>NC_142404.1:14860174-15173031 GCF_059441095.1 Idiotropiscis lumnitzeri
GTGACACATTTTTAATAGCTGAGAATTCCCTTTCTCTTCTGTGTATTGCTGCAGCAGGATGGGGAGGAAACGAAGACGCTCTCTTTCCTTGCTCCTTTATTTCATGATCAGTGGGTGGAAACGGGGAATATGAGAAAAGTAGTAAATCTCTGTTGGTTTTCAAATGCTTTGCTGGTGGTGTGTTTTTTTCTTCTTCCTTTTTTTATTTACTGTACACCCGGTTTGGATTTTAGTTTAGATAAATCAACTATGATTTTTATTTTTTGTATGATAGGTAATATTCTTCCCATGCATGTTTTTTTTAAGTAGTTGATGGGAATTCAAATCTTCTCCCAAAAAATGTATGGAATAAAATTGCATTTGTGCTGTCTTTGAATCGCATCTGGTCTATGATTTAAAGTGAAATGGGGAAAATTTTAGAATTAAAAAAAAAAAAAAAAAATTCTAAAATCTGGATGTTTTTTTTAAGTTTTGGGTTGACAGGGTATATGCAATGTATTTAAACACCAGGCTGCCTTCCGTCTCTCTGATCTTGTTCCCAAGTCATTTTGATCAAAGGACCGAACTTGCAGATGAATTGTTATCCGGCATTCCATTGTCCAGCTTGAGATCAAGCAGCAGCTGATAGCTGCCTGATGTCTTTAAATCCTCCCATTTCACTGTTTGGACAGCAGATTGATGCGGAGGTTAGTTTGTGTTTTGTGATTGTTTTTTTTTATTTTTTTTGCTCTACAGGGCTGCGCATACTCCTACTTTTGATTGAAAGCAGCTGACTGATGTATTCAGCATCACTTTGATGCGAGTCACCCTGTTGGCCTTGGCAGCGCATCTGAACTAGAAAAGCATTCAGCCATATTGCTGTTTGCCTGTTCACGGGAGCAAACTCTCCCTCTGGATAGAAGGTCGCATTTACTGTAACCCATTTATTACTTACTCATTCATGTGGCTGTAAAAAAGGAGGCTGTATGTTTTATTTGTTTATTTATATATTGTCCAGATCGCTTTTGGTGCTTAAGAAGTCCAGTCCACTTTGAAGCGTGGAAAGTTCTCATAGTTGTTGTTAGGAAAAAATAAATGGGGTGAGAAGTTGAAAAATAATGCCATTAAATAGGGGGGGAAATAATTTATATAGCTCATTTCATACACAAGCTAACTCAATGTGCTTCACATAGTTACAAAACCTTTAAAGGCAAAAAAAAAACAAAAAACTAAAGGCAAACAAATTCAAGACATTTAAAAAACAGAACATTTAAGGCATTTAAAACAAAGTAGAGAAATAAAAAACAAAACATTTACACTTGACTTCTATCGGCAATTTATTCCATTTGCATGCAACCTAACAGCTAAATGAATTGATTATTTTTCGTTCTCAATTCAAATGCTTCCCTAAAAATGGAAGTGCATCCCGTGGAATTGTGATTTCCAAAACATAGTGAAATGACTGTTGTGAACTAGCCGGACTCACAAACAAACAATTCTGCATGTTTACTGTAAGGTCAGCTTTGAGGCTGCTGCAGAGCTCTCTCTGTATCATCCTTCATCCCTCCCATCCCTCGCCCTACGCTCTTCCTCGCTCGCTCGCTCGCTCGCTGCATCTCGCCTGCTGACTGGCTTATGCAGGGCTCTCCTCTCTTCTCCTCTCTGTGTGTGTGCGTGTGTGTATATTCATTCTCCAGCCATCCTCCTCTTCGGGCTCGCCCCTCTTGCTCTTTGCACCCGGACTCTGGCGCTCCTTCCCTGGGTCAGCAGTGTTAGTTTGCAGGGTCCGATCATGGACCGGCGAGGAACGGGGCAAAGGAGACAAAACTGGGTCACTCGCAGGCTCTCCTGACTGATGCCGGTTCGGACCTGGAGGAATGGGGTGCACCACCAGCACGGTCGTCTTTGATGGGCTGCGAACTGTCTTAGAGAGGAACTGTAGCGGCTACATCTGTAAAGGCGCCGCTGAGCCCATTGGGCCGTCTGAGGTTGAGCGAGCGCTGAGTCGGAGGGAGTCTCGAATCTTTCCCGCACCGAGAGTGCTGAAGGTGTGTATGCACGATAGTTTAGATATTTAAGAGCCGAAAGGTGTGGCAGATTTGAATTGCAAATTAATGTGTTGGTCATTTAGGATTTATTGTTAATTCTCAAGTTAAGTAAAGATTTTGTTTGTTCATAACAGTACTTCTCAACTTAAACTTATATTATTTTGATTTGTTTTCTGTCATTCCCATTCAATATTAATGGTACCAGTTCTTATTTGTTGAGTTTATGCTTGTTTATTTTGTGCCCTTAAGTAGGTAATAATGCCATGTTGGGATTGACACTGGGAAAGAGGGCATTAATGCATATTTAATGTCTTATTGTTGTGGTAGTAGTTTGCAGCGTGTGGTGTTGAATTCCATCACGCGCTACTATGTTTCGAATATTGTGATTAAATGAGGGATGCCAAAGTCTTTGTATGATATGGTGGAACGTAACAATTTCAGTTTTCCCGATCTATTAACTATTAGCTAACCCTGCTCCACTGTATAAAAAGAGCGCCTCGTTGTTGGTTGCGAGTGTGGACTTGTAGAAAGGTAGAAGATCGATGCGGAGGGTCACCGCTACAAATTAAAATTGACTTGACAAACAGCAGATTCACACTGGCCTGGCCTCTAGAGTGCCTCGTTGTCCGCAGTGAGTCGGCGCACATCGTGAACAAAAGCGAGACTGCGGGGATGAAGAAAAATCTGACTCGTGTGGACCAATACTTTGTGATTGTGTCGCTGCGTTAGAGTGCCTCATCGTTGCGCTGTGGAAAAAAATCCACAGAGGCTTTAAACAGACATATGATCACATCTCAAACATATGTAGGCGTACGAAAGATGCAAAGCGAAGCAGCATCCATTTTTCCACTTCATAATACTAGTATTTTATTGACAACTGATTGGGGTGTGGTTTGAGCGCAATCGAGAGCAGAGACGAGGGCTTGAGTGATCATGATTTTGAAGCCTCATTTTATGGTGATTGGGCTGTGTCTAATTTAGATATTATTATGTTCAGTTCATTGGGAGTTTAAAGGCACATTATTTTACATAGGGCACTGCAGTTGATTCATTTGGAAGAACCATTTATTATTCATTTATTGTCGGCGAAATACAGCCGATTCAGCAACAAGACAAGTGTTAATATGAGGGTATAAAATGTAGGGCAGTCGGAGTGCTGGATCTTGCCTTCCGCTAAGCGCTACATGGGTTAAAGCCGCTGCGGGCTGGCATGGCGATGAGGATGAGGAGGGGCCGGCAGGCGTCGGGGGCACAGAGGTCTCTCTGTCTCCCGGAAATCAATCGCCATTCTTCATCTGACAAGCGCCAGGCTTGGCCACGCGACTGCTACGCCGTACCAGCTTGTCTTGCCCTTCTGCTTGTTGTTGCGTGTGTGAGAGTGTGTGTGCAGTACGCGTCTCCTTCCCCCGTGATGGCTCATCAGCAGAAATCCGAGTGACAGTAGCCCTGGCTGAGCAGGGAATTAGGTCAAGGGCACTGTCGCCTCCTTTGGCTCGGGGAAGGTTCTTACCATGTAGATGGGGTTCAATGAACCCCCCGTCAGCAATCTTGCAAATCGATAGTTAAATGTGAGCGCGTACTGATGTGCTTTCCTCATCACATTATTTGCTAGTGTGTCACACTCTCCGGTTGCCACACGGCTCTCAGTACCTTTCGCACCTTGACAATCCATTAGGCCGGATTATGAGATGATATGAACTGGTGACTTTGCCCTTTTAATTCCCTTTGATTGCAGCGGGTCATTATTGTGGGCGTGTAAAATATTTTAAAATATTGAATATTGAGTTTGCAACCGATTTATTTTGGCAAGTGCGCTAATCAAAAGAAAAAAAGTTTTTTTCATTAAACAACAAAACCACGCATGTGAGAGGCAAGTTTTATTTTGGTCCACTAAGGGTTGCCACGCTTACGTTCTTCATGATACAATCTGTGAATTTGAATGCCTGGTGAGTGACGTGGGTGTCAGCGAATGAAAGTAGAGTTGACTTTTATTTTTTATTTTTTTTGGCGCACATTACCAATTAGTCTTTCAATAAACTGATTAAAAGTGCACAGGTGTTTGTGTCCATCCGTAACCACTGGAAGCTTTACAATACGCTCTAATTAGTGGTAGGCATTAAATTAGCTGCCATGACGCCACCTTGTTTGGACACAAAATGTCGTGAGAGTCTACAGTAGCCATGCAATGATTGATCGATTAATTGACACCTAGAGTGGTAATCATTTAGAGACTTTTGTTTTTTATTTAAAATTTATTTATTTATTTATTTATTTTATTTATTTATTTATTTATTTATTTATTTAAAATTTTCCAACTTGTTGGAATGTCATCTTTTCAGCAGTAAATATTCTCTGATTTCTGTATTCCTCAATGAAAGTGGCTGCCAGGATGGCCGAGTGGTCTAAGGCGCCGCGTTCAGGACCCAGTCTCCCCAGGAGGCCTGGGTTCGAATCTCGAATTTCCCCATCGTGTTTGGCTGCCAGGATGGCCGAGTGGTCTAAGGCGCCGCATTCAGGTTCCAGTCTCCCCAGGAGGTCTGGGTTCGAATCTCGAATTTCCCCATTGTGGGACTAATAAAGGCAATCTTATCTTATCTTATCATTTGTTTGTGCATTTTCCGCACTGTCAATTTCGACTTCTCTATCGTAATCAAATTATTGAAGTTATTGGATTAAGCGCTGCTAAGTAGACCACGCAAACATCAACAACTGCCACCGACTTGAATAACATCGCTCATTCCTCAGTCTCATCCTTAAAAGGCTGCTATTGTTTATGTATTTCCATTCTTTGCTTTTACAAAGCCGCAACTTCCATCCTGTGTTTGAATGGCCAACGAGAGTGAAGCGCTGAAGTATCTGTTGCTTTTATCGGAGGAATGTTGTTGCAAACGAAAGGGTGTGTTGACGCCAGCTCGGTTTAAGATAAAGGTGTCTTTCATCGCATGTCTCGGGAGTAGCGATTCCCGCATACTCCATGAAACTTTTGCTTTCAATGAACCACAACTAATGAGATGCTCCCTTGTGTGGGGGAGCGGACGAAATACCAAAGCGGGTCTGCATGTCATCAACTGTAAATTAGGCGCTTGTTAATAAATTCCATTTAATACAGTTATATCATTTTTTATTTTGGTAATGTGTATGAGTGTTTATGTTGCTGTAGTGTGGCTTGTGGTGCAACCATAATGGACTGCGGAAATGCCAGTAATGTGATTTCATTTAAAGGGCATTGACATAATTAATGTGGGTATGCGTAAATGTTAAAAGGTCATAAATGGGACATGTTATGGGAAATGTATTTTTTTTTTAATGGCTGCCATACCAATAATTGAATCTCTGGAGTCCCTGCTCAGCTGTCATGTGTGAAATTGGCCCCACGCAGAGTTCCTTCAAGCGTGACATGATCAGCTAGGCTCGGTGAAGAACCACAGCCACTTTCAAATGGTTGATGATGGTGATGAGCCACGTGGCTTACACACACAGTGTCGCATTTAAAGTGGCATCTCCTGGATGAAAAATTATTTCATTTTCTTTAAAATACTACGAAAGGAAAGCAAAGCCATCTCCGATTAAAATTGTTCTTGTTATGCTAAGTTATGCTATGCTAAAACACATGGTGTGCGTTTTAATTGCATAACATGTCTCGTTCGAGTACAGTGGCACTTCCCAGGACAAACCTCACTGCCTAAGCAAGCAATAATTTTCTCTTTGCTGTGCCTTCTAATTTGTAATTTTTTTTTCTTTATATTCTGTGCGATCTTTAAAAAATAAAAATCTCCAGGTCTATATTCATTTTATGGTCTCAGATGGCCTTCAGGTCACCTTTTATGCTGCACTCATATTGCAACTTGTGAATCGACACTAAAAAACAGCAGCGGACACGGGCTTTTTTTTTTAAATCGGCTGGTGATTGCCATTCATCTTTTGCGACATTTCAGCCTAATTACTGAAACCTGGACCGTTATCTCCAGCTCTCACGCTTGTGTTCTCTGCAAAGAAATCCAGCCAGTTTGATTTTTCTCCTTGATTGTATTGGAGCACCATTCAAATTTGTCTCTGCAGTGATCGTTAAGTAAGAAGTTGTCTTGAAGCTATGCTCTCTATCGATTTCCCTGTCTTCTTCTTCCTATACAGTCAATTGAAAGGTTGATACGGAGTGCATATATTTGCAAAACAAATCAAGACTTTGTCTTACTCTTTCAACCTTGACAGCACTTACACCCAACCTCTTAAGAGCATCCCCGGTCATACAGTTTTATTAATTTCAGTGTCCGAACTCTCTGGGGGCTCATGGGAGGCGGTCTCGTGGTTGCGAAGAGGAGGTAAGGGGTGGGCTGTGTTTTTGTTACATTCCAGGTTCCACCTTGTTTTTCTACGGCTCACGCCAAGATCCTATTAAGATTACGCAAATGCGAAATACAAATACGGTCGCGTAAAGGTTGTCCGGTACAACTTACTGGATGTACGGCGGGTATTGTCTTGCTGACTTGTTTTCCTGAGTGTTTACAAGAAAGTGAACCGTAGCAGCAAGCAACCGGAGTGAGCAAGTGTCCATTAGAATAATGCATCTCAAGGTCTTTAAATCCAGGAAGACTGCTCTATCAGTGTGGTTTATTATCAAACTTACACTCTGTATTCCAGGAAAAGAGCACTGTGGCCATGTCTGTCTGATTGTTCTGAAGTTAAACTTTCAATCAATTGAATTCATCTTCATAAAATGACAAACTAAGGCAAACTCTGCCGCAAGAAATTGCCTTAAATTAACTTGCTTTGTTTACACTCGTGGTTTACCACGCAACACCCCAGGTAACAGTATCTGGCCAAAACCGGCCTTATTTCAAGGTATCGAGCCCTTGTTGTGGCTGCCGATACTGGCCACTGATAAAAACAAAAATCTGACATTGGGTAACGCATGCGGGTATGAAATAATGTGCACTTTCCTGTTTTCACTGCTGCATTCAGTTGAGGAGTTCACCAGACAGACAGTTAAAATGAGGGCAGACGCAGCCTTATGGTCCATCCGTGACTCCCTCATGCCTCGGGGACTCGCCATGAACTGACTATATGACACATGGCATGATCTTGTAGAGGCTAAAATTAGCCTCTTACAGTTGTGTTTCCAGGCAGCTAATTCAATTCTCTTTTGCTTACACGTGTGTGGGCAGAGGCTGAGAGGATGTTTTTTATCACATAATGTCAACATCTGTTGCAGCCCAGTTACAAAAAGAAAACACAGTCGGGTAAATTTGAGAAAGTGCAGCCAGAGATGGATTTAAAACAGCATGAGCTGGATAACCGCATTGCTGCTGCTTTCAAGTGGGTCTTTTTGTGGGCCTTTAAATCTAGTGAGAATTCTGAGTCATCAGCTGTTTACAAATTTATGAGGATTTGCCTGCAATGTGGTCATCTCTTTTTTTTTAATCATTTTGCTAGTTTATGGGGTTTAATATTAATGTAACGCAACTTGACATGCGTCAAGAATCCATTATGTCACGGAGAGAAGCCGGTCCCGTTTCAAAATAAAATACTTTTCAGCCTTGAATATTAAATACACTGGAAGTATTGCACATTTTTTTTTTCTTTCATCTGTGCAACCCGCCACGGCCCGCTCCAAAGAGGCCTGTGGCCCCGTACCAGTCCCCAGCCCGGTGGTTGGGCACCACTGTTCTAAATGATGCAATGCCTTTAAATTTAAAATGATAATGCCGATGGTAATTAGAATGGAAAATTAAAGCATGTCCACTTTTTTTTTTCTTTCTTTTGTGTCACTAATTTGTAACAGGCTCCACTACGTGCCACTCCCAACAATCTCATGTGGTGCAGGAGCCTCAACACTTTTTTTTTAACACGCTTACTTCCTGCCTAAACCAAAGAATGCTGATCCCAATCAGGACCGGTGGCCATTCCCACCATAGTTTCTGGTTTACTTATGACAAAGCTGTTTGTTTGTTTTTTTTTCAACAATTTACACAGACATACTTGAACCTGTCTGAGATGCCACAGAAATCTGGCTTGGCCCCATTCTCCTCCACAAAGAAATTGCGTCCCCTGTAACCACCATTGCTAAATACAGAGAAGTAAAAAAAAAAAAAAACTCGTCTTACTCCTCACCTTAAGCTGATACCAGCTTCAAAAGATAACATCCTCCTGCATAGTAATCGGTCCCATTCCAATGTCACTTGAGCTGCGTCAAATTAGAATGGCCCTCGAGCAGTTGTATCAAGAAGTAGCGCGGCAGGAGCCGGCCCGAATCTCACTTAGGTGAATATAGACAGCCGTTGTCTTACCCACAGTCACGTAGCGGAGCATTCTATTTGCGGATGAAAGCTTTTAACTTGCGCTTGATGGTTGAACGCAATCCATTCCCAACGGAAATCATGGAAACATGAATTGCCGTGTCAAAATGTAAAACCTTTCTAATCTGCTTCTCCACGTCTGGTGGTAACGTTTTCATATAGTCGTAGATGTGTAATAAAATCGACGTAATAGAACAAGATAAAGGCGTAGCGCTCAGACTCACCCATTCTTCATTGTCACTAATTGCAGTGTAAAAGGAAATAATAAAAGACACTTAATGGTACGATGTAAAAAATAAAAGACTCTGAGCAAGTGATTGAAGGCAAAATGTGATCCAGCCAACATGACCAAGCTTTTAGATTCATTTTTATTGTCATCTTTCCTTTTTTTTCTTTTCAGGGGTGGCCTAGCGGTTAGCATGTCTGACTCACAGATATAAAATTCTTGGATTGAATCTTTGCTCTGTCCTTCCTGTGTGCCGTTTGCAAGTTCTCGTGCTCCCCGGACTTGGGTTGGCTTTCTCCCGGTACTCTGACTTCCTCCCACATTCCAAAAAGCACAAGGCCAGCCACACTCCAGTGACGTGGCCAAAACCGACTGTAAAGGGTTTTTTACTACTTTTTAAGAGTGTCAGACTTTTCGTCCGCCGTTGTTGCGTGATCACTTAGTTGTGGTTTTAATCAATTAATTGTTGCGCCTCTACACACAAAAAAATAAAATAAATAAAAAATAATGCTCTGGTAATCCAATTGTTCCTTGACAATCAACACAGCTTTTTGTGGTTCAATTAGGAAAAAAAAAATATCCAGTACTGAATAATTACGTTGAGCCTTAACAGGTTTCCAAACACCGGTCCTCGAGGACCATGATCCTGGATGTTGTTGATGTTTCCCTCCTCCAAAACACGCGACCTAAAAGATCGTTTTCAGGCTCCTGCAGAGTTGGCGGATGAGCTGATCATTAGAATCAGGTGTGTTGTAGGACGGAAACAAACGTCTTAAACATGCAGGATAGCGGCCCTCGAGGACCTGAGTTTGACACTATACAGTTCTTCCATTACAGCATGCCAATAGATGTCCAGTGCTCTGTTGCTCGCAGTGTGGCCCAAAGTTGTGGTCATGCTGGCCACATTGTGCTCAGTGTGATGCCCTTTAATTGGCCATTGGCGTGAATATAAGTGTGACTGATTTTTTTGGGGGGATGATATGTGCACTGCGATCGGCTTGGTGTTGTCATCAAAAGGTTTGCTCAAGCCTCTGCTATCTGATGACCTGGAGTCTGGCATCTTATCTTGTACTTGTGCAACCTCATGGCTAAATCACGGGATCTGACTCACTCATAGGTGCTCTCACAGTGTACAGTAACGCTACACAAACATCATCGCCCGATGTCATCTCGGTCTCTCACGACTCTTATTTCAGCTGTCCCCTCAAATGCCTTTAGCCAATCCTCACCAGAATGCCTTGCGTTAGGAATGAATTTCTTTCTCTTGGTCTTTGCCGGTTGATAGTAGAGGGTCAGATAGCCATTGTGCATAAGCGCGGCCACGTGTGGGGGGTGTTTAACTCCCCCAGGGCAGCACGGCGGAGTGTAGGAGGGGCCATCTCTTCAGGCTGGGTGTGAGCCCAGCACTCTCAGACACTCTCAGTCGCTGAAAAAGGAGGGTGTGAGCGAGAGCGAGAAAGAGAGAAACCTCCAAAAGTTGTTTCCAGCGCAAGGAGTCTCCCCTGTTGGATATGCTGGCTAACCACTTCTTTTGGGGATCTCTCTTGGAACTATCTTAGCACAGCTGTTGACCATGCAAGGAAGGGCGAGTAAAGCTCCAAAGAAGGAGCTCGTCATAGAGAGTCCCCAGCAGTATAAGAGCTTGGCTGCAGCGGAGGCTGAGGTGGACTCGGCGCCACAGGTGGTGGTAAGACATTTTAATACGGTGGCTCTTTATTTTTTAAAATGATGTGTCACGGAGGTTAACCACAGTGATTAAGTCTCAAAGCAGGTGTTGTGTGGGCGATGACGAGTTGGTCATCTGTGTCATTATATGCATCAGAAGCACATGCTTACAGTGCTGCGTGAGCAGCAGAGGAGGGAAAGGACTGTTGAGCTTGAGGTTTATTCCGTTATTGTGGCTCGTAAAGTGTGTTTATTTGGCTCAAAAGTCAAACTTCATTGGTCACTCCAGAGGAAGCCTGAATGTCTACCTAGACTACACGGCTTCAGTTCTTTACCTCATTGCACCTGGCCTGTTTTCAAGTATCATTGTCAAGTATTTTAAAGTCCCACTGACTGCATATCGGTATGAACTGAAAGAATGATATGATTCTTTACTTTTCATGAATTTTTTGATATGGTGTTGTATGAAAGCTCCGTTTTCCCGCTCCCCAGCCACTTCGTCCAGCTCGTTTGGGAGTATCCCAAGGCGCCTGGGAGAGAGGGTGCCCCATTTTGCGCAAGTCTAGCGCAAAGCAAAGTTTTCATATTCGCTCTATAAATAAATTTGTATTGTATTGTATAGATGTATGTAGTTAGAAAGCGGCGTTTGCGCCGTTGTGGGTGTGGACACAGCCCATTTGCTGACCCCATTCCCTTTTAAATTCAACGCAGGAGAAGCACACACAGTCTTTGACGTTGCCAAAGCAGAAATGATCATTACAATATGTTCAATGAATTGATTTCTACAGTGATTCAGAGGGTTCGACGCACACTGTTGTCGTATTTACGAACGAAACACCGTCTGCCAGCGCCTAGATCAGTCACCAGAATCGCATTAGATCACCTGCGCCGCAATTTAGACCTGCTCCTAGCTTGTCAAAAGTCTAGTCTACTCTTAGTCACTAAATTGTCAGGTACACTGGGGCATGTAAAAGAAAAAACAGCCTCGGTCCGTCGGAACGGCCAGTGACTTTTGTGCAACCGGCCTGAGAATCAGACGGTTATCTCACAATTAGAGTACAGCATATGAAGAAGTGTGGCTCTTGCCAAAAGACTATTTTTCATCTTTACAGATATTTGGCAACCAATGTTGCAAGCTGACAGATTCTGCAAAAACATGTTTTTTTATGACAGGGATAGGGAAACATTTACTCCATCAGGGTTTCATTTCAACAGACTCGTGACGTGACCGCAAAGGCCGCGGTGCAGTGTTAACATCTTATTCTCACATCATTCGACTCTTGAAATCATTGTGTGATCCTTCTTTAGCGCACAGGGTGTGTCTTTCTAAGGAAATCAGTGGGACGAATAATAATATTCTTCATTGATGCATCATTCTTGGTTCCTTTCCTTTTTTTTTTCCACAGAAAGTTAATTCAAAACAAAAGTGAAATGATGGGTTCATAGAGTAGAGCTGCAACTATTTTAATAATTGATTAAGCTGTAGATTTTTTTTGACTACACAATAAATTAAAAAAATACAAATTAAAAAATCAAATTGACATGAAGTAAAAATTCTGAGGATTTGAACCAATTTAATCAAGATCTCTAAACGGCGGCACGGTGGACGACTGGTTAACACGTCCGCCTCACAGTTCCGCGGTACAGGGTTCGATTCCGGCTATGGCCTTCCTGGTTGCAGTTTCCATGTTCTTCCCGTGCCTGCGTGGGTTTTCTCCGGGTACTCCGGTTTACTCCCACATTCCGAAGACATGCATGTTGATTGTGAGCGCTGGTGGTTGTTCGTCTTTGTGTGCCCTGCGACTGCCTGGCAACCAGTTCAGGTTGTCCGCCGACTACTGCCCAAAGATAGCTGGGATAGGCTCCAGCACCCCCCCCCCCCCCCCCCCATGACCCTCGTGAGGAGAAGCGCGACAGATAATGGATCTAAACGATTAATCAAATATTTAATTTTATAGTTAATTTTATAATTGATCAGTTGTTGATTAATGATTGCACCTCCAGTTCAAAGTGTGATTTGTCTTCTCCAGGTGAAGCCTAAGGTGATCGAGCCGCTGGACTATGAAAATGTTCTGGTGCAGAGGAAGACCCAGATCCTCAGCGATGTCCTCAGGGACATGCTGCAGTTCCCCCTGGAGGACTTTGAGGTGAGTTCCAGCGAGATTGATTGGCACTGGTCGGAAGTAAAGAGGTCATGCCAAGTTAGGATTGTGTATTTATCTGAGGGAGTGGTACTTAAGCTTTGATTTACTGTGGATCCTCTTACGTTACTGAATAAAAGTGTGCTTTAGATTAATATCTTCCAGGTTGTAGAAATCACGCAAGGCCTAAAATTGCGTTTGTCATCGAACATGCGCCAAGTATCCTTTTGTTTTTTTGTTTTTTTTTTTCCCCCTATCCATACCGCTCGCATGTTTTCTTTGTATTTATTTGGCTTGTGCAGTCCTTTCCTCTGGGCCAATGTTGTGAGTACAGGGTGGGGTCACCCGCAGCGGCTTTTCCTTTGTTTACATCCTTCCATGCTGGAGTAAGAGGGAGGTCACGGGTCATCAGTTGAATTGGCTCATTCTGTCCCGTATGTTGCGACAGAGCGAGCGTTATCAGCAGCCACATTGTGCAGGACGCTCGCTTCCTCCGAGGTTCCTCGTGGAGGCAGGAATTTTTAATGGAAACCTGGTTCTGTGCTTTTACCTCAGGAAATTAGACTTTTTGAGCATAGCAAAGGTTCACCATGACCGTATGACCTTGCCAAGGACCTGATCAAATGCTTAAATGGTCGAGTATGAATTTTGTTTTCACAGCCGTCCGCTGTAAGAGGACATCTTTTTGTCTCTGACCATGACTTTTACACGTTTTTTTTCTTTTTTTTTTTTTTTAATAATACTTCATTCACAGTCGATTAAACACCAAAGGCACAAACACATTTGTCAGTTTAATCACAATGCCTTCCCAAAGGGAGGCTCGCTTAATTCTAGAGCTTCTACTTTGGGAGTCAGCTGACCTTTTAAAGAATGCCAGTTTGGTCTTGGTGTATTGTTTCAAAATCAGCACACTACACTAAGTCCTGAAAAGAAAATACAATTAAATGTAGCTTTCTCGTTTATATTGCAGGCTTCTGTTACCAAAGTAACGCTCACCTGTCCCTGGTAGTCTGAACTTCAATTCATCTTCCCTAAATGTGGCTAGCTAAATGTCTAAGTGTAAAAAAAGGTTTGTGCATCATGATTAATTCATTGCAGCTACTTCTTGTGTGCAGACGCAAAAGTGCAGTGTCATTTTTATAGACAGTATGAGCCGGGAAGATGGATATACTCCGCATTATAACGCCGCTCCATAGATGCTACTCGTTAGCTCATCGATTGCGTTTCCCCATTAGGTGTGAGCACTCAGCTAGCGGACTTACATGCAAAGTTATGTGATTGTTTTAAATGCATCAACTGTAATCTGCTTTATTTTAGATTTACTTTGTCAGTCAACTTAAACTAGCTGTGGCGATAAACAAATTGAAGCGCATTTGTTGAAGAATCGAGTTCTTTGAGTATCTCAGAGCAAAACAAAAAAATCAGCCCAACCACGCCTCATAAATGGAGTCACTCTTAAAAACTGAGGGCATCAGTGCACTTAGAATTGACTTGATTGTTGCCGACACTTTTTCCGTTTCCACAGGCCTGGCTGTGACAGTCGTGCTGTCTTGACTTTATCTTTGAATGTATCGTGTTCTAGCCTGATGTGAAGGGATCATGGTAGCACTCCACACAAGTGGTACATTGTCGAGGTCTGACAGGTGATTCTGACTTTTTTTGGGGGGGGGGCAGTAGCAGCCCCGTGATTGAACATGACATCTGCTCATGCAACTGCAGACTGCTGTTAAAAGTTTTCGCAACATTTCCGGAGGCAGTAGGTCTTCTCACCTCAACAGGATTTGGTTCAAAGAAGAAGAAAAAAAGAAGAAGAAAAAGTGCTAAAGTGAAAGCCAAAACAAGCAGAAGGAGCTCCTCTGTCGACTATATTATTGTGTAAAGTCCAGTGTTTGTCTATCCCTCCGTAACAGAATTTTTTTCAATGTGATATCTCCTTAATTGTATTCCCTCCGGTGCATGAAAAGTCATACGGCAATGTTGGTGCTGTTCTTCTCTGAGACAATGTTTATACTTTCTCCATCTGTTTTATATTTCCAAGTTGTTGGCATAGTGCACTTTAGGGCTGCTTTCTCCCCGCTGTCTCGATGAGTCTGAAAGTATTTGTCCAAGATTATCATCCTTTTCCCTTATTCGGTTTGAAGTGTGTTCAAGTCCATCCATCAGAATTCACTAGTGCAAAACAAAGCGTCATTTGGGCGTGACTGCCTTATTTTCTATCCTCCCCTGAGTCATGAAACCTTCGCTGCTAGTTTCGCTTAAACCGAAAGCTTTTTGAGACCCGACCCCTTAAAACAGAAAAGTACAGAGGGTGTGTGGAATTGATCAGAAAAAGCACTTAAACATTTTTCGATTTTTTTTTTGGGCCTCACAGCAGAAGAAGGCAAGCTTAGATACCGTCAATACTAGCGTTTTTTTTTTTCTTTCCGTGTAATCATTTTACATTTGTGTACTAGAAGTGCTTTTCATATAAATATTTACTGCAATTCTGCTTTGACTGTTGTGTTATGCGTAGGATGAACAGGGATGTGCAGTTTTGCCTCTGTTCGCCAAGACACATTAGCGATTATTTTTCAAGTTAGTTCTATGCCAAATGTGTTTGTTTTATTCTCGCTCTTGTACTGTACGTAGACTGTAAACTCCATATTACTTTCTGTTGAGAAAAGATCAAAGCACTTACATGTCTGAATCCTGCCCCAGTTGACTCTCGCAGCCCATTTACATAAAAGCAGAACACACTGGACTTGCTCCCAGATTAGCTTCTCACTCTTAAAAGCACATATTTATATTTCCCCCACAATCACGGGGATTAAGTGGGCTTGACAGTGATTTACAGACTTGTGCACACAATTAATTCTCCTGCAAAAACCGGAGGGAAATAATTATTTGCTACAATCTGAAAATATACTCTAATAATTTTATCCCAGCATTCTCATTCGTCGGTCTGACTGTATATTCCTTTCTTATGACAAACTGCATTTTGAAATGTCCACGGGCTTGTTTTGGTTCATGAAGAATCGATCAATAAAAAGCAGGGATGCTCTGTCCGCATCCAAAATATAATAACTATGTTGGAGGATGAAAATGCCTTTTGGCCAGAGTGCAGTGAGCTTGTTAGCCGTGAGTGAAAAAGCTTTAAGGAAGCATTAAAGGGTGCTGAGATGCTGATTACTGAGTGACCATCTGTACAACAGGGGCAAGGTGCCAAATTCAGGGTGTGTGCTAAAATTATGGAAAAACACATTTAGGGAGTTTACATTCGGTCATACTGGCCTCTTCATTTCATTTCTTGATCACGTTTCGATGCATGTGGCTTGTATGCGTTATCTTGTATTTGAGACTTTGCATTTGTTTGTTGACCAATTCTCAATCTCTATGTTGCAGATTTCGACTTTGAGACGGCAAGGCAGGAGTCTCTACCCCACATTGCCTGACAATGCGGAGAGGGAGGCTCAGAGTTTGTTCGTCCAAGAGGTAAACGTGCGGTTTTATGTCATATTAGTCCTGATTGTGAAACCACCGCCGTGAGGACAATTCCGACATTAAAATGTCAAACGACAGCACGGTACGGCTAATGAAACTAATAAGGCCCGACTAATTGTAGTAGAACTGGGCAATAAAACAGATAGATGCCTGGAAAAGCTGTTCACCAAAGCTTGAATGCAGTCTTGAAATGTAATCACTTGCCAAAGAGCGACAGTAATGTGAGTCATTACTTAATTTGTTACTTAAATAGCGGTGATGCATTTTGCACATCAGAGAACATCAGGAAGACGATATACTATATTTCAGGAGAAATATAGTCGCCGTCTGACTCTGTCGCCTGCTGCATGAATGGCTGCTCTCATTACAAATCATTACACTGCTGACCAAACTATTTATCTTGGATCTCGGTTGTTGTTTCTGTTTACACCAAGAAATAAATGAGAACGGGATATGAATAGCGAGACGTTTATCAAATGTCTGGTACTTCTCTGACTGTTACTGTTTAGAGTTCAGCCCGTGAGTCATGAACATGTCTCTGTTTAATTGGTTGAAAGATTTCACCACTTGCACCAAAGAGTGGTGGCTAAATTGTTTTGATTCTCAATCATCTCACGAGCTAGTGAACAACTTGTCATTAAAGTAGCATATTTTTGATCAGATTGAGTTTATTTTTTCTTCGGTGTGAGGATGGGCGGTTCGGATAATGAATGGATGGATGGATGGGTTTTAATGTTTTTGCCAGATCGCTTGTATGCTAACATTAGATGTGTGCTAAGGAACATCATGCTACGCTAAGCTAGGTTCATGGCTTTAAAACCTGCTTCAACTTGAAATATTTAGTTTCAAGAACTCCTCCCTCGGGTTAAGGTTGCCTAACCTGACTATTTCTTTTTGAAACACAATACTATTGTGTACCCCCCCCCCATTGAATATTTTTTAGCACCGCGCGTTTGTGCAATATGTGATGTGTTGGCTGATGTCACAAACTCTGACACAAGAATCCATTCAACATATCTGTCATAGATAAAAACACGAATCTAAAATTGGCATTTGAAGTCCTTGGTTTTTGACATTTTCCCACTTCATGCCAATGATTTGTTTGGCCACCAATTCCTCGCCCTATGACAGAAGTTTGCTAAATGCTCACCACGCAGCTACAAAAACTATTAGGTACCAATCCGTCAGCATCCAAATCAGTGATCACTTTTAAGGGAAACTTTTGTCATGCCTCAAAAATCTCCCAGTCAGGTATGTTTGACGCTGCCAGGACAGCTGTAAAGATCACATCAGCACAAGCCTGTTTCTGTTTCCGACTGCTCCCTGGATTCGGTTGCACTTCATCTGATATTGTAAAATATCTGTTAAATAAACATCAGTGAGCCGCTCCTATCTTTGACTTTGTCCGTGAACAGATGCCTTTTTCCAAGAAAAGGAGAGGGAGCACTCCCACTCGGCTTGTGGTGGGGGATGTCAGACAAAGGTGGATTGGAAACAAAGCGAACGCTCATTACTTTTCCTTTCTGATTCATGCGTTGTGTTTTAGCTTTGTGTGGTGTTGCGATTACTACTGGATTATTTTTTGAGTTATTTCACATTGAATGTCAGTCCATTCTTAAATGGCAATACCGCATTTACACATGTATGCTTTAACACAGGTGTGGGCAAACTACGGCAAGGGGCCCACATGCGGCCCATTAAATGTTTTAATCCGGCTCGCCGAACAAAAAAAATTAAATGAATAAACCTTGTTAATGTTTTATTTTCTAAATACTGTGGAGTGTCAAAGACATTTTGTTGTAATGCTTTCGTTCACTTTCATTTAAAATTAAATTATTTATTTTCTCCGATGTGGTGAGGTTACCAAAACACTCCATCCATTTGCTCCTGGTCCGGCCCCTTGGTCAAATTTTAGAACCCATTGTGGCCCGCCAATCAAAAAGTTTCCACACCCCTGCTTTAACAGATAGTAAGCTGTTATCACTACAAAGCAAGAATTATGGGCGCTACATTGGAATGGTTATCATAGTTTCGGATCGTTTTGCATTCTACTTGATATTTCTATTCTGAACATCACAACAGATTTTGGCTTGTTTCCATTGTGAAACCAAGAGCCCGAATGATTTTGTATATTATTGCTGGCAGATCATGCAGAATCTTCACATCTCCAAAATCATAACCAAACACTGCATCTTTCAAATGCCTCACATTTCTATCACTTCACATTTTGCAACACCCAAAAATCAGGTCATTTGCTAATTGAACTCATTTACTGCCATTGACGGCTAAAGACGTCAAAATTCCATATATTTTTTTTTTTTTTACTCGGCTGGTAGTGAATGAGTTAATATACAAACAAAAAGCCCTTTTTGAATTTGTTCTTTATATCTTTCATACTTTTAGAAAAAGACTTAGTGAAAGTATGTAATTGTTTCCCCAGATATCGTTGCATCCCATTCAAAACTTTGATTTGCAACTTTTTGCTTGGAGTTGACTGCACTCGATTTTTTTTTCCAAACGTGTAATTACAGAATGTACGACGTGCGGTTCAACGACGTTATACTGTATTATTAGTGTTTTATAATCAGCTTTCACTCTGTCCTCTCAGTGCATTAAGACCTACAAGACCGACTGGCACGTTGTCAACTACAAGTATGAAGCTTATTCGGGAGACTTCCGCCAGCTTCCAAAGTAAGTCCTTACAAACGCCGTCATGCTTTATTGATGGGAGCACAGTGGCGTAGATGACATTCTTAAGAAAGAACAGCTGCTTCATATAATACAAATGCATCGTATTTTCTAATATGACTGTTTACATGCTCAGGACGATTTTAGTTAGATTTGCATAATAGGAAATAAAACAGGACACAACTAATTCCCATTTCCCTCCAGCAAAGACAGGTTTCTTTTTAATGATCCTCTGGGTAGTTTCTGACGGAGTGGAAACCACCCTCATTGTCGGGATATTGTGTCACGAGCTTGCCTTGCCCTGCCTCTTCCCTTAAGAATATCACTTTTGCATTCGTTTTGTTTGAATGCAATGTTGATGACCTTCGCATGTCCGCTGTTGCCAAACGCTTTGACGCTGCGCAGACAGTCGGGAAATTAAAACAATGCGTCGTGACGTGAGTTGCCGGTTTAAAAGATTTCACGTTAAATCCTCATCAAGTGATTCTCTGTGGTGCTTTTCTTTTTTTTTCCTAATGGGCAGAATTCACCTTGGCATGTTTCCATGGATAGTCTTAGCTGGGAAATGCATCTTAGCAGAGTGGTGCGCTTACTTATGACTGCTTTTAGGCAGCTGCAGAGCATCCAAATCATTTATGAAGTCATTAGCTCACACCATAAAGAAACAAATGGCCACTACTATGTATTTAAAATCATAATCATATTTTAGTTACATTGGTCGGAATTTGACCCAATAACAATTCTTCTCACAATTTACAGCAAAGTATCCCGGCCTGAAAAACTGGCGGTCCATGTCTTTGAAGTGGACGAGGATGTTGACAAAGACGAGGTGAGTTGAGACTGAGGCGTTAATTCTTTTAACTGTTTGCACTTCCAGTGTTTATGTATGCGTTCATATATTGTGTTTCTATTCGGAGTCCCACCGTTTCAATAGACATTGTTCCTCTCTCTTAAAAGTCAAAACAAACAATCCCTTCCAGGACACCGGTTGACCTCCTAATATTTTCCAGAATAATAAAACAAGAAATAATCCATTCCTGGTAAGGAAAGCAGATGTTCTGATTTATTTACTTTTTCTTGCTAGTCATCTGTCACGCACACTCATCACCAAATCTTACCATGGTTGGAGAAGCTAGCTAAATTGTCTTCATGTATAAATATAAGAGTGAATTGGAGTTTTTTTTCTATTTTTGTCCTGTGACCATGTCTAGCTGTAGCCCCACTTTTCTCTCAAAGTCAGCTGGGATAGGCTTCAGTTCATCGGTGACCTTAACTCATTTACTGCCATTGACGGATAAAGACGTCAAAGATCCATTTTTTTTTTTTTTTTACTCAGCTGGTAGTGAATGAGTTAATCGAAAATAAATGAATGGAAATCTAACCCAAAACAATTACCGAGTAAATAGACCACCTTTCTTTACAGTCGACATGTCGTTTTTAGGAGCCAATTCAGGTCAGGGGAAATGAACCCGCTGATATGTTTGCCTCTCGGGTGTTGTCTAGACACTGACGACGTCAATCAGGCCGTGAACTCTTCCAGATGGTTTGCAAATTTCACCATTAGGACCATTAGAAATATCACGGCAGTACTTAAAAATCTTTTTTCTTTCTTTTTTTGTTCCGTGAGCCTGAGGAAAATACATAGGAAAAACAGAGGAGGTGATGTTGGACCAGAGCGCCAACATCTTGAAAAGTCGTTCAAGCTTTGAAGTACCTGCAAGTGTCAGGAAAAGAGTTTCTCATTTCTAAAGTTCCTGAAGCATAATATCCATGCAAGTATGATCTAAACCAGGACTCACTGAGGCGATCAACTACATCATTCCTTCCCCTGTTGGTTTACTGTATTCTTAAAGATCTTCCTCACTGATGTAACGTTGGAATGCCTTCTGGCAAAGGTCATCGTTTCATACCGCCCCACCTTTTGAATTGTGCAAATAACCTGAGATGAGATCCTTCACCATCAAGATCTCAATGTTTATTTGGGCTAACACACAGACTTTGTTTAATGTTCTCCTGCTTGCTTATTTGGACGGAGTCAGAGCCACACCACATTGGACTCCAAGCCAGAGATCACAGGCTTTCTGCACAGTGAGGCATTTCTTTGGCAGGCTGGTTGTTAAGCAGCCGTGATATAATGTTCTCATACTATACCGTTGTTTAGCCTTGATTATTTTGACCGCAGGCCCATTTGTTTTGGGCTCTTCCGAAAGACATAACAGGTGAACTTGACTCTACTGTACCTTCGGGTCTTTCTTACAGAGTAATTCAGAACAGTGGTCCTCAAGTTTTTTTCTACCGCGGACCGGTTCAGGAAAGTCCACAACTTGTGCGGACCGGCAATCGTGTTGTTTGGAGGTAGCACTTGTTGCTAATGCTAACAGCTAGCTGCTAACCACGCCGGACACTTGTGACTTTATTTTGAAGTGAGCCATTGCGGAAGCGGCTTGTCACGGGTCAAAGATGATCCGTTGCATCACGAGTACATCATAGATAGATCTAACGGAGGGAAACCTGTCACTTTTCAAAATAAGATGTTTTTTTTAGCCTTAATTAATGAATAAAAGAGAATACTGCCAGTTTTTTTTTTTCTTTCATCTGTGCGAACCGGTCCAAAGTGCCGGGCCGCGGCCTAGTGGTTGGGGACCTCTGTTTTCGAAGAGTACCAATTGAAAACACTTTTTCTTCCCTCCAGGATACGGCCTCACTTGGATCTCAAAAGGACGGCATCACGAAACATGGTTGGCTCTATAAAGGCAACATGAACAGCGCCATCAGTGTTACCATGAGGGTAAGAAGAAAGATTTTTTTTTTTTTTTTTCAAATGTTCTGTGTTGAGTGGACCGGTGCCAAAATGCAATGAGGCCATCAAAAGCTGTATTTTGTCAAGTTTAGAAAGTATAACCAAATATTGACATACTGACCAGCACTTGCCTCTGAGATGCAGTTTTTTTTTTTATGCCTGTGAGGCTGATTTTATAGCTAATGTGCCGACTATTTCAATAACACCGAACACAGTTGCGGTCTCTCGTCTAAATACAAGTATCTCTTCTTATCCCATTAGTCATTCAAGAGGAGATATTTTCATCTGACGCAGTTGGGAGACGGCTCTTACAATTTGAACTTCTACAAAGATGAGAAGATCTCCAAAGAGCCCAAAGGAACCATTTTCTTGGATTCCTGCATGGGAGTTGTTCAGGTAAGCATTATAACACTGAGCTATCAAACGAAAGTGACCCTGAACTGAGGCAGCACAGGATGTGAAAAGTACCCCACTGAGGATTCAAACACAATTTTCCAGAACTAAATGAATGTCACTTCTCACGTTTCCTCCACTTTGCAGGAAATAACTCAAAACAAACAGAGCAAAGTTCAAACCTAATTGCGCAAACACTGATATGCTGCCACCTCACATTCCTTCGCTGTTAATTTGTGTACGGGAACCCGAGTAGAATCTGGGCAAACGTTTACTCCATTTGCCTGCCGACTCACAGCTGTTAGAACAAGGTGGATGCTGAAGTCTCACGTCCTTGCAGTCATCGCCACATGTTCACGTCTGAATGTGTAGGCCGAGGCTTTGTCATCTCACAAGATGGACCGAGCCCACTTTGACCCAGTTTGCTTTTGTTGAATATCTTCTGAAGAACGCATGATTTCAGAGATTTCATATTTGAGAAAGAAGTAGCAAAATGCTTGAAAGAAAGATTAGAATTTAGGTTGTTCACGTGGACTGTTCAATCTTCAATCCTTCAATCTTAATCATTTGACATACCAATTTCAAACATTCCATTGCCAGAACCACACAGCCCGTTTTTTTTTGTTTTTTTCCACGTCTGTTTATTTCCGATTTCTACACTGCTTCAGTTACTTTGCTAGTATGTCCTAAATTCAACAAACTGTGCGCATGGACCTGCACATGTTTAACTATGTAGCCACAATGGCATTTGGAGTGACATCATGCTGAGGCTCAAGCTGCTCCTTCGCTTTGTTAAGCCCGTAAACTTTTAAACGTATTTATATTAAACCACATCAAAAACTGAACGCACTGTTTAAAGTTGATAAGTGGAGTCACAGCCTTCCACCTGCTGTAGCATATCATAAAGTCAATTTATGAAATCCCCACTTTTATTTCTCCACTAAACACTCCTGCTTGTGTTTATTCAGCGAGCCTGCAGATAATATCCAACAAGCCTCCCTTCTGCTATCACCGCCCCAATGTTATCATAACATATTAGAAACACGGTTTTGGAGTCCAAAACACGACAACCCACCAAGTCTGATAACAATTGCTTATATTTTTGTCTATTATATGTCGTGTGGTTGACAAACTGCCGTCGAGTCAGCAGTTTTAAATGATTGCGAATCCCTGCAGAGACGGCGACGTCGCTCGCGAGATGGAAAAACTCCTCAATTCTTGAACCGCCCTGCCCGTATGATTTTCGGTGACAGCTAACATGTGGGTGGTCCTCCTTTCCAAAAAGTGACTCACATGCTATAGATGCCTCGTGCAGACTTTGTCAAGCCGTTTAATCCGTGACGCATTTGATTTGAAAAAGTCTCATTGTTTCTGTTGATTTTAGTTGCTTGGCAGTAATGACGTGAGCAATAAAGTAAAGCAAGATGCTGTTTGATAAGGTCATGATCTACTAGAATCGAATGTTCTCGGGTGATTTGGCAATAACAACTTTTGAAGTAGAAAGGCTATGGTCACATCTGTATAGCTAATATTACTTTATAAAATGTGACTGAGGATGTTTTTAAAATATGATAAAAAAAAAACATCTTTGCTCAGACTTTTTGAATCTGTCCCTCCTAAGACTTAATCGCTATTTTGTCAAATCTTCACACCGTGCTGCAGAATAACAAGGTTCGGAGGTTCGCTTTCGAGCTGAAGATGCAGGATAAGAGCACTTACCTGCTGGCTGCAGACAGCGAAGGGGAGATGGACGATTGGATCAACACGCTGAACAAGATCTTGCACAGCAGTTTTGAGATCGCCATGCAAGAAAAGAGGAACGGAGACAGTCATGACGGTGGGTGTACTTGGCGTATTTATGGTTATCATTTTCATGTCCTCCTCTTGGTCTTTATGTCCTATTACACATTTTTGTTACCCTTTGTATGTTTTTTTTTATGTCTGGTGGCAGTTTTACACCAAACTAGAGCACATTTTCAGTTGCAGACAAAAAGGGACCTTTTGAAGGAACACGTTTGATATATATATTGTCATTCCGTGATTTTTTTTTTTTTTTTCCTAGATGAGGATCTTGGAAAGTCAGACAGTTCTTCTGGCAGTATGGACAGCTTTCAGGTACTGTAGCTCTTTTCTCAAGCACCTCACCAAAGAAATATTCTCACTTGAAATCTTACTAGGTGATCAATCCGAATGTTCCGTATTGCTTCAGGTGTTCGTTTAACTCTTAATCTAATCCTACATTCAACGCAGACCTCTTGTCATGCCAAAATAAAATTGACTGCCGTCTCTGAAGAAAGTGATTTAGTTGAGTACCATTTGTGCTGGTGTGACGCCAACTGGCAGAAATTGCTTTTAATAGTTTTAATTTTTGAATGGTAGTTGGTGAGAGCTCAGCCTGAAAACAGCTTTTCCAGTTAAGATTTCTGCTGAGCTATAATCGTCTGCGCCACCTGTAAGACGTAAATATCCAATTTCCAGATGAGGCCACAAAATGTCCTTAATGATTAAACCACCTGACAGAGAAATCGCTGCAGTGAGGGTCAATCTTTTTTTTTTGCCTCCCTCCTCAGAGTGCAAGAGATATAGAGTCAAGAATGAGGAATGAGATGCGGTTGAAGCTGTTCACCCTTGACCCTGACACACAGGTAATTTCGTTCAAATACTTTTCCTGCAACCGTACGAATTCGGTGTTTGTACATTGGGCTTCTTCTCTCCTACTCTCTTTAGAAACTGGATTTCTCAGGAATAGAACCAGATGTGAAGCAGTTTGAAGAGAAGTTTGGCAAGCGTGTGCTCATTAACTGCAATGACCTCTCATTTAATCTGCAAAGCTGCGTGGCTGAAAACGAGGAGGGACCAACAACAAATGTGAGTTTCCGTTGGCAGTAGACCATAAATCCCAGAAATATAATTATCTTGCTTGACTAAATACGTAAGACGGATGGATGGTCTTTACATAGTTTGCTGCTGAGAGACTATTGACATAGCAACCAGACGACGGGCTTTGCGCTACCGATTTAGAACGTCTCCTTCCGTCCTTCTAGAGCTCAACTTGCTTTTTTTTCACCAGTGAAAACACAAACGTGTTAGTGAAGCTTATCACACTTTTTTTTAAAAATTTTTTAAAATTTCTTTAGGTGGAGCCGTTCTACGTGACCCTGTCACTGTTCGACATCCAAAATGGAAGAAAGATTTCATCTGACTTCCACGTGGACCTCAACCACCCATCTGTCAGGAGCATGATGCCCAATTATGAGACTCAGTATATAAACGGGGGAGGGGACATTATCCCTGAAGGGCCACGTTTGATCCACGGAGTGCCAGAAACTGTCATGCGCTATCCCCGTCAGGTAAAAGTCTGAGAACGCATTTTTATTGTTGTTCAAGTTGACACATCTAAACTCTAATTAGCTTTTAAAAAATTTGCCCTGGCAGGGAGTATTTTCTGTAACGTGCCCCCACCCTGATATCTTCCTGGTGGCTCGCATCGAGAAGGTGCTGCAGGGAGGAATCAATCACTGTGCTGAGCCTTACATGAAAAGTTCTGACTCTACCAAGGTGTGGGCTTATCAAATTCTGTCCTATTTGCTTGACGAAAGAATGCGTTGACGTATGATTTAGTTCAATATGGTGCTTCACAATTTCGTTGCAACATCTGAGTACACGCAGAATACATATGTGTTCTTGTCTACCCCCCCAGGTGGCTCAGAAAGTCCTGAAAAATGCCAAGCTGGCATGTAACCGCTTGGGCCAGTACAGGATGCCTTTTGCTTGGTCAGCCAGGTACAGAAAGACTTGAAACAGTATCGTAGCATGTATGAGCACATCGTGGATAATGTTTTCGGTGCAATGCGCCCAACACACACACACACACACACACACAAATTCTCATTGTGTTGGCCAATTATTAATAGAGTCGCACACACTGTATTGAAAAATATTTGGGCGACCCTGTTTATTTAATTTAATTTAATTTTTATTTTAATTTTTATTTTTATTTTTATTTTTATTTTTATTTTTATCCCACCTAGGCAAGCCGTGGATACATGGGATTGATTAAAATTGTCTTTGTTTGCAGGCCACTGTTCAAAGATGCTTCCGGGACTCTTGACAAAAGCGCTCGCTTCTCGCCTTTGTACAGACAAGACAACAACAAGCTGTCCAATGACGACATGCTCAAATTGCTGGCGGACTTCAGAAAGTTAGTATTAGTCTATAATAACAAATGTTGTTTTCAACATCTCTTGGAAAGCTTTCAGTTGACCTCAGAAATAAAATGTGTGTTCACGTCACTCATCCAACCGTTAGCAGATGTATAACATTGTTCCATTTCAGGCCTGAGAAGATGGCCAAGCTGCCTGTGATCCTCGGAAACCTTGACGTTACCATCGACAATGTCGCCCCTGACTTGGCCAGTAAGCGCCCAAATGTCACTTCACGGTCAAATCCGATGTGACTTTTTACGTACCGACTGTTTATGTGATGTCTCTCCGTGCTTCTTCTCCAGATTGTGTTACCTCATCCTACATTCCTGTGAAGCAGTTTGATGTGAGCGAGAAGAGTCCCGTCTTCTTTGAGGTGGAGGAGTTTGTGCCATACATAGCCAAATGTTCCCAACCTTTCACCATCTACAACAATCACCTCTACGTCTACCCCAAATTCTTAAAGTATGACGGCCAGAAGTCTTTTGCTAAGGTATGCCAAGAGTGCTTATCGAGAGAACACCCTGAGCACCAATATTTTTAAGTAGTACACTTTGTGACTTGTTGTGTCTGACCAAAGGCAAGAAACTTGGCTGTCTGCATTGAGTTCATGGACTCAGACGATGAAGATGCTTTACCAATTAAGGTAAATGAATCCTCATTGATTCACGAGGAACAATTCCACACTTCGCTTTACCTACGCGGTGCGATCATTCCACAGTGCATCTATGGGCGGCCTGGAGGACCTCTGTTTAGTAAAAGTGCCTTTGCTGCCGTATTGCATCACCAGCACAACCCTGAATTTTATGATGAGGTAATTAGAAGTGATGGACAAATGAAGCTTCGTGAAGCACTTGTGATCATTTTTTTACTCCTCTAAATCGGGGGTGGGCAAACTCTTTGATTGGCGGGCCACAATGGGTTCTAAAATTTGACACAGGGGCCGGACCAGGAGGAGATGGATGGAGTGTTTCGATAACCTCACCTCATCTGAGAAAAGAAATAAATAAATTTTAAATGAACGTGAACAAAAGCATTACAACAAAATATATGTCTTTGACACACCACAATATTTAGAATATAAAAGATGAACAAGGTTCATTCATTTAATTTTTTTCAAGTTTAGCGGGCCGGATTAAAACGTTTTATGGACCGCATGTGGCCCCCGGGGCCGCAGCTTGCCCACACCTGCCCTAGAATTACATATTAATGATCGCGAATAGGCTAATATTAAGCTGAATTGTAAAGGATGCACCTGACCTAAGCTGGAAACAGGAAAAAATACGTACAACAATGCGAGAGAACGAGGCGCCAACGTGGTCTCACGGGAACTAAATTGAAGAAAAAACAACTGATCCTTTACTACAAGAGGAATAAAAAAAAATATTAAGTGATTCATGAAGCTTCATTTTCCCATTATAAGTAATTAGTGCATAAATACAGTACGGTATAAAAGTCCAATCCTTACCAGAATGTTTGCGTTCTATCTCTCCCAGTTTAAGATTGAACTTCCAACCCAGCTCCATGAGAAACATCATCTGCTCTTCACTCTCTACCATGTCAGCTGCGAGAGCAACAGCAAGGCCAGCACCAAAAAGCGAGAACAAGTTGAAACGCACGGTATCCTCATCCTGTTACATCGTCGCTTGTTCAAAATTCTCAATGAAATCGCTGCATTCTTTCAATTCCGCATCCTTTCTCAGTGGGATACGCCTGGCTTCCTCTGCTGAAAGACGGCCGTGTGATCATGAACGAGTGTCACATCCCCGTGGCGGCCAACCTGCCTGCTGGATATCTCAGCTGCCAGGAAGGTGCCAGCAAGGTAAACGCTCTCAACGGTCAGGTATTTAGTTGATACGACATAAAAATGGATCTTATTTAATTTTCAGCATTCAGGTCCCGAAGTCAAATGGGTGGATGGAGGCAAGCTTCTATTTAAGGTGTCGACTCATCTCGTGTCCACCATTTACACTCAGGTTCGAGTTCTTCTCCTCTGACCTATTACACTGACCTGAATTGAATACCGATTGCACCACATCAGTCACCATATACCTCCCATTCAACTGACCAACCATCTTTTTATTTCAGGATCAGCATTTGCACAATTTCTTTCATCACTGTCAGAGCATAGCAGCATCGCCTCAGGCGCCAGGAGGCGAACTGGTCAAATACTTGAAGGTTCGTATACATGTGGACACATGCGACACACTAACACCCTAAATTGCTAACCAGCGTCAGAGGATCTGAGGTAAGGATAACAGACGGATGTTTGCTGTAATTATCCTTCTCACACATACCTCTTTGCGACTGTTTCATCAGAGTCTGCACGCCATGGAGAGTCATGTGATGATCAAGTTCTTGCCCACCACGCTGAATCAGCTGTTTAGGGTGCTGACCGGTGCTAGCCAAGAGGACGTGGCGGTCAACGTCACCAGGCAAGTACACAGAAAATTCGTACATTTTACTCGGAAAGGACTACATATTAGGTATCAGTAAAATTTGAGACTAAAATATTCAGAATAAATTTCAGCGTAAATATACTCTGAGCAGTTTACGCTTAATATTTTACTCTCAAATTTGACTCTGTTAACCAAATCTAGTCTTTTTAGAGTAAAATTATTCTTACAAAATTTACTGTGTATCTTCGGCTTACGCCACATGCACAGAAGATCCACTCACACCTTTTCTTGTTGGTCTTGTAGAGTCATGATCCACATTGTAGCCCAGTGTCACGAGGAGGGATTGGAGCACTACCTGAGGTCATACGTGAAGGTTAAAAAAAAAACAAAAAAACATTATCTCTTACTTTAATGTCCCTCATCACATAAACTACCTACCTATCTATCTTACCTAGCTTATCTCTCGCTAGCTAGCGAGCAGCTATCAAGGTAGCTAGCTAGCTAGCCAGCTTTTTGTTTGTATCTATTTCTTTTTCCATCTATGATCTCCATCCTACATTAATGATCACACCTCATCATATGTTTTCCTCCGGAGGCTCCCTCTTCATTCCGATTGTGTTTTTCCAGTTTGTTTTCAAGACCGAGCCATACACAGTGTCCACCACCCGAACCGTGCACGAAGAGCTGGCTAAAGCCATGACCGCCATCCTGAAGCCTTCCACCGACTTCCTCACATGTAACAAGCTGCTCAAGGTGATTAATTAGGACTTTTATTTTTTTGAAAGGAGATTGTGCAGCGTATAATAATATGTCCATCTGAATTTTTCTTCCCCGCAGTACTCTTGGTATTTCTTTGAAGCCTTAGTCAAGTCCATGGCTCAGTATTTGGTTGAGAGTTGTAAAGTGAAGGTAAGTTTGCGCACAAGATTGGGATGCAAGTTGACACAGAGGTCTGACGTCTGCTTCGTGACAGCTCATTTCCGTGGCTTTCCGTTTAGGAACGTGTCAAGTCTTGTGGATAACCACAGCACCACAAAGTAACAGCAAGTCTATTCAACGTTGAGTCAGTGTGCAGTTTAATTTGCTGCATTTGTTCTTACCCCGTCAAGCAACCACATCTATGCGTTTGTTTTCGAGCGGCATCATCAGTTGTCGACTGTGAGCCTGCTTTCAACTGCAGGAGATTTGTAAATCGTATTCTCGTCATAGAGAGCACAATTTCTTTTCCCCATTTCCGGAGAGCCCCGCCAATGATCACTGATATGCGTCGAATTTAACATAATAAAATACAATTTTTGGACATATTCAAACTTCTGGTGGTCAACTGAAAAGGAAATGATAGTTGAATTGAAATTATAGTTTGAAATGCATTTTCACCGTGTCTGTTGTTAAGAAAAAAAAAAAAAGAGATTTCAAGTTTCACTCTCCAACATTTTCTGGTTGTGGCCATCAGCTGTCTCGGAATCAGAGATTCTCAGCATCTTTCCATCACACTGTGGAGACTGTGGTCAACATGATGATGCCCCACATCACTCAGAAATACAAAGACAATCTCGACGCGGCCAGAAATGCCAACCACAGCCTGGCCGTCTTCATCAAGGTCTTCATTTAACTTTTTTTTTATTTTATTTTTTTTTATAAATCTCATTCATAAATACTGACAAAATCAATCACTGCAGCGCTGCTTCAACCTGATGGACAGAGGCTTTGTGTTTAAACAAATCAACAACTACATCAACTGCTTTATGCCTGGAGATCCAAAGGTATGTCGTTTTTTTTTTTTTTTTTTATTAATTCAAATGTGACCCAATTAAGATTTTGTTTTGATGACAAAATAATTGTCATGTTGTGTTTGTTGTTGTTTCCAATGCAGACACTGTTTGAGTTCAAGTTTGAGTTCCTGCGTGTTGTGTGCAACCACGAGCACTATGTTCCTTTAAACCTGCCCATGCCTTTCGGAAAAGGGAGGATCTTGAGATTTCAAGGTAAGCCAGTTATGATCAAGCTTGAAATTGGACTTGATGAATTTCCTGCGTGAAAGCAATTGAATCTCATTTTGGGTGTTGTTGCATTTTCTGACTTTGCCTTCCTGTCTTTCCTGACTTCTTTTGTCATGTATCTTTATAATCTCTTTAAGATACAGTGGAGTCATACGATACTCCAGTAGGTAGGTGAAAGGTTTGCTGCTTGCATGCCAGGACACTTAAATCAGATCACCCTTGACTTGAGCCCAGAATGTAACGAAATCCCTTTGAAAATCTGAATCCAATTTTACTAATGTTATTAAAAGTCAACAAATGGAGCAAATCTCGTAAAAAAAAAAATATATTAGAAGCTATAATGTGGCTTTCATCACCATTCCCAGAAAAATCCTACACCACTTGTATGTATGCAAATGAATTATTTAAAGAGCTGTATAAAGGTTTTAGTTAGTGCCAGTGCTCCGAACAGATGATCGTTCTCAATCACAAACCTGTTTGTCCGCAATCACGCTCACACCAGGAATTTTCCAAACATAAATCTCACTTACGTTTTTCCATTTGTAATTTGTGTTCCTATAAAATTCTATTAGCTGGAAAATAATGTGATTTTTGACATTACAATTAGCAATGCTTCAATTTGACTGACTGCCAATTGTGTACATTTTATGTAAAATAACAAAATGCCTTTCTCATGAATGGCATCGTAATATTTAAGGTTTTTTTTTTTTTTTTTTTGCTTTGCTCGGCTACACAAGCAAAGCAAAACCAAATACTGTAAATGACTTTCATTCTGAAACTCCAATTGCATTCCTCCAATATTTAGTCCATGTACTGGAAAGCTTTTTGCGCATTAGTGAACAATTGCCTTTCTACACATTTTTTTTCCCACTGGAGGATAGTGCGACATAGTTTTTCTTACTAGTGAGGAGGACACGCATTTTAGTTCATGGATCTCGTATAAATGCTACAATGGGTTTTCATAAGATTTTTTGAGATGTTATTTTGTGGTTGCAGTTTGCATACCTGCCACGCTTTCAAATGTTTGTGTCTGATTTAATTGTGTCAGATTCAAATGAGATTAGAAATATTCTATTTTCCCCTGATTGGTTGCTGTTGTTTCCTGTGGCTTCATCTCCTCTGCCTGCACTTCCTCCCCTCAGACCTCCAACTGGATTACTCGCTGACGGATGACTTTTGCAAGAACCACTTCCTGGTTGGTCTGCTTCTCCGCGAGGTCAACGCAGCCCTGCAGGAGTTCAGGGAGATTCGACAGATAGCCATCCAGGTGCTGAAGAACCTGATGATAAAGCACACGTTCGATGAGCGCTACACCTCCAAAGTAAGTGGCGCCGTGTTTCCTCACTGACTCACCGCTGTGCCTGATTGTTGCTGGAGACGGCTGCTGAGTGATTCATGTGTTTGCCAGAGTCAGCAGGCGAGGTTGGCGACTCTCTACTTGCCTCTGTTTGGTTTGCTGCAAGAGAATGTCAACAGGCTGAACGTGAAGGAAGTGACCCCCTTCACCGTCAACCACTGTAACAGCGTAAGGGCGACACCTAACGGCGTCTTTTGGACTGACATGTAACTTGCGACAAACCCATTATCAAGCGATCAATCAAATTTTATTTATTGCTAATTTGTTGTACTTGTCCATGAAAATAAATTTTAAAAAAATATCCTCATTAGGGTCTAATTAGTTAGCCAATCACAGGGCGCAAATAGGCAAACATCCTCTCACACTCACATTCATGTTTGTTAAACAATCTTTGGCATGTCAAATGATCCTACCTTTTACGCTGGTCTGCAAATATTCAAATCATCTTGTTTCTCTCAGAATGGAAGAGATGATTCCCTCCTCGCCAACGCTTTGATGACACCACCCAGATCCAGCACTTTTTTGGACACCAGCTTGCACAAAGATGTTTTTGGCGCCATCTCTGGCACCGGTGAGCAAAGAAAAAGCTGATGGAGGAAAATGGAGAAACGTAATAGTTATTTTCATAAAAATAAAACGCAATAATAATATTTCCTCCTGTTCCTCTTAGCCTCCCCTCACACATCCTCGACACCCAACGTTAACTCTGTGCGCCACGCGGACTCACGAGGGTCCCTCATCAGCACCGACTCTGGCAACAGTCTGCCGGAGAGGAACACAGAAAAGGGCAACTCTTTGGACAAGGTATATTTCACGCAACCCCTGATGTCAGTAAACATGAGGCTCAAGTTGCTGTCGTATTCTATTAGTTTTGCCTAAAATCGTCAAGACGTTTGTCTGTAGCGTTGCCATGTTTGTGTGTGTCACAGAGCCAGCCCGCGTCGTCACTGGGCAGCCTGCTCCGATGCGATAAACTCGAACAGGCAGAGATCAAGAGCTTCCTCATGTGCTTCCTCCATGTGCTCAAAAGCATGTCTGAGGGTAAGATGTCATTGTTTTTGCCCCTCTCTCGTTGTACCAAAGCGAGACGAAATCGAGCTAACTAAATGGAACCCTACAGATGCTTTGTTCACATACTGGAATAAAGCAACATCTGCGGAGCTGATGGACTTCTTCACGCTTGTCGAGTAAGACGACTCAACATCCCCATTTCGGTCTTGGGGCTTACGTTTGTTTTTGTCTCATAGACTGATTGTCCTTTTCTTATTACCCTCAGAGTGTGTCTCCACCAATTCAGATACATGGGAAAGAGGTACATCGCAAGGTAATGTTGTTTAAGTCATTTTAGATTTTTTTTTTTTAAACTTCATTTGAAGAATTTCACACATTTTGGTTGTAAAAAATGACATTTTTATTTTTTTTAACTTGATTGAAGAATTTCACACATTTTGGTTCGAAATTAAATCCATTCACAGGTCCCCTTTCCTGACTTATTATTTGATGATTAATGCTTTCAGCCAGCATGGAAAAGATTAAATAATGCTCAGTCAACACATGAAGAAAGTTTTCATTGACTTAATCTGAGAAAAATAGTTCTTGATTATTAACGTTTACAGTCATTATTTGCATTGGTATAGAGATCCACTGCATGGTACTGAATAGGGCTGCAAATGATATTTTTGAGTGTACAGATGTCCAATAAGTGCAAATGTGTGAAATTCTCTAACTCCCAAGTTGTGATAATAAATAAAAAAAATCTAGTTGACTCAGTTTTCGATTTCCATTCAATATATAGCATACCTTTTAAAGATTTGTTCTACTTTGGGACATCTTGGTGTAAACAGAGAATGATACGAAATATTATTAACTCACAGTGAATGTATGTTCAATGCCTACACTCGGAAATGGGCCGGCTCAGGCCTCAACTACCAGGGGTCTTTAGGCGCTTGCTCTCTTTCTGTCTCTCTAACTCCCCACCGCTGTTTCTCTACTCACAATAATGCTGGCAAGTTTAACACTGTGAATTAAAATCCGGCTCCTGCCCTCTCCTGCTTGGGTAAGCCATCTGTGTGGAATAGACTAATGCATGACTCCTTCTCTTTTTTTTTTTCTTTTTATTTTTGTGTGAGGTTGCCGTGCTGTGATGTGACTGTCATGACGAAATGCATGGCTGCTGTAGACTGTTAGCATCAACGCTACCACTTAGCTATTGCATGACGTCACAATTTCACTGTCAACAGCAGGGGGCGGTGTTGAACTGGCTATAATCACAACTTTATATACCATGAAAATGACAACACTGAAACATTTTTTTGGTGGGGGGGAATGTACAACACGCAGTATATGAGCTAAAATATTGAATTTTAAAAAATGAGTTGGGCTTCATTCCCACTAAATCTTATCATGCCTTAGCACATAAAATGAGGTCTAAAGAATTTACTATTGATATCATGTTCATTTCCATTAACAAATGTTTGAAGTCACCGCACCCAATGATTCTGAATTTATTTCTATAAGCAAATGACTTCCGAGTGGTTTTCCTAAGTCATCCTAACCTGCTTTGCTAACTCTGCTCCGTTGTAGAGTCTGGTCGACTCATCAATCTCTGTCCTGTTTCCTCATCAGGAACCAGGACGGGGCAGGTCACGTAGCGCATGAGCGGAAGTCTCAGACTCTGCCTGTGTCCCGTAACAGGGCGGGAATGATGCATGCCCGCTTACAGCAGCTCAGCAGCCTGGATAACTCATATACTTTTAACCACAGTAAGTGCTCCATATTCGACTTGTCAACATGCATCTTACAACCTTCCCGTGCTTTCTCCATCATCTCCATCATCATCATCTAATTCAAAATCCAGTCTGCCATCTGGGAGAAAAATTCTTGAAGGCAAAGTTCGCTTTTTCTGCCTTTGTGACAAGTTTCTGACAAAGGTTTCTTTGTGTTTTCAGTGTAAAAAAGATTTCAAGTATTCTTGGAATATCTGTAGAGAATGGTAAGAACGTATCAGGATGGCAGGCAGTTCCCAAACATTCACTACCTCCGTCGAGCCCGACCGATTAATAGGACGATTTTATAACCGATTAATCGACATGAGTCGATATGTAATCGATGTTTTAACATTTTTGCAATGCGGAGATTCTGTTACACTTACACACACAGACCAGATAAGTGTGGTACATTTCTTCCCAACTCGCACTAACTGGTGCAGGTCAACACGTCAAGAACACGTGGTTTTGTTCTGTTTTTTATTTTTTTAAACAAGAAAAGAGCGTTAACGTTGTATTAGCTGGATCTTCGTTAAATCCCGTGTCCACCATTATCGAGTATAGACCATTACACAGCTTACAGTTTACGGTCCTTCTTTTGACAGTGTTACTAATTAAAGTTCCTCATTTTGATTCAGTAACCTCTTTGTTTTGAAGAATATCTTGAGAATATTAAGAATATTTAAGAACTTGTTCATATGTGTATATAAATATTCTTATTTGATATATAGGCCTAAATATCGGATCAAGTCTCTTTTATTATTTATTTATTTATTTATTTTTTATAGCCCCTAAAATTGTCATATCGGTCAAGAACGCGTCATTCTGCTTTCACGTCACCTTTTCGTTTCATCTTATTTGACCTTTTACTTTCTCTCCTCTGTGAGTAATGCTCCACTGAATATGCAATGAAATGTGAACGCACTACAGCCGCTTGCTCTCTTTAGCTTACAGTCACGCGGATGCAGACACGTTAAATCACTCGCTGCTGGAGGCCAACATCGCCACCGAAGTGTGCCTCACCGTCCTGGACACCCTCAGCATCTTCATCATGGGTTTCAAGGTAACAAGCCATGACATCACAACACTCCAGTAGTGCATTCTGTCACTTTCCAAGAGAAATAATCTGTCTTCCCTCTAATTGTAGACCCAGCTGTGTGCCGACTATGGCCACAGTCCTCTGATGAAGAAGGTTTTTGAAGTCCACCTCTGTTTTCTGCGAATCAATCAGTCGGAAACTGCCCTAAAACAGGTCTTCACCTCACTGCGGACGTTCATCTACAAGGTGGAGATGAGGATATTTATCATCATCATATCCTTAGGATGTCATTGCCGCTCACGCCGCTTCTGTCTTTTCAGTTTCCCAGCACGTTTTTCGAAGGCCGCGCCGATATGTGTGCCGCGTTCTGTTACGAGATCTTAAAGTGTTGTAACTCCAAGCTGAGTTCCATTCGGAGCGATGCCGCCCATCTGCTTTACTTCCTCATGAAGAGCAACTTTGATTACACGGGTCGCAAGTCTTTTGTCAGGACACACTTGCAGGTGGGATAAACTTGTTTTGATCCTTCTTTACACCAAAATAAAATAACACAAAAAATGGCTTCCATTATTTAAAGTGTTTCCCAACCATTCGCTTTCATTTTCATTTCTAGGTGGTGATTGCGGTAAGTCAGTTAATAGCTGACGTCATTGGAATTGGAAGTACTCGCTTCCAGCACTCCTTGTCCATAATCAACAACTGTGCCAACAGTGACAGAACAATCAAGGTCAGGATTTTTTTTTTTTAGCTATCCGTAAGTCATCGGGTAATAATGTAGCAATAATAAAAAAATATAAAAAAAAAAAAAAAACGTTTTCCCGCAACAGAACACCGCTTTCCCCTCCGACGTGAAGGACCTGACTAAGCGTATCCGAACGGTGTTGATGGCGACCGCTCAGATGAAAGAGCACGAGAGAGACCCTGAAATGCTGGTCGACCTCCAGTACAGTCTGGCCAAGTCGTACACGAGCACACCGGAGCTCAGGAAGACCTGGCTGGACAGCATGGCTCGAATCCATGTCAAAAATGGAGATTTGTCTGAGGTCTGTCTTATAAAATGAATGGCGGTAGATAAAAATTTCAGGCTAGTGGTTAGCACATCCGCTTCAGATTTCTGTCACGTGCTGTATCTGATTAAAAAAAAAAAGTTTATATATATATATTTATTTAATCCCTGAGTTCACTGTTGGCATTTTTTACAGGCGGCAATGTGCTACGTTCATGTGGCAGCGTTGGTGGCAGAATACCTGCGGAGAAAAGGTACTCTGTATTCAGTAGCTCGCCTGTGACACTTCAACGACTTTCACTGATCTGAGCGTCTCGTCTTTTCTGCAGGCATGTTCAAACAAGGATGCTCGGCGTTCGAAGTCGTGACGCCCAACGTTGATGAAGAGGCCGCCATGATGGAGGATGTCGGCATGCAGGATGTGCACTTCAATGAGGTTGGTTTTCAACTCTTGTGATGGTTTACTTTGTTCTAAATGCTATCAAAAGTTCACATGTGATATGCATTTTATATACGTTTGTATAGTTCTTAATAAAACGTTTTTTTTTAGAAAAGTTAGAAAGCACTGTAAAAGAGAGGTAAGCATGTCTGCTTTTTTTTTTTTCTATCAGGACGTCCTTATGGAGCTTTTGGAAGAGTGCGCCGACGGCCTGTGGAAAGCCGAGCGTTACGAGCTCATCTCGGACATCTACAAGTTGATCATCCCCATTTATGAGAAGCGGAGGGACTTTGAAGTACGCAGCCGTTTCAGATGGCGCGAAGTTCGATTATCGCTGTATGTTTCCGTAACATTTCAGATTCCCCGCACAGAAACTGGCCCACCTGTACGACACGCTGCATCGAGCGTACAGCAAGGTCACGGAGGTGATGCACACAGGCAAGCGACTACTGGGCACCTACTTCAGAGTAGCCTTCTTTGGCCAGGTCAGTTAAACACTCTTAACTGGAAATGTTTTACATGTCATGTTTTGTTGGTGTTGCTTTTATTTTATTTTATTTATTTATTTATTAGTGTATTTATTTATTTGTTTGTTTGTTCATTCATTCATTCATTTATTTAGATCGTCCCCCTCCAGTCTCATGTTGAATTTTCCAATGTGACCTAATGCAGAGCTGGCTCTTCCCTAACGCATTCTAACCCCATTCTCTGTGTTTTTTGCTCTCTTTTAAGGCAGCGGTAAGTTGCGCACTTGCACTTTGCTAGTGTCTCCGAGCTGCGCGCGTGGTGGTGCGGGTGCTATTCTCCGTGGCGCTTTTATCGAAGCGTTTCCTGCTTCAGTTGACTGTTACAGTCCTCATGACAGCTTCTGCATTTGTTGCATGGCAGCTTCAACATGCATTTCATATCATTTGTGCGACAGATGAATAGTTTCTGGGGTGTGTTTCCTCCCACCTGTCACTGGCACAGTATAATGATACTTTTGACTTTCTCCTCTCCACACTGCTATAGCATTACCAGTTTACCGATTCAGAGGCTGAGGTAAATGAGTGTGATAGTCAACTTTGTAGGACTGCAGCGTGCTTTGAAAGTGTGTTCCTCTCCTTGCTTCTTACGTCCAGTCGTTGGCGTGCCGCTTCAGTGTCATCTTGATCACCACCGAAAATGTGCAAATAGCAGGATGTAGATGGGTCAAAGCATGTCTTTGGTGTTAATGGGACTTACGACCGTGACGCTCAGATCATGCTTTACACCTTTTTGTGTCTGTTGGGTTGTCTCTTTAAATTGATTGATTGTAGCTGTCATTACGGCATACTGTACACTCACTGGCTACTACATCAGTGTCAGCTCATTTGGATCTCATTTGATTGTGCAGGTGTACCTAATGCTGTGGCCAGTGATTGTTGTTTTGTAGGAAGTGGGTTGATCGATGGTGCGATTGGCTTCCGTGGACTTATTTTATGTGTTTTGTATCTCATTAGGGCTTCTTCGAGGATGAAGACGGGAAGGAATATATCTACAAAGAACCCAAATTCACGCCGTTGTCCGAGATATCTCAGAGGCTCCTCAAGTTGTACTCGGACAAGTTTGGCCAAGAGAATGTGAAGATGATTCAGGACTCTGGAAAGGTATTAAATTGTGTTTAAAAGCCTAATATCGCTTGCCTTGCAATCATGATGGAAAATAAGTTAGGAATCCAACCAGTAAAACTCAGAAAGCAACTTCACACTTTCGGGCAATTTAGAGACCTCACCGAACCTAACATGAATCTTTGTAGAATGTGAGAGTCCTGTGTTGTCTTTTGTAGATCAACCCCAAAGACCTGGATTCAAAGTATGCGTACATACAAGTGACGCACGTGACGCCTGACTTGGAGGACAAGGAACTGGCGGACAGGAAGACGGATTTTGAAAAAAGCCACAACATCCGCCGCTTTGTGTTTGAGATGCCTTTCACCGTGTCGGGCAAAAAGCAAGGCGGCGTGGAGGAGCAGTGCAAACGTAGAACTATTCTAACCAGTAGGTGTCCCCCGACCCCGGTACCATTTTTTTTAATCATGTCTCGTACTTTTAATTTGGGAGCTTGTGAGGAGCAGATATTCACTACATCCAAATCTTTTTTTTTAGCTTCCGTCATTAGCATACGCATGTCACATGCGTGAAAGATCTTGATTAGATCCTGAACATGTCAGCTTGTTTCCCCAAGGACTTTCCTCAAGCCGCAATCACACTTTTATATTGCTTTATGGCGCAACAAATCCAGAAGTTCAAGCGCAGATTCTTATCTTTACTGACGGCTCATCTGCCAGCTCTCACGTTCTGTTCCCCCCCCCCCTCACAGCCACACACCGTTTCCCCTACGTGAAGAAACGCATCCCCGTGATGTACCAGCAGCACAAAGACCTCAGCCCCATCGAGGTGGCCATCGATGAGATGAACAAGAAGGTGGCTGAGATTAATCAGCTGTGCTCCTCCAGTGAGGTGGACATGATTCGGCTGCAGCTCAAACTGCAGGGAAGCATCAGCGTCCAGGTCAGGACATCACGTGCTCAGGGTGCATCAAAACCTCCGCCGAGGCTTAAACATTTATCACTTGTGTCTGGGATGGCATTGTCCGTGTTGGTTGCCAAATGCTCAGCCTTAAAGGGAGGCTGGACCGCTTTATTTATGTAGTACATTTCATACTCGAGTTAATTCAATGTGCTTCACATAATTCCAAATGCAACATTTAAAAGCATTTGAAAATGAAAGAATGTAAGACATTCTGTTGGCAGCGTATTCCATTTGTGTGCAGCATAACAGCTACATGCAACTCTGGGCTTCACCACATGACCCGAGTTTGAAGTCCTCAGAGACCTACTGGGTTTGCATTCAATTAGCATTTATTTATTGTATTGATTCAGTGATTGTCATTTTTTTTTAAATTTTTAAATATAATGTCATGTAAAAGTTTGTAAACGCCTTTCTCTTATGTTGGAAAGAGTCTGACACTTTTTTTTTTTCTTTTTTTTTATGATCCCCTAAAAAAAAATTGAAAAAAAAATCTAAATTAGCGTTGACTACGACTTTACAAATTATGATTATTGGATATTTTTGCTAGTTTTTTTTTTTATTTATAACCCAAGCACACCCCAAGATTCTTCATAGTTAATCCTGAAATAATGTTGACTTATTACAGTGCTTGTCATTAGTCGCAACAATGGCACATGAAGATATAAATGTTTTCAATGGCGCCATTTATTTGTTCTGTTTTGAAAAATCCATCCATGCCTTTTCTCTCAAATTTATTATCCTCAGGGTCACCAATGAGCTGGAGCCAAGATGATGCACCCAAGCAGATAAAACAGACTTAATTAAATGAAAGTTTCCCTCATTGCATTATAAATCTCGTCTTTGTGCAGGTAAATGCCGGACCGCTGTCGTACGCTCGTGCTTTTCTGGACGACGCGAGTGCCAAGAAGTATCCTGATAACAAAGTCAAACAGCTGAAAGAGGTCTTCAGGTGAGATTTCTCCTGACAGATGTTAACATTGCTCTTCGTCACGCTCCTTTAACGCATCCCGACGCTGTCGGCTTGGTACGCAGGCATTTTGTGGAGGCGTGTGGCCACGGTTTGGGGATCAATGAGCGGCTCATTAAAGAGGACCAGCAGGAGTATCACGACGAGATGAAGGCCAACTACAGAGACCTGGCCAGAGAGCTGTCCATCATCATGCACGAGCAAGTCAGTGCAATCTTTTTTTTTTTTCAAAATAAGACGGACTATAACATAACATGCATGTTGATAACGCAATTTTCTGTTTTCTCTTGGTGCTGCCATGAGCAGATTGGATGGTAATGAGAATCCTAAATGTTGTCGTTGATTGTTCCAGCCAGATGAATGCGTGTGTGTGCTCTTACAGTCATTCGTCACAAAAGATTAGCGATATTGCGCTTTCCTGCGGAATTTCCGGCTAAAACCTAAAAAGCTCTGTCATTTTTACAGGCGTAAACCTAATTTGAATATTCATAAACATCTGAATGTACATTCCGTGTACTTGATATGTTTTTTGGTGCTTTTTAACGATACGAATTACGATACTGCTCAAATGAATTCACTGATCATAACACAGCTCATTCTCTGGCCTTGATCACAAAGTTATCTCTTCACACAAACACACACGTACTTATCTTTACATGGCGGCAATAAATAAAATCAGTTATCCCTCTCACATGTTCCACCCACCTTTTACAACGAATGTGACAGCTGGCTTGATCAATATCATTTTTATTGAGTGTGTTGGCATACCCGCATGCCTGTCTGATGAAGTGTGTGTGTCTGTACATACTTTTCATCTGTGTGTTTATGCGGTATGGAGTATGTGGGCAAATGTCAGTGTTGTTGTGTGCCCATTAGAATATTGTGCACCGCTTGTATTCTGTATTTGAGCAGGGCAACAGTTCGTGTTTCATTATCTTTCCGTGCTTTTTTTTTTTCACGATTGGTCCTAAAAAAAAATTTTTTTTTTTTAAAAAGTGAGTGCCTTAGAAATGATTTCCACTGTATTAGTTTTAACTCAGAAAAAAAAATTGCCAAAAGAAGAAGGACATAACAGCTGTAAAGCCAGCCAAAGACAACAAAATAATCTCAAAGTTGCGTACCTCCCATGAAAAGATGGAGAAGCTGCTGGATGTGACAAAGGGTGCCAAAAAATGGTAAGATTAAGTTCAGTGTAGAAAAAACGAAAAAGTCTATATTTTTATTTTATTTTTTTTTTTTACATCTATTTTATTACTGTAGCTATGCTTATCATTAAAAAAGAAACTCTTTTTTTTTTTTTGTTAAGTTACAAGCACCGATTTGGGATGCCATCCATATTCTCGTCAAATCTTTCAGTGTATCCATTTTGACTTTGCTTTCCAGATCAGCACCGTCGAAGATGGCATCAAAAGCGCTCTTCCCGACTCGCTTCACATCTTCAACGCCATCAGTGGCACGCCGACGGGGGCCACCATCCAGGGCATCCCCAGCTCTTCTTCTGTGGTATGAAGAGCCCGCAAGCGCTCAGGCACGGCACCAAGGACCTCCCATGGGCACAGACTGATCCCCTGCCGCCGTTCACTTCCTGAACACGGACGGCCACGTGTATCTTGAAAGAAGGGCGAATGGGGCATGCGGGGAGGGCGCCTCATCATGACGTGTCGTTCAAGTTTCTGTTCATGGATGCATCGTATGCATGTCCTCACATGATGTCATTTGGGTGAATCAGTTACATTGTTTTTATGTACAGAACATTTTTACAAGTCACTCTATTGATGTCTACATGAGCAGTATATGCAGCATACGTGCATCACCCATGTACATGATGTTCTATTTTTAGAATTTTAGCCTCCTGTATGTTAGCCAATATGAAATTGCCTCACTGGCTTGGGAGGGTTTTAAAGCCATTGCATCCCCTCCCCCCCAAAAAAAAGGTAATATGAGTTATTATGTGTATATATGAAAAGAAAAAAGGAGCGTGTGCAATATTTGCAAAGGATACACTGTACAGATTTTTTTTTTCACTTTCATGCCAAAGCGAGGAAGGGTGGAACCTGACACTGCGCCGACAAGGGGGTCGTTTGACGCTTTTACCATTTTAGTGTTCATCCAATTCAAATTCTTTTATATTTGGGCAGCAGTGAGTTTTTATTTGTATTTAACACAAATCACAGTTCTGCTGTAAGCTGATGATCCCCCCCACTGCTTTTCTTTAAATAAAATACACTAATTTCTGCGCTTTTTTCTTTTTTTTGTGTTCAGTGCCTCTTGGGCACGAGTTGTATTGTTGAAATTGTTTTTTTTTATGGAGGTGTCAGGGACTCGCTATCTGTTATGTTATATCATGCTCCCGCCCCCACCATAAAAGCAGCAGTCAGCAGGATGGGAGGATGTATGAATGTCTAGTAAGCATTATCAAGGAGGAAACTTTGTGCAAACTCAAGTGTGAATGGTCTCCCAATCGAAAGCAGCTTGTTGACATCATGGCAGGTGAGTTTTGTCTAATCCAGTTGTTAATCTATTATCACCCACAAATCTGAATCTGGACATGTTGTTTTTAGCCACAGATTTCAAGGAGCCAAAGAAAGGGAAGAAGAGTAAAGGAAAGGTAAAGCATTTATTACACCTATACATGATGATGCCGTAATGATGACTGAGCCTGCAGTTGCTACTGAAATTGAAATTGTGCACCATGCTTCCTTGCTGTACCTTTTCTCTGCAGAGATGAAATGTAATTGTTTCCTGAGGATTTTATGAATTCCAAATTATTTTTTGTTTTGCATTTGTCAAACAAAGGAGCAATTTCATACAATAGTCTTAGTTTCCGACAGATGTTTCATGGTATGGCAAATAAGTGGCAATTTCGAGAAATAAAGTCTGCTGACCATGGACAAGAATTTCATTTTAAATGGAATCTATTTCTGCTGACTAGAGAGAGACTATAAATAGATGTCGATCGGCCCCACTCTGGGTCAATGCAAAGCGTGCTACAACAAATATTTGATGTGATCAACAAAGTGGGTTGGAAAATGGATTGAGCAATGCCAACAGCTAGCTACTCTTCCTCAAATGGAGATTCACAGCACGGAAGCTACACACCAAAGAAATGTAACAAGCAAAGCTATGATTTAAAAAAAAAAAAAAAAAGAAGCTAGCTAAACAAAGTTTAGTAAACAACAACAGATACACAATATTAACGTACTAAACTATTAAGAGTAACACTTATTTGGAGGAATATTTTTTAATTTTACCTGATTAATTATTCTAACTGTGCTGAAATTTATTGAACTAACTTTAGCACAATTTTTGGCTACTCCACCTATCTGTTTTCTATTTGACCCTTTTGTATGTTGTATGATGACATAACAATGACGCTGCGGCTGGTCGTTGCAAGTTTATTTCTACATGAACATGGAATATAGCCATACATCGACGGACCATTGGTTGCACATCTTCATCAAGACAACAAAAAAATGAGCAAAGAAAGTCTCTTGTGCCATGTGAATTATTGAGGCTTTACAGGAATATAAAGACGAAACATTGCTTTTGCCTTGACCAAACATGATCAGTTTTATTTCCCTTCACGTCCATGATCTGAACGGGCTCTCTTTGTTTCCCCACACGGGGCTCGCAGTTTCATTTTTTCTCCTCCTGGATATTAAACTGATTTTTCGCTTTGGTGGATTCAAGCAGGAGCTCGTACAGTTGTCCTATCTGTTCCTCTTGGAAGTCTTTCAGTTTTTCCTCCGGCAGGTTAATGCCGAATTTTAGGGAGCCGTATATGTTCCGTACTGATTCCATAATTTGCGACTGCAGATTGTCCTTGTAGTTCTGCCATTCTGTCATGAAGCTCTTGACTTCTTCCGGCGAAGCGTTTTTGTGTCTTCTGAATTCGTCTTTCACGTAGTTGTCGCCGAGAGCTCGCAAATGTATCGGCAGAAAGCGATGCAGCACGAGAATCTTCTTGTACAAAGAGCAAACTTTCGAGGCATGAGAGCCGGTGGCCATTGTTGAGACACCTAAGAATGATTAGAAACAAAATATTTGTTAACGACAAATAAAAATAACCTTTGCATGCAACTTTGCTCGGCGCAGCTTGTCAATGCAGCAAACGGTAAAATGCATCGTTTAAAAAAGAATAGTTACTTGGTAAGTCGTTATTTATCCCTGACAGCAGAGGTTGGCCTGACTTGCTTCTTCCAAATCTCGCGATACTATGAACCGTGCTACGGTGTCTTGCAAGCGGCGAACTTTAATGCAAACGACAATGCCACGCCCCTTTTTAAAGTATTTATTTGAATTCTTTTTAACAGATACTTTGGCTCTTGCACCCCCAACGACAGTTAGAGCAAAAAACAGACAAATAGGACACTCACTTTCTTGTGGCTCATAGGGAAGACTCAACTGCCGTCACAGCACAAGGACTCCGCCTTTTTTTCCATTTAGGTGAATAACAAGGTTTTCTGTGCAACGGGATTTAATTCTTCAAGCAGTCGCCATGGAATTTTTTGTTTTTCCCCTGGCGATCAATAATAGATATATGTGGAGGCATAAATTTCAAGGGGAGTCCATTCCAGTCGACAAAAATATGTCCTCTGATAATAATGGAGGAATTTGAATGTGCACTCTAAAAACGGTTAGGTAAAAATAACAAAATTCTGGGTTAGATAAATAAATAAAAAACAATCTACAAAGTGAGTCACATTTTTTTAGGAAGGAGGGTTGTTTTGTACAAAATTATTAATTTTTGGGGTTGTTTTCTGCAAAAAGAAAAAAGATTGGGTCAACTTCACCTATGTAGTGGATAGGTACGTTTATTTATTTATTGTATCCCAAATTGTGTTATTTCTACCCCCACTGTTTTTAGAAAGTAGAAGGGCTGTTCACACCCTGCGTCTTGTGTTCTACCTTGCTTACTTGCTGGATGCTCCCTAGTTAGTTATGTTATGTGTCATCCGCATATAACACAGCATGTATTGAACTAAATGGATGTAAAAAGTGTATTAGCTCAGATGAGGTTTCACTTATCAAAAGAAAATGGCAGAGACCGTAGCAGTGGTATTTTCAGGTTGTCTTACACACTTGCACATTGTGCAAACAAGCTGGAATTTGAAGGCTTCCAAGAAAAACAAGTAGACACTTCATGCAAAAACTGATATTAGTTGAACAGGTTGTGAAGTGAAATGAAAGCAACCAGAAGAAGTAAGACGGAGCAAGGCTTGAGGGTTAAGATGCATGTGACTGATTCTCGTGCATTTTTGCAGGACATAGCAGTATGTGGTTACCCGCTCAGCATATTTTTCATTGTGGTGAATGAGTTCTGCGAGAGGTTCTCCTACTATGGCATGCGAGGTGAGACGAGAGTTCTTATGTACGTGACCTAACACATCCACCGCTGATTATACATTTAAGGAACTTGTTGAAATATGTTATTGGCTGTGCTTGCTCGTCCACAGCTGTCCTGGTGCTGTACTTTAAGTACTTCCTGCGCTGGGATGATGACATGGCCACCTCCATCTACCACATTTTTGTCGCCCTGTGCTACCTCACTCCTATTCTGGGCGCCATCGTGGCCGACTCCTGGCTTGGGAAATTCAAGTGGGTGGTTGACTCTGTTTCTGTTGACTCACACTTCATTGATTGCGTTTATACCTCCTTCGCCCAGGACCATCATCTACCTGTCCATTGTCTACGCACTGGGTCAGGTGGCCATGGCTGTCAGCGCCATCCACGACATCACAGACACCAACAAAGACGGGACGCCCGACGACATGACCTTTCACGTGTGAGTTTGGGTCAATGTTTGTTTTCTAATCCGAACTGTGGAATTTGATGTTCTGTCATGTTTTTGATGACGTTCAGTGTCATGTCAATGGTGGGCCTCTTCCTTATTGCTTTGGGAACTGGCGGTATCAAACCTTGCGTGGCGGCCTTTGGTGGGGACCAGTTCAGTGACAACCAGGTTAGTACATCACCGTAACGGATACTCATAATCAAGTTTAAGTCAGGAATTATGCATAGAAACTCTTCTCAAGAGTGCAGCCCCATCTTAGTGTAAAAGAAGACGAAGACGCAAAGTGTGTTATAAATGACCAATCTGTTGTGAAATTTGCCTTTGATCGCCATCGTTGAAGAAAATCCAACTTCATATCGATAGGATGTTACAAAGCAGGTATTCTGTGCTTTTATTGCAGATTTGAAGGCTTAACAAACCTGTTTGAGTATTATCATAATGTGTCAAATTATATGCGTTAAAAGTGCTTCGACATTGTCTAGACCAGGGGTGAGCAAACTAAGGCCCGGGGGCCACATGCAGCCCATTAAACCTTTTAATCCGGCCCGCTGAATTTGACAAAATTAAATGAATAAACCTTGTTCATGTTTTATTTTCGCTGTAATTCTGATGTGTCCCCACTAGGAGGCGCACTCAAAGACAGATATTTTGTTGTAATGCTTTTGTTCATTTTTATTTAAAATTAAAGCATGTTTTTGCTATATACTGTATGTATTTTTTCTCAGATGAGGTGACTTTGCCAAAAGACTCCATCCATCTGCTCCTGCTGTCAAATTTCAAAAATCAAAATGTTTGCCCACCCCTGGTCTAGACCGGGGCAGTTCGTGGTGCACACATCGACAAACTGCAACAATACGAAAAATGCTAATGCTAAGACAATATTTGGGAGGCAGGATCTTCAATGCTACCGTGAATAGGATCTTTATGATTTGTTGTCTGCAGTATGGTGGATGAGTGGCATTTGAGAGGTTCAGGGTTGGAATCATAGCCCAATCATCACCACGCGGATTCCAATAATTCTGTTTTGAAAACCGAATCTCATTGTTCTGTACAGGAGAAGCAAAGGAGTACGTTTTTCTCTGTGTTTTACCTGTGCATCAATGGAGGCAGCCTCCTGTCTACCATCATCACTCCCATCTTGAGAGGTAAGAGAAAGTAGACGACACGCAAAGTAGGTTTTACACAGCAAATGAAGCTGCACTTATGGCAGTTATATCATCACATTTTGAGGTGTCAGACGAGGCTAGAATAAAATGCACTTTGTTACCTCGGTACTTACTTTTTTTTCATTTGGTTGTTTTAAATGAAAAACAGTGATTTATTTTGTATGTTTTTTATTATTATAATGATAATAATAATAATAATGAAAGTTATTATAATTATCATTATTATTATTATTATTGTTATTATTATTATTATTATTATTATTACATTTGTTTGCATGCGTATGTGGCAGCTCAAGAATGTGGCATCCACACCAAGCAAAGCTGCTATCCCCTTGCCTTTGGCGTCCCTGCTGCTCTCATGGTGGTTGCGCTTGGTATGTATGATTTTATATATGCAATCTCTTTGAAGGAAATGTAGCTTTTACCCTTGCAATCTGTGCCGTGCCGGAAGGAATCGAATGGAAATGAACTAACTCGTTCCTCTTTAAAATGAATCGCACCCCGCGTACCACAATACGTATCGAATCAAATCGAGACAAACGGATAATAATGTGTGATGTCACCAACAGTGGTGTTCATCGTCGGCAGTGGCATGTACTACAAAGCAGAGCCTCAAGGAAATATCATGATGGATGTTTGTCGATGCATCGGTGTAAGTCTTTTTTTTTCTACCATTTGCATCCGTTCATTGTCCTTCTTCTCGTGTCCGTTCCCTTGTGACAATTTTTGTTTCCTCATCAGTTTGCCATTAAAAACCGCTACAGTCACATAAGCAGCAGATACCCCAAGAGGCAGCACTGGATGGACTGGGCCGAGGAGAAATATGATGTAAGTTTGCTTTCAATTCTATTTATCAGCCGTGTCATTTTGAAAATATTCTCCTGATCAGCGGTGCTTGATATCAAACTATGATTCTTCCTTCCTGCCGTGTAGAAACTGCTTATTGCTCAAATCAAAATGGTGCTGAAGGTTCTCTTCCTGTACATTCCACTTCCAATGTTTTGGACCCTGTTTGACCAGAAGGTATTTATTGCTCTGAAAGCACTTCACAACACTGCGTCCGTTTGGTTGCGGCCTTCAAAACACTTCTCTTGTCTTGCAGGGTTCCAGGTGGACTTTGCAGGCCACCACCATGGATGGAAATTTTGTAAGTTCCCGACATAAGAGCAGATTTAAATGCTGAGCCAATATGTGAATGCACGACTAAGCTGTGTGTCTCTGCAGGGAGCTCTCGTCATCCAGCCCGATCAGATGCAGGTAGGCTTAAGTCATCATATTTAATGAATCCTGTCGAGCATGTGTGTGGGGGTGGGTGTGTGTGTGTGGGGGTGGGGGTGTGTGTGTGTGTTGCATTTGACTCACTCTCCCCGTGTCATTTTTAAAGACTGTCAACCCTGTCCTGATCTTGACCCTGGTGCCCATCATGGACAGTCTTATCTACCCTCTCATCAAAAAATGTGGCCTGAACTTCACGTAAGGAACACGAGAGGCTAACTAAAGATTTGCAGAGGTCTTTATGTACTCCACTTAAAAAAATAAAATAAAAAAAATAAAATAGAATCGGGATATTGCCATTAGCAGGTTGCACTAGAGATGCAGTGAAACTGGAAGAGTCACAGAAAGGCGTAGAAGTAGACAAATCACCTGGTGTGAATGTTGTCGACGAGAGAACAGAAAGTTGTGCAAAATTATGCCGGAAAATTCAACATTTGGACAGTTAAGTCAACTTGTCATGGGTTAGCCCATTTTAGCTTCATCCTGAAATTTCAACCAAAAGCTCAATTTCACAAACTTTTTTCTCCTTTTTTTTTTTTAACTTATGGACCTTTACATTTTCATTTTTATAGCTGTGTCAAATAAATAATACTATTTATATATATATATATATACATATATATATATATATATTTGTATTTATTTTTTATGTATATTTTTGACTGAATAATATTAAACAATTATTAATTGATTATACTTACATTGTCGTCATGATATTTGTTTCATTAGGCCTCTGAAAAGAATGACAGTGGGGATGTTTTTGGCAGCGTTGGCCTTCGTCTGCGCTGCTCTGGTTCAGGTTGAAATTGACGTAAGTGCTTGACGTCATTCTAAATGTGGTTTTCTTCCTCTTAAAAATGTGTTTCCAAAGTAGCGCAAGCACTGAAATGACCTCTTTGTTGTGCTTTTTTTGTGCGTGTGTAGAAAACACTGCCGACGTTCCCTTCAGCATCACAGAGCCAGTTGAAATTATTAAACTTGGGCGCTGAGCCACTCAACGTCAAACTGCCCGACAACGTGCTGCTGGATCTCCCTCCACATCAGGTATGTTGTTAGTATTTTAAAACTATAACCTAATTCACCGTTCTTTTGTCAGATTTTGAATTTCTGTTAATTATTCTTCTGATTAATGTGTTGAAAAACATGACGTTCAATGAGCATGTCTATCAAAAGAGGACACAAAAAGTTTGAAGGAGCCATGCTTTGAATTGAACATGAAGTCGGCCATCTTGAATTGAAGCCGCCATTTTGAGCTGATTCCAAGGCTTGTACTCTGACGAACTGCTATCCTTTATCAGTGTTTTCCAACCTTTATCAAGCCAAGGTACACTGCAGGCAAAGCGTGGTGATAAAAATGTAATGATTATTTTGACAGTATGCCATGGAAAAGGGGATGCAGGAGCCTTTTCATCCACACGTGCATCTTTAATATCCCATATTGTCATATTTGTGTGTGTGTGTGTCAGGCCAGCGAGGAGTACTTGACATTTGGAGAGGAAGAAATCATTGTGTCCGTGGAGAGCCAGGGAGGAGTGACGAGAACGCTCTTCTTAACCAAGGGAGCGCGACAAACACTTCTCCTTCCCTCGAACGTCTCCCACGAGTGGCTGCAGGTGCGTTCCGCGCAATTCATATAAATCAAGTCGCCGGTGGGGGCGCAACAAATAAACATTCCCCGTGTCCTTCTCTCAGACTGAAGATCTGAAGGCCAAACCGCAGCAAGGAAATAATGCAATCAGGTAAATGTCATGCCTTGTTGTATATATCGACAGCAAATATATGACACTATACTATAGGATGTGCTATAGAAAATGGATAATTATTTGTTTTTATTTGAATAAAAATGTATCAATTTATGTGGCCACACAAGTAAAATGTTAATTATTAACAACAGTTAATTATTTTGATTTCAGATTTATAAACGGAATGTTAACAGCAGTGAATGTGTCCATTGCGGCAGCAGACGCCATTTTACTTGAGCCGGAATATTATTCAAACTATTCCCAGATTAAAAATGGAATGTAAGTACATTGAAATTTAACAGGCCGCTGCCAACAGAAAATATAATAATAATGACGCTAACATACCCAACGTCTGATTTTGTTTGTTTTTTTTCCTTTGGGGCAACGATCAGCACCACGTTCACCATAAGAAGCGGTTCAGAGTCATGCGAATACAGCCGGGAGTTTGGATTCGGAAGTTCCTACACTTTTCTCATCCACAGCACGTTCAAGTTTGGACCTTCGGTGAGTTTGCCAAACGCATCGGCGTGAAATGTGCTCACGTGGAATCGTTTTCAATGGGTCATTATGGATTTGTTTTTTTCTGTTAGTGTCACGAGTCTATTAGCGCAGTAGAAGACGTCAAGCCCAACTCGGTTCACATGGCCCTCCAGATACCGCAGTACTTCTTCATCACTGCGGGGGAAGTCATGTTTTCTGTCACTGGCCTGGAGTTCTCGTACTCACAGGTGAAACACATTCTTTCCTCGTCAATGTTGTTCCGTAACTAGACCTGTGACCAATAGCGAAAATCTGCAAATAAATTAGCACTCCCTAAATGGCCTAATAGATGTCATAAGAGGGCACCAAATCACTACTTTTCTATCTCTTAGTAGTTAGTACTGAGATGCCACAAGATGGGACCATAGTCATCTTGTGGCATCTTAGGGCAGAAAGCGCAAAAAGACAGTCAAGAGGGAATTTTTTTTTTCTACGAATAACAGCAAAATAGTTCTGAGATGTTTTCAGCAATTATCTTCAAACATTTATGATTTGTGTAGGACATTTAACTTTATAATAACGTTCTTTTTGTGTCTTTTTTCTCCTCCAAGGCACCAAGTAACATGAAAGCAGTGCTGCAAGCTGGCTGGTTGTTCACGGTGGCAATCGGCAACTTCATCGTTTTGATTGTGGCCGAGCTTGCCAAGATTCCTGAACAGGTAATGATTTTTATTTCTTTATTTTTTTTTTAAGTTTGACAAAATAGCACCCGCACCCAAAAGTTGCACTTGTGTGGTGGGATGATAATACATGATTCCTCCTTGTTTAAAGTGGGTGGAGTATGTCCTCTTCGCCTCGCTCCTGATCGCCGTGTGTTTCATCTTCTCCATCATGGCGTACTTCTACACTTACATGGATCCTTCGGGAATTGAAGCCCAGTTCAGAAAGAATGTGGATGACGACGAGGACGACAGAGGCCTTAAACAAAAGATGGGCTACATGAGAGACTCTGAGAGGGATGATGAGAAAGATGAAAACAAACAAACTCAAATGTGAAAAGAAACTACAGTGTCACTGATGCTATTTTGCTAAATATTTGCGTTAATGTGTGTATGTTTGTGTGTGTGTGTGTTAATGTGTACTCTATGTACACTACATTTCATTGGAGAAACAACATTACGGCATACAGCTTACAAGACAGGTGTCTCCTCCCTTGCAATTTATCCAGCACAATATACTTTAGGATACAAACAACTAGTGCACATTTTTTTCCATTTAAAAAGAATTGTTCTACTTTTATAGTTTGCCTTAATTTTGTAGCATAATAAATCATTTTGGGGAATATCGTGTGTTTGTTAATGATCAAAGGGACTGTATAGTTATTTCGTTTCTTCTTTAATTTTGTAAACCATAACGTCCATCTAAATGAATTATCATGTAAAATCTCATATCACCAAAGCTCATCAAATCATCTAAACACATGTACTTTTATTTATTCATGTATTATATATTTTTTAACCATTGGTGAACGGCATACAACACTCCACTGTCCAATTATTTAGGACTTGATTGCTGTTGCTGTATACATTGCAACTCTTATGTTGTTAGCACATTTTTAATTTGTATTTTTGTACTAGTGGAAATTGGCTTCCATTGTGAGACAAAACAAATGTTTTGAAACGTAGGAAGTAAAAGTAAATTTTGTATAAAAAAAAATAATAATAAATAAATAAATAAAAATAATTATAAAGAACCTCAAGAAATGCACAGATAATCTGAAAAATCCACTCAAGTACAGTAACAGAATTTATTGTTATTCGTTTCTTCCCCATGTAAGACAGTCGTTCCATTAGAGCACTGAACTGTATTACTATTGAGGACAAAAAGCGTACAAGTATAGTAGCAGGATAACGAATTAATGTTGAAACGGTTTCTCCCAAATGCCACTAAAATGAACTTTTGTCACGATTTGAGTTCTTCTGTGACGCGAATGACCTACGCTGACGTCACCCGCACTCCGCATTATTCTTCGTTCCGATTGGCTGAGCCCACAAAATGAAAATGATATTAACAAAGATGGCGCCGTGAGAGCTCGAGAAGTGTTGAGAGCAACAAACGATACATAACATAACAGTGCGTGTTCGGAAACCATTTGGGAATATTTCGTGGGCGGAACTCCGCTTTGATAACGGGATGATTTGGCGCATATTTCGACAGCTCGCGCAGCACCTCTGAGATAGACTTGAAAGCAAACTGTCACTGTTTGCCAACTAGCAGTTGAAGTAGCTTAGCGTCGCGAGCGTTTGCTAACTGCGGAAGGCAAGGGGGGACGCGGTTCGAAGTACAAGGCGACACAACTCGAGCCGTCGCTTGTAAACCAAACAACTTTTTCTTCAGACGCTGTGACCAGCCTCGCTGGGACTGCAGTGCGGACCGCGTCGTCCAAAAACAAGGGTCGGTAAAGCGACCACATCACCGAAGAGGAAAGCTGTAAAACGAGGTGGGAAAGCCGTCCTCTTAGCCGACCTGACGCCATGGCTCACTCCCCGATACAAAGTGGGCTTCCGGGGATTCAGGTAAACTCCATGCACCGAACAGTAAAACATTAGTTAAGTGAATTTTCCATTTCTTGTTCCTCTCCAGTGTCACTACTGACCTGCAACTATATTAAAACCTCTACAGTCCTGTATACTCTTAGCTGTGTTGGGCTTAAGACTCAATTTGACCCAAAGAGTGTCATGTCATTTCATCAGAATTTCTAATTATGGCGTTTACACAATTTCTTTTTGGATGTCGAAGTCAGGACGAGAGCAATAAGGTTTGAGGGGAAAAGATTAGAAGCTCTTATCTTGAATAGCAATACCCTCAACATAGTGGTGCAAGTCATGTTTGAGCATTTGCGGAAAACAAGAAGAAAATTTAGCGCACTTGGCGCAATAAAGTTTTTGCAAGTTGCCATCTCAACATTCTGACAATCGACACAAAGAAAATAAAGTTTTAGCTATTTTTACTCTTATTTATATTGTGACAGTAAAGGTAAAATGACTTCTTGTTGCCATAAGGTCATTTCTAAATAGTGGTGCTTTTGGTATTACCTCACAGGTTGACCAAATTCTGTTAACTCTGAATCATTCTTCCTCATAAGAAATAAAATAAAGTGGGAAAATAACATGTTCAAATGCAAAACCACGATGATCTCTATAGGTGAGATTTTAAGTAAAATATTGATGAGCTTGATTCATGCAACTTTAAAAATGTGTCATCATAAGCAGACAATCCATCAAACTGTTGGTCGGTCCTCTGACAACATTTAAGTGGAAAATGACGTGTCTCTGTGTAATGTGGTTTTTGTCATTCGTAATCAGAATCAGAACGCCCTTTATTGTCATTATACCCAGCATACGAGATTGTAGCGATTGCCTTCTCCAGTGCAAATATAAATAATAAAAAATAAAAGAGCTGTCAAATTAAAAAATACTTTTAACACCAGGGCCCGGCTGATTGGCATTTACCAATTAATTAAAAACGTATAATGCATAAAAAAATCTCAAAACATTCAACTCTGCTAAGAAACTTGCTTCATAGAGAAACGTTTCTTCTCACCTAAGAAAATCTTTTTGTCAAAAAACAGTGGTGTGAAACCAACCTCCTTGATTTATTGTTTGGACCGTTCATAACAACAGTTCAGAACTTTGCTGAGGACCGCACCGATGTGAAGTGAGTCCTTATCAGGCCTACCAGACTTTGTTTTTCATGGCGAGGTATCGCAGCACTTTCTTAGTAGCGGTACGCCATGCACCCCCAGACGCTGACATATAAAAAGGCGGTAGACATGAAGTGGAAAGATTTCTGTTCTTGGAAAGTCCCGTCACTGACTTTACGGTGCTATTTGCTTCCCCTCCGTTAATTGTCATGGATAAAATATGCGCGTCGACTAATTGATTATTGATCCAATGACTGCAAACGCCGATATGTGTCCTCTCTGAATGACGACAGCTTAGCAAGTTCACATGCCAACACATCACGAGGAGTTTTGGAAAATGTGACCCCGCCGCCACAGGTTTTGTTGCAGTGGGATCATAATGTGGCGAGCGGCTGGCAGTTGGTGGTGAGGGTGTGGCCTTTGGATGACATAGCGTGGTGTGTTTGCGGCGCACGCAGGAGAGCATCTAACAAAGCTTTAGTCAGTGGCCGTAAACGTGCTGACGGCGACTATGGTGAGTACATTCCCACCGTGCGCGCTCTGCTCCCACAGCACACTTGTTGTTTTTGCCGAGGACGAGCTCAACATTGTTTTCACCTGGATGACCGAGCGCACCAATGTTTGGATAGTTCTTGCTGCGGCGCATTATTCCGCGCCGACCAACCTCTTTGTTGTCAAGTCCCTTTGCGATCGACTTGAGTAGACCGCACCCGCGCCCGCGCCGCACCCCAACTGCACTTGTTAACGAGAGCAACAACTCTCATTCGCTACCGTGCATTAGCTCTTTTACAGGAAACTGTCCTCCTGGGATGGACGCTCATGAGGAATTAGCTTTGTGAGCTAACACATTACCGTCATATGGATGCGTTACCTGCTCGGTTGAGTCGCGGGCAGGCGTCGAACATGAGTGCATATTTCGGTTAAAAAAAAAGTAATAAAATGTTGGGCTGCCGAACCGGGAATCTTTTGGTTCAATGATTGTGAAGTCCGAAAGGAAATGGCAGCGTCCCATTTCAGGACCACTCTTCCACTCTGGCACTCTACGAGGAAATAAGCCATTTAGTTGAGTCAATAAGTCCCGCACCCACTGACATACTAAATTATGTTTGTGTTACACTGATTTTCAAATATATTACGCGACCGTGCCATCTTAAACATAAAACAGCGATAGGTCATAAGAAGGTCGATTTTCAAGTGAAGGTTTGAATTTGATGTCATGTTCTCACACGTCATTTTTCCCGCCCTTCAGAACCTGAAAGCCGATCCAGAGGAGCTTTTCACTAAGCTGGAGCGGATAGGCAAAGGTTCCTTTGGCGAGGTGTTTAAAGGCATCGACAATCGCACTCAGAAGGTGGTGGCCATTAAAATAATTGACCTGGAAGAAGCGGAGGACGAGATTGAGGACATCCAACAGGAAATCACAGTCCTCAGCCAGTGCGACAGTCCTTTTATCACCAAGTACTTTGGATCCTATCTCAAGGTGAGCTCACGCGGGAACATCCTGTTCGTAATGTCTCATAAATATTGCAGTCAGTTTGGTTTAGCGGGCACGTCCTTCAGTAATTCAAGCCGTCGACCACGCGCGCATCGGTAGAGCGAACCAACGTGGGCGTCAGATAAAGTTGAACGCATTTTCGTGGCTTTCCGTTGCAAAAAAAAAAATGTTTGGTATTTTTGGGCATCTCTCGTCGCTGCACTGACTACAAAGGGTCAGTTGTGAGTTGTAAATATTTGTTCTTGTTATGTTACATTCTCACATTGTGTGATTATGCTTGCAGTGCCTCTAATAGCATTTGGTACGGTACTTAAGGGGAGCGCGCAGAGTAACGGCAGGCCATTATGTCAATTATTCCTCTGGCTGAAGGGGCGAATTGTGGCTTTTTGGACGGAGCAGTGTGATGGAGGTCAATTTTTTTTGTGGTGTATTGCGATGCACAAATGTTATTGGTGGAAAACACCGTTGCTGGAGAGATCTTCGGTCGATTTGGAAGCGTTTGGTTTGATTGAGTGACCGGTGTCATAGTGCGCTTATGATTACACGATTCTCCTTGTTAGATTGTGGTTGGTTTTAAATGCGGCTCGAGATCCTTTTGTCAAAATACCCGATTCAAATTTAGAGAAGTCAAGTTTTCTTCATAATGTAAGATAAGATAAGTGGTGCTTTGTCATTGTCGGGGCCTTTGCCCTACTTTTTCGCAGGAAAATCAAGTGGTACATGACCAGTCATGAAAATGAAACAACACATGCCCTGTCCTTAAACTATAAACAACACGGCTCTCATAAAAGTTTGCAGAACTCCTATTGGCAGAATCCTACAATATGCGTCTGTAAATCTCCGTATGTTTTATGTATGGAAAAAAAAAAAAAGCAGTTCGACTGCTTGTGAGCACTTCTTTTATTTTTCAGGGAACAAAATTATGGATTATTATGGAATATCTGGGCGGAGGGTCTGCCCTCGATTTGGTAAGTTGACACCATCCATCGTTCAATTCGTTTTTACAAGTGTTAAGTAATTGGGGCGGAGTCTCACCAACCAATCAATGCGTCTTGTAGTTGGAACCGGGCTCCCTGGACGAGACGCAGATTGCCACCATTTTGAGAGAAATCCTGAAGGGGCTCGAATATCTGCACTCTGAAAAGAAAATTCACCGAGATATCAAAGGTAGGCGACGAATTCAAACATTCTACTTTTGTGTCGACTGTACAAATGGACGGCAAACGTGCTTTTGTTAAAACGCAGACGTGGTCAAAAAGGTTGAGGAGAACGCGCTCAACATTAAAACGTCCTCTCTTGTGGCAAATCACGTCTTTGTGTGACATTTTCAGCTGCCAATGTGTTGCTGTCGGAACAAGGTGACGTCAAACTGGCAGACTTTGGCGTGGCGGGCCAGCTGACGGACACGCAGATAAAGAGGAACACCTTTGTGGGTACTCCCTTCTGGATGGCGCCTGAAGTCATAAAACAGTCAGCGTACGATTCAAAGGTCAGAATTATTATCTGGAATGCTTTCATAACATTTCAAAGAGGAATATCGATTTGACATACAAGATGCCATTTGACCGCGGTCACGGTATTCAATTCACAAGTCAAGGTGCAGTTGACGTCCATTATCCACGCATCGCGCGTCTTTGAGGTTCCACTTCTATAATTAATGATAATTGAGGGTAAGCCGTGCCGAAAAGTGGATGGATGGATGATTAATTATTCACCGCTACATTTAATTCATTTAATTTTGGCACTTTTATTTTTCTATGCAAATGTCGTGGGTGATTGAATTTATTATTGCCATCTTAAAAGAGAACATGTTCTTCCTGTTAGCAGCAAAACAAAAGAGACAACAAAATCATGCGCATGATTTAAATCAAAAAGAATTTTTTTTTTTTTTTAATTCTTTTGCGTTTTCTAAATGGCCCTATTTTTTGATTTGCGTCTATGAGTCGGCATCCTTCGTCATCTCAGACAGTACGCGCGTCCTCAAATAAACCCGCGTTTGCCTTCCTTTCATGTCAATCCGTCATCCTTTAACGCCACTCGTTTTTCTTGTCGCGTCTCCTCTGTGCAGGCTGACATTTGGTCGCTGGGAATAACGGCGATCGAACTTGCGAAAGGAGAGCCGCCCCACTCGGAGCTCCATCCCATGAAGGTCTTGTTCCTCATCCCAAAGAACAATCCGCCCACGCTGGAGGGAAACTATAGTAAACCACTGAAAGAATTTGTGGAAGCCTGTTTGAATAAAGAGCCGAGCTTTGTAAGTTGACGGCACGTTTGACGCGCGTGATATTCTCTCCTCATTTTCTTTTCGTGCGCTTCATATTTTCGTAGAGGCCAACCGCCAAAGAGCTGCTGAAGCACAAGCTGATTGTACGGCACGCCAAAAAGACGTCCTATCTGACAGAGTTGATCGACAGGTACAAGAGGTGGAAAGCAGAGCAGTCGCGAGACGAGTCCAGCTCCGAGGGGTCGGACGAGTAAGTTGGCCGCCGCCCAACGAGGGCGAGGAGGCCGAACTGAGCGGCTGTGTCGTTGCAGGGAGACGCAAGGACAAGCGTCCGGAGGCGACGCCGCCGCCAATGACGACTGGATCTTCAACACCATCAGGGAGAAGGACCTGAAGAAGGTGCAGAACGGGGCCGTGCAGCCGGCTGACTTGGAAATTAAACCGGTAAGATCAACAATTGCAAAAGGTGGGACAGTTCAAGAAGTTCCCAGTCAAGACTAAGAATCATTTTACTCTATTTTGTTTTTCATTTTTTATTTCTTCCTCCTGATAATTCCTATCGAAAGTTTCCAACTGTCACCACACCAATGACGATGACTTTTGACGAGCGGATGATTTTTAGGCTTTGCAAGAGCTGGAGAGTCCAAAGAGGCCTATGTCACAGAGCTTATCATCCATCTTCTCTCCGTTGTTCTCGGAGGTAATTCGAGCCAATTCGAGCCATTTGAAACCAAAGCATAAAAGTCTCGTGCTGGACTAATACGTTGCTGCGATTGCAGTTGAAAGCGAAAGGAGAGACCAGCAATGGCAAGCCGGAGGCTGCCGAGGCGCTGCAGGAGGCCATTTTAGTGGCCGAAGACGTCCATCCGGGCGTGTGTGACTCGCTGGTGGCCGAACTACTGCAGAGACTTCAGAGGTAACGGACACACACATCACAATCCTTATTTAGTCACATGACATAGTTGCTCAGGAGAATTTTGTCGTAGTGAAGGCGTAATCTATTGATTCTTTGTGGGGGGAAAAAAATATACATTGGAAGAGAACATTGAATAAATATTTGCATATTCAAGCACAATATGTGAAGCATTTTCAAATTTTGAAGAAAGCTCTTGTTCATGTGACAAACATGTCCCTTGTTGTGTGTTCCATGTCAGGTTTTCTGTGCCTCAGACTGCTGCCACTCATTGAGAAGGGGTGGGAAAAAAAGCACAATTGAGCACCTTGGCGTGGAGTATTGATGAAGACTTGCAAGCCGTCAGCGGATTTGCGCTCCGTCTCTCATTAGCCTCCCAGTGCACACGCACACCACTAGAGGGCACTCTCGAGGGCGGGGGAGTGGACTTAAGCCATCCGTCTCTCTTGAGCTCTTACTTTGGAGGTATGTGTGTGCGTGCGTGTGCGCGTGTGTGTGTGCGTGTGTGAGGCGTTCTTTTGAAAACTCAGGTATCCTGCTTTTAAGGTCCTCTGGGAGGTCAAATGAGCTCTAAAGGATGGTTGTACAAACTTGTAAATAAGCACATTTCTACAGATACAAGAAGAAAATAATAATGGTAATAATAATAATAATGTGGTTGTACAAATGGCCAAACGCAGACTGTAGATAATATTTGATTTGGAGGTAAATATTTTGAGAGTCGGAGGGCCACACGTGAGATTGCCTTCTGACGAACCGTATATCACGCTTTGTTTTGTCCACGTCAATGAAGCCTCGTACTTGCGGCTTCTACGTTTGTACTTTCAACGCCCGTCATTTCACACCAGGTAATGCCAAACAATCATTCTGGATCATTCCCCAAAAGGACGCTTGGGTCACGATATATAAAAATGCTGTCATGTTTTTATTATTATTGATTGTCAGTCATACATTGTTGACGAAGGGCTTTGGGATTCCTATGTGGTCAAGTACATTGCTGTCATGTGTGTTTTGCTCAATAGTTGATGTACTTTATGTGTTATTCAGGTGCATTTAACAACAACTAGAATCATTTCCTTTTCCTACAATATTCAAAATTATTGCGATACACCAAATTTGTCATCTTGATGCTGAGCTGAAAAAGTGTGAGAATCCCCACCTTAGATTTGTAGGAAAGAAGTGCACTTGTACTTGGAATGGCGCCGCATGACTTTTACAGGAGGACCAGAGGATTGTGTTTGGAAATGTCTAGATCCTGTTTAGTAATGTGGCCACTTGGATGGGCTTGATTCCCGCCCACCCCACACCTCCTCTCTCGTAGGCTACGATGCAATACGCGTACGTATACTTCTTTCATGCACTTCAAGTTGTTTTCCTGCCTTTGCCGCGTGACTGACTTGAAATGTTACCTCCCGTCGGAGTACAGCGTGCTCGAGTTTGCGAATCGTTGCACCGTCTTCCTCTGTTTGCACTTGGAGTTTAAAGAAATGCCTTTGATTTTTGGGTAGCCATCCAAAACGCACAGGAAGTAGCAGAAGACGCGCAGTATATGTGAGACAGTGGAAAAGATTTGAGTTGACGTCATATGTACAGTGAATAAGAAATCAGCTCGATGGGGGTCATAACAATAACCGAGGGGCAAATTGAAACCTGTCGTAATTTTTTTTTTTAGCTGCCAGAAGCTGACACTAAAAGCAAATTGACTCACCCAATGCTATTAAATAAACAAACAAAAAAAAACAGAGCAGCCCTTTTAATAAACTAGAGCGTTTGTCAAAAAACAAAAACTACAAAAATTCTCTTAAATTCAGTTTTAGAAGCAAAAGAATAAGTAGTCGTTTGGTTTTTGAACATCACGTCAAAAATATTTTGAAGGAATCACTTGTTGCTTGATTTGTTTTAGCCTGTTTAAGAATTTAAATTTGAAAAATGTCTTCAGTTCTCTAGTATCAATTTTCTTCTCAAAGTTTGGACCCCCCCCCCCCGGATTAGAAGCTATAAACTAGCAGCGGTTGAGTGCGTGGGAGAGTACGGCAGCATGACACCCGTTGGTCCGTCCGCGTAACGTATGCGTTGTAGTACACGTCAAGCGGGACGCCATCCGTGTTGATTATTGGCTTGACGTGAATCCTCCTTAGACAACGCAATGTGAAGGTTTGGGGAAGAGTAGGGACGTCTTTCAAATGCTCGAGGTTGCTTTGCTGGATGATCGGACTAAAATAGGACCTGTCTTTTTTTTTTTTCTGTCAGTGTTAATGAACCAACAAAATTAAGTCCTCACAATTCAAATATTGACAATTGACTGACTAGACTTGCTGGTATGTGATTCGCAATTTATGTTCCTGCTCCAGTGAAACGTGCCATGTGACAACTCATTTCAACCAATTCAGTTATGATTTGCACCTTTGACATACGCAAAATTGACTCATTTTCACATGTATTATTTTTATTTTTTTTGTGTTGCACTTTGTCTGATTTTTATTCGGTTGCTAAAATGTGGTACTTAACGAGGCGACAGATGTTGGGTCACGCTTCCACCGCTTTTATTGTCATTTTGCTTCCCATTTTGTGCGTGTTATGGCAATAAAGCATGGTGTGACGGCCAGGATTAATAATGTCTTAGCACAACTATATTCTTCTTTCAAACTATTTTTATAACCCAGAGGAGCAGTATTATTTAATAGCGCTAGTAAAATCTGGTGATGTGTCCTAAAGAATCGGTAAACACTGGAAAGCAAATGTACATTTTATGTGATGACTCCAATAGACATGTTTGTTCATTCGAGACAGTGCTGTCGGATTTATTGGACGATGTCAAATGATTATGACAGAAATAAAAATCTAGCACAGATCTTTTGCATTTTTGTCATTCCTTGAAATGATGACCTCATTTATAATTAGTTCGGATTGAAATTTTCTTTTCACCATATTTTAAATTTGGCCTTGGTAAGAGTTAGGATTAATTATGTGTGCATGTAGACATATACAGTATGTCTCAGGTCTCAAAGTTGATATATGTTCAGTGTAGTATTTTGGTAACAAAAATTTTTAAAATATTTAATTTAGCAATTTTAGACTACTAAGTAGACTAACAGGCCTGATCTATGAATTAGATCGAGTACAGTTCTGGAAGGAAAATAAAAACAACACTTCTTTGTGTCAGCAAATACCTCACAGCAAGTTTTATTTATACATCCAAAAACAAAAGATCAAATTTGTCACACTATATACAGATATTACATACAGTGTTTGTACACATATTACATAACTTGTACACAAGAAAAATAGACATAAAATGTAAACCTTTTGTATACAAAAAATACCTTAGACAAATAAACAAGGACCGTTAACAAAAGGTGACTAGATTTGCGCTCGTCCTAGCTTTCAAAACCATAAAACAGTACATTCAATGGATATGGAATTTGTCAGCCATCTCTTAAAACAAGCAAGTTACGTGCCTACGAGCCCTGTTCGTTTTATTCTACATCATGTCGAGAGTGGGGCGCAGCGACTACTCATGCTAAATGTGGATACAGCAGTATTGCCTCATTTTGCTGGCAAAGAAACAATCCAAATATAGTATATAGATAGATATTTTTTCCCACATAATGTATTAACACTGCAGGCGTATGTGGTGGAGCTACTATGATGTGTGTTCTCTTTGGAAAGGAGAGGGAACTGGGCCTTCTCGCAGCTGGAAACTGGCGATGAGTATGAAAAGTTGCTCACGAGCAAGCGAAAATTGGAATTAAAAAAAAAAAAAACGTCAGAGCAGACATGCAATGACAAACACGGCAGGCCTAAATCCTTTCACTTCTGTGCAAATCCATTTTGAACTACGACAGCCGTCCACTAAATGAACGGGAGCTGAATATATTCCAGTTTTGATACCTTTTCATATGCAATTAACATCTGCAATCGCTCCCGGGGTTTTGATAGCTATTAAAAAATATTCTCCCGCAGAATAGTTTAACATGACAACATACACAGCAAACAGACACCGATCCATCCGACGGCCCAGAGAGCTTTACAACCCGTTTGATCATTTTAAAAACATGAGACTTGTTCTACACTCTACACGTTCCACTGAAAACGTCGCACGTAACTATTTCTGCCCATTTGCTACTCAATAATTCACCGACAAACCCCAGGATACAACCCGTTATGCTATACATCCAATACACAACAATACCTCGTATGCATTCAAGGGCCGTGTTACCCTGCTGTCATTTTCTTTCATTTAAAATCCAAATTATTCGGAAAAAAAAATTAAAAATTGACAGTCGTCTTAAACGCAAAACACAATTAATAGCATGGTGATACACCTGCCTGGTGTCAGACAATTGGGAAATTTCAATGCCGATGTACGTGTAACTCAGCGGTGTCCAAATTTGTCATCTCAGGGCCCCTTTGAAATTCTTTCGAGTTAAAAATAAACATCAGGCAATTTTAGAGTTTATAATTACTTCGGAAGTTGATAAGGCAAATGCTCAAGATTTTGGGGTGGGTCATTGCCCTGTAATCTCACTACAATAGATCCGCCACTGAATTTGAACAGAAGCCAGATTGCATTTCCATATTCAGAACCAAAACGAGTAATTAGTCATTTTAATCAAAAATTTGGATTTTAATTTTGGAGTAGAAAGTGGAGCAATTAAGTTGCTGCTGAAACAAAATTATCTTTATTGCACTGGTTAAGTTATGGAAACCTATTTTAAGTGTTTAATAGTTTGTCTTTGCATAATTTGAAAAGTTCTAGCCACATATCCATTTTCTGGTCTGGTTGCCAGTGCCAGTTATCTAACGCTAACATCAAATTAGATTTGTGCTGCGGGCCGCTGAAAAATGTCCGACGAGCCAGAAAGCCCCCAAGCCACAGTCTGGACACCCATGAAAGTTCAATGAGAACTAAAAGTCAGCAGAGAGCAAATGGAGCAGGCAGCACCTTGGAAAGTAGACAATCAAGTCCGTGCATAACTGCGACCATCATCACTCTGGACTCGACTCACAAAGCGAAGCTACAGAGAACCACTAAAATATCGTCCTGCAGTGTGATGATCCAATATTGACGTCAATGTGTTTATTGCTTTAGTATTTAGTAACCTTTTGTGAACCGGGTCGCACAACCAACAGTGAGTGAGGTCCGAGATTTATGCGAGAAATCTCCGCCAACCAATAAATGAGCACATGTACAGCAAACACACCATATAAAAACAGCTTTAAAAGTATTCGGGTGACCGTGTCTATATAAGTCAGGAGCGTGTTTTTTTTTTGTTTGTTTTTGTTCTTTTTATATATATATTTTTAAAACGGGCAGTGTATGAAACAGGTGGGAAATGAAAAAGATGCGACGGCCATCTGAGCAAAAGGCGCGAGTGACTTGTTCAGGAATGAAAGGGGAAAACGTTCCGGCGGTACCTTGATTTACTAGCTTAATTTGTAACTTGATATCTGACTATCCAGATCCGTGTACTACTACATTTTAGCGCCTCACTTGTAATCCAAATCAGCGCACAAATAGAACCCTAAAGCACCCTTTGTTAAACAACTGTCTTACCACTACTAGCGCCACTTTTGACCAACTAGTCTAACCTCAAAACGGATATCGAGGAATAAATGCTCAAATGGTTCTGTGGCAAACCATTTGTGCATTTATTCAATGTCCCATTGCTAACTTTGCTTTTCAAATACAAGATTGTAGTGGAAAGAAATGTTACAAGAAAGTATGTCGTTCAACTAATGTGCTCGGACAAACAGCATACTAGTACATAGACCCATCTATCTTAAGGTCATGTTAGTACACCAAAAGTGGCACAGGTGGTGGAAAGATTTTTGAGACAGTTGTTCAACGAGTGCATCTTACTATCGAGGACAAAGAGTGTTTTAGTAGACACAATTTACTGCCATTTGAGCATGAATTCAATATTATTGAGATCCAGTTTAAAGTCATATTAATAAGCCAAACTTGGCACTAGTAGTTGGGGGGCGGGGTTAACCACTGCTGCCATCTACTGGTGGTTATGTGTCAGTAATTGTTTCCAAGCTTTACAATTACAGTGGAACAGCCACCCACCCTCATTGAAAAATCATTCATAAGTATACTCGTCAATTGCAGTGAATGAGATAAGAGACGGGGGGGGGCGCCTGCAAGTGATGGCAGCAAAGTCCATGTACTAGTACGCTCTTTGTCCTTACGAGATAACTGTTACCTCGTGTGACTTGTAGTACAGATAGCATGCAGTTCTCTGAGTTTTGATATCAAATAAATGCTGCTGACAGCTTGAATAAAGCCGTATGAGCCTTTATTTAATATCCTACTAGTGCGCTGAATTATCTTACTAGTCGGGACGGAGAGTGTACTAGTATCATGGGCCTGAAGAAGGATTAAGGATTTTGAATTTATGTTAAAATGGCTTGCCATCAAGTGGAAAACTAGAAAAAAAATTGGTGCACTTGTAAGTCAAGGTACTACTGTCGGCGTCTTTGATGAGACCCCTCGGCGTTGATGATCAAATGTGTGCGCCATTACCGCCTCTGCAAAGCAAATTATTCCTTCGCAGCTGTTCCAGCATTTATTCAATCTCCTGGATATCCAACTTAAGGCCCATGTACGCTCTTTGTCCTCACTAGTAGCACAACTACGGGCCTACTACTAGTTCTTAGTTCAAAATTAGATGTTAAAACTAGTAGACTTTCAAAGTGATTTGATATCCAACACGGACCTTGAGCTTGATATGAAGGACGTCGCATAAATGTCAGCTTTGCATCGTCGCTTACGCTCAGTTACTCTGTGTGAAAGGGGTGGAGGCGCTGTTGGCACTTGCAGTGGTGGCACTAACGATGGAGAAGCCGGCGGGTGGTGCCGTGGAGCTGTGGCTGGGCTGCAGGTCGTTGGGGATGCCGCTGTGCGAGGCCAATTGGTGACCGAAGGCCGCGCTGAACTGCGGAAGCTGCTGCTTGGGCTGCAGGGAGGTCAAGGGGTCGTGCGGGGATGAGGAAGTGGGGCCCGGGGGTGCGGTCAAGCCCGTCAGGCCGCTCTGAGGCAGGGCCGAAAGCGCGGCCAGAGGCTGCAGCGTCACCGAGTTGACCGAGTGGCTGCCGGCCGGGGGGGTGGACAGCGACGTGGATATGAGATGACTTTCCGACGCCATTAGATTCCCGAACTGCGCCGGGTCGGCGAGGGGCAGGGGGAGATTGTTCCATGATGAGCGTGGGGGTTCCAGCAGGAGGGGGGCATCTGTCTGGAAAGGGCCGGCGTGGGGCGAGGGGATTTGGTCGCTGTACGGCGACGCCACATGCTCACTGCTGTAGCAGCCGCTTTGGGGGGATGACGTCGCCGTCGCATCCGACTTGGCAAGAATATGAGGGGGGCGCGTGCGGGCAAACGTCCGCTCGGGGGCCTGAGTGAGCAGGGGGCCGGTCGGGGGGGCTATCGAGTTGGCGGATGACGTCTGGGGCAGGTCCGTGGGCTGAGATGGCGGCGAGGGGGGAAAGTGGCCCGCTGTGGACTGCAGTATGTTGTCCTCCAACTCCAGGCTGGGAAAGTTCTCCGTCGGGAGGCGACTGTGGAGGATGTCCCCCATGCCCCCCGGCTGGACCGCACCGGGAAAGACAGTCATGGCTCGGTGGTCCACGCCTTCTGACGGGCCGAGGTCTCCTATGGAGGTCAGGCACACCAGGGAGTCCGGGTAAGACCCCATGGCTTGGAGGGCACGCACCAGCTCCTCGGCTTCTTCCGTGGTGGGCAGCAACTCCCCGTTCTTGCCTGCACAGCAAAATTATTTTAGTTAACGAAAACTAACAAAAGAGTTAAAACTCAAATAGAAAAAGAGCAAAGTGGAATGGCATCATGACAGCTATTTGTATGAGAAATTTGTACCACCTTGTGTCGATATAAAAGAGAGAGTATGACATCTTTGTTGTTCAAAGATCTTTGTACGTGGAGGAGGAGTTAAGGTTCGCTCTTTTGGTGGAAAGTGACAGAGCGCCATGCAGATGGAAGTCAGCAGGTAAGCTAACAGTGTTAACCTGTCTTCTTCAATTGCAATTTCTACTCCAGCATGACATGTTTCTTCTTTACTTTTCTTTGGTTTGGTTGTCTTGTGGCAACATGCTGACCCCCACAGGTTAGTTTTGGTACTACAACAAGTTGTGGACAACTTGAGTACACAATCTGCAAATGATTTCCTCTTCGTGTTTTGTGTTTCTCACAGTGGAAAAAATGTTTAAAATGTCATATCTACGTTAAGACTTGAACTGGTTAGGGCACCTTCAAACAAGTCAAAATCCTGAAGATCGTCAGGTAGTCTTGGTAGAACATCCGAAAAATCCTCCTGGTTCAGCTCGAGGTCATTTGGAATGTCTTCCATTTCATTGGCGATGTCGTCAGGAAGTTCATCTGTACTCAGTTCGGGAGTCGAAGGGCTCCTGTCAAAACACCGATGACAATGTTACAAATCTGCGCGTGAACGCCGAGTGACATCTTGTCGGCTCACGCAGACCTGATGCTGGCTTGGGAGGACAGAGCGAGGTTCATAGCCGGAATTCCCAAGTACCCCTGAGGCAACGCGGGAGGAATGGGTTTCTGAGGCCGCCGCGGCACTCTCCTCTTCTTCTTGTGTTTTTTGGTGAGTGCCGGAGGTTTGGTCTTTTTGCGCGGCTTACGCTGGTGTTGCTGCTGCTGCTGCTGGTGGTGGTGGTGGTGATGGTGGTGGTGGTGCACTCGCCGATTGCAGTCCCCGCGTAGGAAGTTATCCTGCAGAAGAGCGTACAGTAGACAAAACGCTAAATAGAATGGCGTCACCACCCGCGGAGACGACGTTGAACGTCAAACACACCATCTTTTTGGCATGCTCTTCACAGAGTGGTGTCTGATGCGTGATATCGAACACAGGAACGGAGCACTGCTGACCATCTGCAAACTTGGCCGTGCAGCTTGCGAACAGCTGCTGGGAGCGATTCAACAGAATGTCTACGGAGAACAATTAAGGAAGAAAAAGAAGCCCCCAGGATAAAGAGCTTGTGGTGAGAAGACTTCAGCATGTGATGTGCAGCTGAACTGGATAAAATTGCAGTTTTGACCTGAGGGATCAACTCGATTGCAGCAACTGGACCTGATTTACTGATTAATTTTGCGCTCGTTTTGGGGATTGTGCTAAATTGGGTTTTAAACGTTCAAAGGATACGCTGAAAACAGTGTTTGGTGAAGGGCAGCGCTTTGTTGTCGCAGGCCTGGCCTTTTGTGCTGCCCGTGCACGTCCCGGCGTCCGTGTTCTGCTGTTTCGCAGGTGCCCCGCTGTGGTGAAGTTCTGATCCGGCACTAAGCAAGCAGAACAGAAATCAGTTTAATTGGTTGAAAATCATATTTTTAAGAGTTGTTTTTTTTTTTTTTTTGGACTACCTTGAAGGGCTTTGAGAGGAACCACGTAATTCCTGGATGAGCTGCCCGGCGCAGTCTGGGTTCTTACTGGCGGCGTGCACCAAGGCTTTGCGGAAGGCGTAGCGGTACCTCTTCTGGCGGATACTCGCCCTTTCCTGCCTGCACATGTGCTTGTACTTTTGCTGCAGGTACGAGCAAAGGCTCAGCAGTCGCGTTCGCCGCGACGAGCCAGCGTCATCCTCCAACCTGTTTCAGGACGAGACACTCAGTCGGCGTCGCGAAAGGAGAAGTTAGGCAATGTTGACGCTTCATTACAGACCCGTTCTGCGGTCTCCAAGTGCTCAGGCCGGGAACACATCTCTCCGCTTCAACTTCTTCATCATCGTCGTCGTCATCAGCACTGTCCTCCGACCAGTCCAGGCCTGCACGAAAATTTGTCAGAAAAAGCCCAATGCGTCCCATCTCGCTAAAATGTTTTAATCTTTTGAACTACAGTGTTTCTTCGATTAATGTGTATAACTATGTAATAACAAAATAAATAGATCTTAAACAAACCCTGAAAGCTCATGTATGAAATTCATTGACAAAGATAAAAACGAAGGACATTTAAAGGTTATTGTATATTTTAGAGTCATCCTGGAATTTCCGCCAACTCTAACTTGTTGCGCATCTTAACATTTGGTGACAAAGAAAGCAGTGCGGCGCACCTAAATGAGGAAAGAGATCTCCATATTCCCGATGTCTCTCTGCACAGAGCTCCACCAGATGCTGCAACCTGGCCAGGCAACGGGCTGACGGTGAGTAGGAGGCGGGTCGCATGACCAACATGTGTTTGGAAGCAAAAGGTGTTTTCCTGCAGAGCGACGGTCCCGGTGGCTGCGCGGGACTGGCTGAAGCATTAACGGGTATCCCAAGAGGCATGAAGTTGACCGTCTGAGGTGGTGCTGGATTGCATAATAGACCCTGCTGAGGCGGCGGCTGGAGAAGACCTGACTGCTGCCGTGGGGGGTGAGTGTTGAGAGGCGACGATGGGTGGACACGGGGAACGGGGGAGGGACTAAAGTGCTCAGACGGTGTCTGGAAACGGTCGGCCTCCTGGCAGATTTTCTGGTTCAGCACCAGCCGACCCTGCAATTTCTTCTTGATGGCGTTGCTTTTGCGAGGAGGACCCATCTCCTCCCCGTCTGTGTCGTCCTCGTAGAAGGCAAATGGATCCAGGAGTTCCCCATCGGGAAGGGCGAGCAAGCGCGTACAGGGTGGCGACGGTGGAAGTTCGTTTAGACCGTTGGAAGCTAAAGGTAAAGGTAAGGAGGGCACCGTTATGTTGAGGGCCACTGACTCCAGCTGAGCCCGTGAACGCATTTCCTCCAAAGCATCGTGTTTTTTCTTGCGTTCCTTCTTGGGGATGAAGCCGAGGACTTGCAGGTGGCTGTTGCAATACCTGGAACAACAGATTCCTTTCAGTGCATATGCGTACTACAGTGTTCATCTATAGTGGCCCAATTACATCGTAAACCTAACCACAAGGCAGGAAATCTGCATTTTATAGTGATGGAAGTTTTTTTTTTATTTAATGGTCTCTCTATATCACAGATAGTCACCAATGTCTAACGTACCCGCAAATTAGGAGAGCCGTACTCTAACCTTCAGCATAATTAAAATCCAAGTTCAGCGCACTAGAATTTACACACCTGCGATCTTCTGACTTCGGGATGGGGTTGGTACACCGCTGGCTGTTGTACTTAGCCACATATTCGCACTGCTTGAAGGGGGCGGTCTTGTCTTCCAGAACGTGCCGTATGCAGAAAGCGTAGCCATTGAGTCTGCGTTGCTTGCAGAGCTTTGGGCTGTATGAGCACAAGGGCTTATTGTCCACTTCTGAGAAATGTATGTGTTTGCCTTCATACATCACGTGACTCTTGTTCTTGACAACATCAGCTGATGGGATAAAGTCGGGGGAGGACAGCAAGAATGACATTATTAACACTTTGAAATGTACACGTAACCCTGCGTGCATATTCACAGCAAAGACAATTGATTGTTCCTTGAGTCGACTGTAAGGAGGTTAGATAGTCTACTGTCTGCAGCATGTTTCAGAGCTTCAATACATTTAAACTTATTAAAAGCCGTTTCCTGGATATCCTTGATGTCCAGCTTAGTCAATGTAGCAGTACATTCTTTGTCTTCGCTACAACATCAATTCAAACCTAGTAGAATGACTAGGACGCAATAATAAAAGCACAGTGTCTTTCTTGTAAGTCTTTTGCTTAGAGTGAACTAGTAGATGGACCTTGAGCTAGCTGGATATCAAGTAAATGCCCAAAGCTCCAAAGTATTACTATAATTTAGTTACCAAATGCTTGTATAATGAATACATTATAACTGTGGAAATGCCTTTAAAAACAATCCTGCAAAAACCTTTCCATTTATAAATAACCCCGTCTGCAAGTACATTCTGGAGTTGTTGTTTATGTATTAAAAAAAAACAACTCATCGTTCGAGTGTCACTTGAACTCAAGTCCGTCAACATTCGCGTTTATGGACAAAAAAAAGCACACGCGCATGTATATTGATGTATTTACACTATCAGGCGTGTGCACAGTTTAAAGAAATATTATTCACAGGTTTGTGTAAACGTTATGCTACAGGTCACTTAAAATAAGCGCAACCCATCTATCTACCTTAGTAGCCGCTATCGTTGACTTTTAAGGTGTTCTCGTTGATACGGGCGCCAGTGTGGCTCTGACACCCGAAGCGTGTACATAGCACATAAATTCAGGGTTTTAAATAAAGGTAATAAAAATCAGCGTATTGATAGCTAAATACCAACAACTAAGAACGTTCTGGTTGGTTGAAAACGATAAACAACAGAATTGTCTGACGGACGGAGCTAGCTTGTCAATATTAGCATGTATTCCGATGAGTATTTTTCAAACGTGATTTGCCTCAACGGTGCACGTAACTAGACATGAAGGCTAAATATGACTTTATTCACAAGCAAGTTAACTATTTGGTCCATGATATTTTTTGTTAACTCTCGGCTGCTAATTAAAGTCAAAACATTCGTTAGCTAGCTAGCTAACGAAGCTAAAAACACGAACTGGTAGGCGGTAGCTAACCAGGAAACGGAAACCTCTTCTAATGGCGACAACACGATACGTCTCTCATTCAATATATTTTTTTTATCTGAACCACGAGTGGAACATATACACCATAAATAATTAAAATGTATCATTTTATTCCCATGCATATTAACACATTAACAACCAACACGTTCAAACAAAAGGGCTTCACGTAAGCTAAGGCCTATCCTCGGTAAGCTTCCGTTAAAAAAATTCGTAATAGTGGTTGATAGCGTTATGTAATGAGATCTAAGGCAACTTGTAAATGTATATTTAAACCCTGCTCAGCGTTTTAATTGATAATGTTTATGTTTTAATATCGAGAGAAACAACGAGAGGAAGTGGCCTGTTAGCTTCGACGGGCACCGGTTTCGAGTGGTAGTTGCCGCCCCGGCTAAAGGCGGCGCGAAACGGTGCAGCCAGAAATCGAGGTCGAGGTCTCGCTTACCTTGAACTGCTACGGGCCGTTGTACGGTATTCGCTTCAGATAGACGGCCGAAATGTATAATACGACCCGCTAGGCTATCCGTGCATTGATGTCCCGAGATAGATTAACAATAGTGATCTTCATCGAGCTCGGCGCGACTTGATTTTCGGATGGATTTAAAATAAGCGCTCGATCCAATTTTAAGCAGTAGGTAGGCTGCTAAGGATTTTGTCAGATCTACGGCAGACTCCCTCACAGCACCACTACAGGCACTGCGGGGACATGACAACAACCCGCTCGACAACAACAACCTCTCCAACCATATTGGAAATTCAACTTTGTTATGAGCGCCCACAGTGCCGAAGTGCAACAAAAAGTGTGACATTGTGGCTGCCGTGTTCTGTGTTTTGTGCACATTTATGGCGAGAGGTCCGAGCGGGGCTGTTTGAGTGACAAATCCACGTAGATGCGTCTATTTTATCGCGGTGTGAGTGTCTGTGTTTCATGTGCCCCGCTCCACTGCCACACTCTCACCCGCTGTTCACTGATGATGGACCACGTGTCAGGTACCAAAACACCAACTCATGCTCCATCCTTTGCACCGCAGTGTCATACAAGACGTTTTGAACTTTTTCTTGGGAGAAAAAAAATGCAATAGTGAAATGAGTTTGTGCTATAATTCCCAAGGTTCACTACTGAATATTAGTTTTGATGCATGTGCAATGTAGAAAATGTAAACGCTGTTATTTACATGTACAAATGTATTTGTTTTCATCTTTGGTCAGATCACTAAAAAATGGTGCGAACTGGTGCATTTTGGTCTCAGAAAAAAATTCTATCCCGTATTACTATATTTACACTTGGTTTACAGTACACATCTGGATTAAGTCAATTTGCCTGACTTTGCCACCTGTTGTGCTCACTAGACAGAGTATCGAAAAGAAAAAACATGATGGAATATATCTGACTAAAACAAAATTGAAAAATACAGGATTTATTAATCAACATTCCAACAACAAATTCAACTTTTAATTTATTTTTTCAACTTTAATAAAACATGTAATTACATTTTACAATGGTGTCACAAAGATAATTATTTAATTTTGCCTGCACGTTAGCTGCATAGGAGATCAAAAGTGGTTGCTTGTGTTTCGTGATTATCGGTCTTCAATGTAGCCGGGAAACATTTGGAACATTGAATGAGAATTAAGCCTAAATTTACATTAACCCAGGTTATACACGTCTAGTTACCAACGCACAATCGTTCACATCCAATCCATTGCTGATGGGAGCTCTCTAACCAAAGGCTGTCACAGGTTCTGTTAATACAGCCGCTATAGTCTTGATCTGCACACCACTAATGCTACCAAGGGCAACGGGGTGTTTTGGTCTTGCCTGCACCTGCGAGAGAAGATAAAAAGCCCACCATCCAAAGCGTGGCGCCTCCAGTTAGGTGATAACATTCACTAAAGCCTCTCAAAAAAATGTTAGGTGGGCCTTTCTGATGCAATCTCTTTCAGGATTTCTTGCTGATTCACCAAAGTGGTTAGAGGGGTAGCTTTTGGTCTGCTTCATTGCGACGAGGGACACTTGCATCCATTGAGACTTTCTCACATCTAAATGTACTACATTGCTCAGCAGTGACACTCAGTATTTACTGTATCACTATTAAATATTTTTTAAATCCATATTTATAACATTCTTCATTTGGTGGTCTCTCCCTCAGTGCAGCAACTTCCTTGCAAGTGTAAAACCGCCACTATTGAAGACATGCTTGGTTAAATGATCACCCGCTGTTTCACGATGAATTGCATACTGCGCCAGAAACTGGAGTCAGCACATCTTCCCCATGCTGTAGGTACCAACTGCCCAGACTCATTTTTCACCAACGGCTGGGTAAACCTTTGTAGCTTCTGGCTATCAGAAACAAACGTGCAACGACCTGAACAAGTAACACTTTGTATTTATTCAATCATAACATTCAACATTTACTAAAGAACCTGAAATAAAACCTGGGTATATCTGAGATCCACTACTCATTGATATCTCTTTTTTTAGGTGCTGAAGGATACACCTCAGCTCCCAAGTGTTACTACCCGTAACATCCAGATCATCTGTGGAGTCCTGGAGTGAAAAAGTAGAATCTCACTGACCAAAAGCAGGTAAGTCAAAAATATCGACGACAGTACAAACAAAAAACTGGTCTCCCAAGTCCAAGCAATGAACACGTACGGTTTGTTACTGGGCATTTATTATGTCATTAACATTCCCAGACAATGCCGACATGACACGATCTTCCCCCGGGTCCTGTAATCTTGCTGGCAATGCTCTGAAAGCCCCCCCCCAAAATGCCCTTAATAAGAGACATAACAAATAGGCACATGCAACGATTTCTAGCTACAGACGTGTCTTCATGGAAGCAGATGTGTCTAGACAAAAACCACAGTATTTAGAAAATAATTTTTTTCAAGTTCGGCGGGCCGGATTAAAACGTTTCACGGCCCGCATGTGGCCCCCGGGCCGTAGCTTGCCCACGCCTGGTATAGAGTCTCTACTTTTTCAAAAAACATTTAATTGTCTATGCTTCGCTTGTTTTGGTAGATATCTCTATTTCTATCTATCGATGAATCATGTCACATGAATCATATCGTATAAATCGATCCTATGATAAAAAAATAAAAATCTGAACTCCATCAGAGCACGTTTGTGTTTCGAAGCCAATGGTGTTCATTACAAAGTACATGGCACCAAATGAGGTGGTTGGCAAGTGTGCATCAGCTTTGTGAAAAAAAGTGACAAGGGCTTCATAATATTCCCCATCTTGCACACCGCACACAAAATAGGTCAGTCAGTCGAACACAAAGACGTGCATTGTCACGAGCAAACTCAATTAGAGAGTTTATGAAGTGACATACTGTTACTATTGTTTGCTGCAGTCGTGCCGCCTTTGATAAAAAAAAAAAAAGGATGCTGGCAGGACTCACTACAGGCATCTGTGCTGAAAGTGGCAGTCGTGCACCACCGGATAAGTGTATTATCTCCATTCAATATTGGTAATCATCACAGATCAGATGTATTCCAGCCACACGCAAGCTACCTTCAACCAGATGCTAACTTATTTAACGTTGTTGCTGTTTTACTTTATCATCCGACATCTTTATAGTGTTCAATCGCCCTCAATTACATGCATAATATTTATTGTAGTCCCTCATTTTCGAGCACTTACCTTGTGACCTCTGGGGGGAAAGAAAATCACATTCTCACTTGTGCCATCTTGCTCTTAAGTAATCTTGAACATACATTAGTTGAGATATTTTGGAATATCAATATAATAATATTTAATATTTATAATGAAAATGTGACTATTATCAAACATTATTCCAGTTACTAGATGTTGTCTAGACATTTATGTCAATATTGTATGTCAAAGTTCAGCAGCGTGGAGAAAAAAAAAACAAAACAGGAAATGACTGTATTTGAAAGCACCTTAGCCTGTAGGGAAAGGGAAGAAAAAACAAAATGCACATCTGGATCGAAGTCGTACTCATCTCAATAGCAGGCTTGGAAAAGTATATTCAAAGCTTTCATGACATAACACAGACACTGCTCGACAAACAACATAAAAAAATCCAAACAAATACAGTAGAGCACATTTATTGCTATTTAGTTGGAATATATTAAGCGAAATATATCTCTACAAATAATTAATCTAGCAGCAAATATACATTTATACAAAATAGTTTGCGTTCTACTATGTTTACATATCTGTATCCCAGTCTTTTCTCAATAGAACAAAATGAAAATCCCTTAACATCATTTTTCGTCAGTTGTAAAATTCACTTAAAAAAAAGTATCGAACATTGTACTTCATAAATGTTGTGTTCAGGTTGTATGATTGTAACATTCCAGAGTTCACAGTTGAGAAGACAAATATTTGTAATGTGTTTATTGTGTAAAAAAAAAAAAACATTAAATTAAATAATGTAGTAAAGTCATTGTAAAGCGGTAAAAAAAAAAAAGAACAAAGTCGTAAATTTATAAGCGTACAATACGTATGCCTTTGTTAAGATTACGATTGCTGAGGTCAAGTTTGACCTCACTATTAGTTTGTCAAACAATGAAATCAACAATCACTCATTGAAATTAAAAATGTTTTAATTTTTCCCTCATACATTTTAATTAAAAATGTTATCTCGTTAAAAAAATAATAATAATTCTGTATCACCCTTTGTATGTTTATTCTAGGCTCCTTGTTTGAAAAGTACATGGAAAGATACAGAGTATCGTAGTGTAGAGTATGTTTTTCCATTTCATGTCGGTTGGTTGAAGACAGTTGATATTAAAAGTGTACACACCCCTGTTAAAACGTCACATTTTTTGGTTATAAAAAAGGAGCCCAAGATAAATCATTTCAAAACTTTTTCAAAGGTGAATGTGACCTATAACCTGTAAAAAAACAATCACTTAAAAGACAAATATTTTCTAGAGTGGAAGTAAAAATAAACAACAGAATGAAATTAACTTAAGTCAAGGTGGAAGGAATTATAAACAGTTCCAAATACCGCTTAGTGCAAAGCCTTCTATGAGACAGTTTAAAAAAGCATGAAACGCCTACTAGAACATCTGAGATTTAATTTGGGTTAATCTGAAGCACATTTAACATGACTTGAATGTGATTGGCTAATTCTGAACACAGCCGTGCACATTCCCGTGTCCAATGGCATTCTCTCAGTCTATTTTACTTCCCCTCTCAAATGATTCAATTGAGTTGTATACTTTTTCGGTCTCATAAATGGTTGGAAATGTTTTGAGATGGGGTGTGTACACTTTTTATACCCACTGTACATCTGCCCATGCGCAATCACAGAGTTGATGAGGCCACAGGCTCCTCTGGTGCACCGCTCTCAGCGTGAGGGACTCCTGGTAGCGATTCCATCTCGGTGGCCGACACAGACTGGCTGAGTTCTCTTAGCGAGCTTTTAGTTATGTCCAGGCATGCACGCTTCAGGATGTGACGAACTTTTTTACCCATAAGCACATACAGCACTGGGTTAATGCAGCTATGGAAAAAGCCTAAGCTGGTGGCCAGCGGAAATCCCATTTTCAGCACATTGTGTAGATAGAGAGAGGAATGTATGGACAGCTCCATCAGGCTAAAGATGTGGAAAGGGGCCCAGCATAAAAAGAAGGCCAGGATCATGGCCGAGACTGTTTTGGTGAAGCTAGACAAGCGAACGGAGCCCTGGGATTGATTCACCCTCACTGTCAGAAGGATGCCGGTCACACACATGGCAGAGAACGGCAAAAGGAAGCCCACTGTGGTACGGATGGAGACCAGTAGAATGTGTCTTGCGGCCGCCGACTGTCTATCCTGTGCGTGGAAGTTGTTGAAGCACACCACTTTGTCATGTAAGCGCACCGTCTCGCGAAAGATGAGCGCGGGACAGCTCATGGCGGCGGCCGTGACCCATATGCAAGCGCTCGCCAACCAGGCTCGAGCGACCGTTCGGAACCTCCGAGACCAGTTGGGATGAACCAGGGAAACGTATCGGTCCACGCTGAGCACGGTGAGGAACAGGACGCCCGCGTACATGTTCATGACGGACACAAAAGAGTTCATCTTACACATGGCCATGCCGAAATCCCAGTGAAAGTCGCGCAGGATGTAGTCAATGTAGAATGGCAGGAAGAGCACGAAGACAAGGTCGGCCAAGGCCAGATTGAGTAGCCAGACGCCGTTGACGGTCCGTTTGCTCTTGCATCCTGTCACCCAAATGACAGTTCCGTTGCCAATCAGGCCGAGCACAAAGGAAATGATACAAATGACGACTGAGATGATGTGCATCGCTTCTTTCTGCCTGTGCTCGACTTTAAGTTCTTCCATGTCACCATATTCCATGTAGTAGTCATAGCTGTAGTTTCCATAGTCCTCTCCGGAGTCGTCCATCGCTGCCTGGAGAATACCTGTCAGGGAAACCTGATAGACAGATCCATCCTTTGAGAATTATAACAGGAATCATCCAAAGTTCTGATGAATCTACCTTTTGAGTTCTTGCCTCACAAGTGTCTGTCCTTCAAAATGATCCGGGAATCGCGGCAACCCCTCATTCGGTTCCTGCGTTGACGTGCGTACTGGGTGTGTCCTGGATAAGCCTGGAACATAATGCGAACATCCATCTGGGTCAACAGTGCGGCAAGTGACACGGTTGACAGAAGAGGCAGGAGGAACCACAAGTGGATGAATCATTCTCTTCTTGCATGCTTCGGGAACTTTTTTGGAAGGGCAGACAATAATAGTTGTGTAAGTTCCTTTTCCACTGCTGTCATCAGTAAGCAGAAATCAGGGTGAAAAGTTTGCTCGGCTGAGCATTTGTAGCACCGCCGAGGTTGCAGAAAAATGATTGTTGATTTTTTTAATTTTTTTATGAAGTCACCAAAACTTAGAAGATATAATTGTTGTTTAAAAGCGACCCCGGGGCGTGTTTCACTTGACACAAACGACTTAGTTGGACACCGCGGTGAAAAGCTCAACTATTACTTTGTAGCGCGTTTCAGTCTCAGCAGTCTCGGTCACAGAATTTGATTATTCCTTCTTTTCATAATGTAAAACATTACAGTTTTCATTGTGTCACACAATTTAATTAATAATCTACTTGGGGAAATTATATGTACAAAACATACTTTGATTTAGGAAGGTAAAGTATAAGATGACTGAATATTAACAAATAAATCAGGTTGACTATACTCTTACCTCTTTATTTTAGGGACAAATTGTTTTTTTCTGATAAGCATATAAGTTTGAAAATCGTGCTTGTCTATCAAATTTCTGTTAAAATATATGATCGTTAAACAATGAAAAAAAAGTTAGATTATTGATTATGTCATCAAAACCAATAGAAAGTGAACTATTTAACAGCTTATCAATACAGTGTGCGTTTAAATGACTCATTACCACTTCATCTCCTCTCAATTCATATCCATTTATAAAATACTATCAGTAATACATTAGAATATCTTATCGTGTAGTTAATCTTACGGGATCTTACCGAGCACAGAAGTTGCACGTGAAGGATTTATTTTTCTTTACATCCAAAGCGCGACAGTCCCCGGGTGGAAAAAAAAACGGTGGCCGCCCTTGTCTTCCACTTTTAGCGAACCTCGTCCCTAAACGCGCCCCTCCATGCAGACGCCCGTGTGCAGTCTTTCCGCGAGTCCATCCAAACTAAACTTTGTCGGAGCGTTCGTTTTGCGCGGAGATGTGTGGCAGTGGGCGCGCCCCCGACTGACGCGTCACACGCGCACCACGGAGAGCAGCAAAGTTGTTATTGGTCGCCCGCGCGGATAAGAATGTGCTCATTCATTGCCACTTTGGCTTCCCTCTCACAATAAACACAGAGGAACTGAATGTTGCACAGTTTTTAATGCCACTCCAAAATGGTGTGTGTGCGCCAAGCGTGCACAGTCCTTCTTCATCTTCTGGCTTCTCTGATTTAGTACCTTGAGTTTCTTGGCAGCCTTTAAAAATAAAATGACATATGTTTGGCTGCACACACATAAGATGAATTATGCACGCAAGCATCCCCGAGTGCACTGTAAAATATTTGTCTTTCTGATGGTAAGTTTGAAATTGTGGATTCACATTTGCGCTTTCAGCTTCAACGTTAAATTTCTCACAGTGCTGTATTTTGGGATTAAAAAAAAAACAAAAACAAAAATGTTCCTATAACCTACTCAAGCAAGGCATGGCTATAGATAATTTCATGACATATGCAGAAGATGGAAACATTAAATCCTGGAGCCCTCTGTGCTGTTGAACCCAACATTTCTGATATATTCACATGCAATTAAAAGAAATGCCATCATGACATTGCTCTTTGGACTCAGCATGAGACTGCGTTTTGATTTGATTGTCTTTGTGCTGAATTTGTTTCATTGTTTCTTGTTGAATGACTTCTTTTTTGCTCTACGTACAGGACTATGTATACAGCGGTGTTTGTCTAAAAGTGCGCCATAAATTGTTGAGTTTGAGAAACAGTCACAAACAGCTGCTGTAGGCCACAACTCACACCCAGCCGCTCACAATGATCTTACCGACCGACTCATCTCCTTGTCACTCACTAGGCCCCGCCCCCTAAAGGTGCGCATCCAATAAACGGACGTGTAGTAATTTACAATAACACTTTATAAAACAATTTTCAGATCATATTCTGTTTGTGGTTATTTTTGTTTGTATTATGCCAATTGTCTTTAATAAAATCAAGTAACAAATGATTGTGGGTTTTTCTGAGAGGCGGAACGAGATTATTCTTTTTCTATTAGCATTTCAATTGGGGAAAATTCGTCAAATTCAACTCTTATATTAAAAAACTACTCAACCTCTATCAGGTTACAGTAATGTTTGTTTTTCACGTGTTGGCATTATTGACTTCCCAATTACACGGAGGCGAGAGACTGAGCGGCTCTCCCCTTTCTTTCCAGATCAGCCATTCGTCCTTCATTGAATCATCCTGTGCAACCACTTCCTGTCTCCGGGTTGTCTTCGTGTGTGTGCCCCTGCAGGACTTGTTCGAGCACATCGAGGAGGAGTCTGCTCGATGGACTTCCAGTAGCTGCACGGCCGCCGCCTTCTCCGTGCTCCCCCTCCTCCTCCTCCTCCTCCTCTTCTTCCTCCCATCATCATCATCATCACCATCATCTGCAGCAGCAGTCCAGTGCCTCCCGGTCCTATGAAGAAAGCGCCCCCCCTCATCCTCCCCATCAGTCTGATCATCGGCACCTCCCTGCCTGCCACGATGGGCTGCAAGCGGCACGCTATCTTGTTGCGTTAATATCGAGATATTTCAGTCATCAAATATGAATCATGCGTTTGATATTTCTGGACACTTTGCTCGTCAGCATCCTCACGCTTTGGCTTCACGCATCACCAGCGTCATCCGGTACGTAGCGCTGTATTTTTTTATTTGCTTGTAGGGGAATCATTTGCATCCCGTGCGATTTCCTTATCTGTATTTTAGCGGGTCGTTGCTAATTAATTCGAGACAATGTGTCTATGTGCTGCGACTTTAACGTGCTGGTGGTGTAAGGCAGGCGAAAACATGCCAGCTTTGTGCCCTGTGCAAAATCGCTACCGCATGTGAATTAAAAATATATACACACATTTTAAGGAGGGGTTGTGATCCTGTCTGCATGGTACTGACTGTCTATTTGAAGCTGAGTGACATGAATAGGTGATTGGGCACTTTTGGAAAATATGCCGCTCAAGTCAAATGTATGATAATTTTCTGCAAAAGTCTTTTTACCAGGCATTTCAACTATCTTCCGATTATTCTTTGAACCACAAAAAAAGTGTTGCAATGACACCCTGACCTCTTTGCCAGTGTGTGTTCATGACTCGATGTTGACAGCTGGCTCAGGTGTGAGCGTGCGCGTGTGCGTGTGTGTGTATGTGCGATTCTCTCGCAGCTTCTCACAGTGCAGAGGACAAGGTTGAGAGGGACGCAGTGCCGGTGAAGCAACAGGCGACTGCAGCACCCGTTTCGCAAGACACAGCCCACCATGCAGCCGAGCAGGTGATCGCCTACCCATCTCGCCTCATCTACTTCCTAAACGAGGACTCTGAGAGTGCCTACCATGACCTGGACACGCGGGCCAGGAGCCAAGCCACAGAGAGTCAGGTAGGCAAATAGAGAGCCGAGTCAGATTCGATTTTGTCACCATCAGCAGATCACCTCACCGCACGCCGCTTATCAGCCCATCTCACAAGCTTGCAATCCTGTTTTCCAAGCACTTAAATAGCCGCCTAAAGTCATGCTGCGTGGTGCTGAAGAAAGCTGCACCCAAGCAGAACCACCATCTGTCATTTGTTCGCCACATCTGTTTGCGTTGTCCAGTGGGGACTGGATAGCTAGCCCAATTTTCGTCTGCAAGGTACAGGCTACACTAAAACGTATGCCGATGAGTTTGCACCATGGCCGCAAGTATGTTTTCTAATCCATCATGCACAAAATTTGATCATTTCAGATGTCACCCAAGTGACAAGCCATTGTATCTTTAAAGGAACGATGATTTTCTTTTTTTGTGTGAGGGAGATTAATAAAACGGAATTAATTATGAAATCATTCACTACCAGCCGAGTAAAAAAAAAAAAAAATGGATCTTTGACGTCTTTAGCCGTCAATGGTAGTAAATGAGTTAATGGTAAAGGAAATGTTTTGAGAAACAGTTTTGGGCATAAACATATGCCATATAATATGTCAACTGACGTAATATTCATGTGTTTAAACAATAAAACACTATTCCAACGGCGGTTTAACTTTAATCATGATGAACAAATGAAGAGGGCGTCATAATAGTTCCATCAAAGATGCACCGTGCATACATTTCTTTTACATGAACGTTAACCTTGTGTTGTTGACCACTAAAGCAGGGGTGGGCAAACTTTTTGATTGGTGGGCCACAATGGGTTCTAAAATTTGACAGAGGGGCCGGACCAGGGGCAGATGGATGGAGTGTGTTGATCACCTCACCTCATCGGAGAAACAAAATACATTTAATTTTAAATGAAAGTGAACAAAAGCATTACAACAATACATATGTCTTTTAAAAACCACAGTATTTAGAAAATAAAACATTAACGAGGTTTATTCATTTAATTTTTTTCAAGTTTGGCGGGCCGGATTAACCCGTTTAACGGGCCGCATGTGGCCCCCGGGCCGTAGTTTGCCCACCCCTGCACTAAAGCATAAAGTCATGATGACATGCGAGAAAACCATCCATCTAGTCGTTGACTCCATTGCACCTGCTCGTCTTGCTCGACTTACTGCTCCTTCTGCTTGTTACTGAGCCAAATAATTTACAGGCGGTGCTGTACACGTTCAACAACGGAAGTTTAGAAATGACTTCATAGTTTTTTTCCCCCCTCTCTCTACAGGCGATCCACCTTGCTCAGGTCAGCTTCCAACTAGATGCTTTCGACACCCGATTTGTTCTGGATCTCACTCTGAACAAGTAAGTCCTCTTTTTTTTTTTTATCCTGTAGAGGACATCTTCGCCAACAATTTCAAACAATAGTTTTAATTCATGCCAAACAACATTTTGCTTCCAAGCTGTGTTTGCACATCCCTGCTGACACACAGACAAACAAATACTGTACCTGAATGTCAGTAAAAGGCACAATTTAATCCTCGCCACTGTGGTTGTTAGTCAACACATTTCCAGACTGTGGTTTCCCCTTTGGTGTGAGCTTGTCTCCCAGAACAGCATCAGCTTGTGAGGTTGGATGGTTACTCGCTGCGCCACTGGATTATTGTATTTCGATCCACACTGTGGTGAAATGGCTGAGCTACTTGTTTTACTTTGTTGACGCGACGAAAGAATGATTTGCAGTTTGATGAAGGAACATTTCAACAATATTTAGCATATACCTGAATGATTCATGCATTAGGCTTTGAGAAATTGTCACAAATGAAAGAGTGCCCCGCCCCTCCACTTCATTTTGCGCAAATCGGCTTAGTCATTTTTGCATAATCTTACTAAAAAAAATGGAGACAATCCTTTACAATGATACAAACAATTAAAATGTCAGGCTGTGAAATACAGGGTGCGTAAAAGTTTTATTTTGATGAATGGTACAGCATTTGTCAAAGGTAATGAATAATATTCTCAACAGTACAGTACCAGCCAAACTGTAGAATATTTTTAATTTTTTTAATTTTTTATAGCTGGCAGGCTCCAGACAAAGAGTCGTATAACGTTAATTTTGAAAGATCACTTCTTTAATGAGATTTTAATTGGCTTGACTCAAAATGAGCTTGGAGTCAGACATTCTCCAGATCACTGTCCCGTTCGGAGACATGAGGCTCCGGACACTCAATGATATTGATTTAGTTCCTTCGCTGAGTAGCCCGGTCTACATATGTGAGAGCTTAATGTGCATGTGTACAAAGGATTTTGAAATGCTAATTGAATCCCTCGGCTCCTAATGTGATTTAAAGCTGGGGTCTGTCATGAAATATGGTCATTTCATACAGACGTCATGCTTGAGTGGTGTCAGATATCAAGGCTGGCACTCTCCACGGCAGGGGCTTGATTTGTAACCCTTTCCAAATCACAGAGGAAGTGGTGGTTTGTTTTAACACTAGCAAATAATTTTCATCCCGCGAGGCAGGCTGCAGCTGTGCCAATAATGGAGAGTTTGCAGAAATGCAGGTTTTTCAAAAATAAATTAAACATACATTTTGCCGGAGTCTCGACGTTTTTTTCAATAATCGTTCTCCATTGTAGACATAGACATGATCTGACATTAGAGGTGACAGATTGTCATCTGAGAAGTGTGACATCAGCTATCTTGAACGATGCCAAGACAACGTTCATCTTGTACATTCGGACAGTGAAAGTTCAGCGTGACCTTCATCTCCAAGATGTCTGCGTGTAGGTTATCTTTGAGATGCTAACTTCAGCTTTTTTTTGGTGTGTGTGTGTGTGTGTGTGCGCTCGCATGAGAGAAAGAGAAGTTTGGATTGTGCTCGGTGTTTTCGCTGCGACAGTCTTGCTCTATATACGGAAGAGGCAGATCTGCAATGTGCCCCGTGACTGACTTTACCTCTTAATTCACCTGGGAGTGTCAACTGAAAGCAATTCTCTGGCCTCCTAATAATTACATCATATAACGATGATTGCATTTTGGACACCTCATTTAGTTAACAGGAGAGTCACAATATTACAAACGCTTCTCAGTATGATGCGACAGCTAGTGAGGGGTAAATGAAGCTTCAAATCTGATTCATGAACCAGTTGTAGTATTTTTCCACTCCAGTAGATGGCACTCTCAGTTCAACATTGGGCTGAAAGCACGCTGACTTGTCATTTTTAAATCCTTTATTCAAAGCAACAGTGCCATCTACAGGACTCGAAAAAACAACAACTGGTTCGTGAAGCAAATGTGAAGTTTCATTTTCCCATCACGAGCGACAGCCGCTTTGATAAACGCATCATTTGGCTACGATTACGCTCGTTAGCAGTCTACTTTTTGGTTCATGGATGATATCATTACCGTTACAACATCGACATTGAATGTAAATGTGAGTTGTGTTTTTCATTATTTGTTTTAATTTGTTTATTCTTTGCGTGAGAACCGGCCCATGACGGAATATAGATCGGGGACCGTTATGCTGCGCTCAAAGAATCTCAATTACGTCTTCAACTCAACTTGCAACACATTGTTGACTACATAAAATTTTTAGTTGTTTAACGTCTAGTCCACAACACCGGCCGTAGCAATTTTTAGGGTGGTGAGACGCTACCCACTACGCAAGCTCGGTTAATCTTAAATACTGACTGTTCTAAACTTGCCTTAACATTTCTTTTTTTAATTCATATTCGCTCCTAATTACCCTTTTGGTTCGACTTGAAGTACTTCATAATACTCTATTCTTACTTGGATTTATGACATGTTGCATTCACGTCTGGCAGCACTGCTGACAGTGGTTTTCGTGGTTTGCACATCTGCCTCACAGTTGAAGTTTCGGGTTCAAATTCAGGCTTAAAGTGCTCCTGTGTGGCGTTTGCATGTTCTCCTTGTGCTTGCATGGGGTTATCCATCCGCTGACTCCCATGTTCCAAAAAAAAAAAAAAAAAAGATTCAAAATGAGGGATTTGTAAATGGTGTCAAGTTTTTTTTATTATTTTATTTATTTGTTTTATTTAAAACCCCTCACAAGTCTCTTAAAATTATGCTAATTATAATTCATTTAAGTTGCCCATCCCTGCTTTAAAAGGTTCATAGGTGTGAATGATTGTCATTGTCAGCTGGGTTGTCATGAACCAAATGGAAAAGAGCTATATTTATTGGATTCATGGATATTTTGGACGTACTTCAGAATACTTGGTATCAACTTGATTGTACTGTATGTCATATCTTTTTTTATATTTTTTTTACACATCCTCTGCACTTTCAGAAATAATCAATGTAATTACAACATATTTGGTGATTCACTTTATACAACCACTCGTCTTTAGAAAAGCAGAATATTAATAAAGCTCGCTCATCATTGCGCTAGTGCACATAATGTTCTGGATGATGTCATGTGGCGTGTATGCAGATGAATAGGACAACTATGTACCGACTAACTTATGAGGCGTCTGCATTCATGCTTAAAGTGGAGATTTTTTTCCGTGTGTTGGGGGCATGATGATCAGGCGTGGCAGTGCTTGGTGTCACTTAAATTGTCTGAGCTTCTTCTGATGTGGTGCCAAATATCAGCCTCTCCTGTAGCGTTTTGGTCCTCCCTATTTGCCGCGGCTGCTGCATTGTGGCTCACGACATCCACAGACACCCTTTAGTTCAACAAAAGCTCACTTCAAGATGCTCACATTCCGGTGACTCGCTTCAATGGCGCCCGCCGGCCCCTGCACACGCACGCCATTACTCCTCGGCATGGCCCACTCTCCGCTCTATGCCTTGTGTGTCACGCTAAAAATAGCACCTCACTTAGGAGTCGCTCTCACGCCTTGAGCGTCCTCTCGTAATAGTGCGCTTCTTGCTGGCATGCTCCAGAGCATCACTCACAAATGTCACGCCGCCGGTAGTGTGTCACAGGACAAAATCTGCTCGGTAATCCGTTTGTTCCGAAACGCTTGCCACCTTCCCTGGAAGAAGAGCAGGTTTTTTTTTTTCATTGGTGAGGTGACTCAAGGGAAAGAAAAAAAAACGCCTTTGTTGCTGAAATTGCACTCTCTCGGAAGTTAGCATACGGATTGAATGTATACGATGCTAATGGACGCTGACAGCAGCTTCTTTGCAGGACGTTTTTGTTCAAGGTTGAAGATGATACCCCGCATTTAGCCTCCACGTTCCTTTATAGCATTCAATTTAAGTTTGGTGTCATGTTGAGCAATTTGGTGTTCTCAACTGTGATCCATCCCTCCTTCCCATTTTCTGTACCACTAATCTAAAGAGTCATGGGTGAGCTGGTGCCTACTCCAGCCGAATTCAGGCTCAGGTGGATTTAAACTCACATTCAAACTGTCGCTGAGTGGGAGCTGAACCTCAACTTGTGATTTCATAAAAATTGCCAAAAAGTTTTAGGCGGTTATGTTGGATAGCTTCGCTCAAAGGACACTTCATTTCGTGTGGGATATAATGAGAGGCGTTAATTGCTGGGCCACACCCTTATTATTGTTGTATTGCACTGGAGAGGGGAGCCCTCTAATCTCGTTGCACACTTGAGTACAATGACAATAAAGGGATTTCTAATTCTAATTCTAATTCTAATTATTGAGGCATACACACTTTTATCGTAATTACACTTTATGAACCCAGTTTATTTCTTTCCATTGTTGTATGTTTTTATGTTAATATTTTGCATACTGTGCTACTATTTTTTTTCTGGGGGGTGGGTGTAGAATAGACTAATGGCATTTCAAAGGGGAATAAAGAATTGCTAAAATGAGATCATCACAGAAGAAATTAAATTGATAAATCAAGGAACCAGTGTCTTAATCTAACACTATATTCATTATTGCGATTATAATTTCCTGTGCTGCACTGTATTATGTTAAACTAAATGTTAGAAATACTCCACCTCTCGGTTTTATACTCCACAAAAATCCAAAATAATTTTAGAATTTTATTTTCACCTGTTTTGCACCAAATTGCGAAGATGTGGTTTGTGAGTGTACCTTTGCTTGCGCATTTTTCAAACAGTGACTCAGTGGTTTTGAGTTGTGTGAAGGTCAACTCAAGTGGGGCTAACAGTGAGTTCAACCCACACAAGTGAGTCACAAGCCACTAAAGGCAGCAATGTCTGCGTGCAATCCGATGCATCGTCACTTCCTTGCTTCCCCCTCCTCACTGAAAGCAACCTTTTTTTTTTTTTTTGTCTTCGCAGTGACTTGCTGTCTTCAGATTATGTGGAGCTCCATTACGAAGGGGGTAAAGCTGTCCAATCAAAGGTAATGGAAATGCTTGACGACTATCCTGCATTCGTGATGGGCTGCCTGGTTGAATGAATGGATGGATGGTTGGTGATTACTGTGTTATGACTATTTCCATGAACCAATCCATATTTATTAAGAGCACATTTAAACAGGGTTGATCAAAGTGTTATACGATTCAAAACACGTCAAACAAATAAAAAAAAAAACAAATAGCACGCAAAGCTCGCCATCACGAGTGATTAAAAAAAAATATTTGGGCGCAGTTTGTTCCACATTGTGGGATGCACTAACTAATTAGATCCAATTCGATATTCTGCCTTTACCGAGATAATCACGCTCAGTTTTAGCTGACCCGAGAGGGGTATTACTTTAACAACATGTTCGTTATCGTGGTGGTCGTTTGCCCCGCATCATAATGATGTTCATACGCCTTGTAGCTAAAGACACAAAGCAAAAATATTCACCAACACATCTGCGCCTGATGCAGTGCAGTTCTGCACCACTGCAAACCAGAGATGACTTAAATGCCGAGAACTCACGTCGCTGTACATGGTGCATGTTTTAAATAAAATCACCTTTACCTTTAACAATTTTACTTTCTCCTTCCGAGCTGAATAGTAATGTCTCTGTGACAGCAGACTATGCGACAGAGCTCTTACGTTGCCTCTTATTAGATAGCGCGAGTGGTCCAAAATGTCGTGGCCGGTTGGTGCATACACCTTCGTAAACATTAGACAAGTGAGTAAGTGAAGCAGTTTGTACAAAAAGAGCCGTTTGCGGCTGCTGATTCAGGCTGCATGGGCTGGGTGTACGCTCGCTGAATCAGCAGGCTTTCGCTCCCCCCCTGCAGCCTCCTACCGGAGCTCTGCTCACGTGACGAGGGAGGGGAAGCACTCTGCAGTGTCAGTGCAGTGTTCGATGGATCAAGTGAGAGAGAGAGAGCACGAGTCCTCCACTCAGCCGGTGTCTTGACAGCTGAGTCACAGATAGCACCGAGACCTACTTTGTAATGTATTCACGATCCCAATTAAAAGCAGAGGGGGCCGACCCATGTATCAGCATCTGCGAGACAAATTGCTGCAACTTCAGAGGCGTAAAACTGATTTCATTATTAAAAGAAAAAAGAAATCCACACATGTAGGCTGTGATCCACCGTGTGACGCCAGTGGCGTATGGTCTTCATTAGCAATCTGAATTCGAATATTTGTCCCATTAAATTGTCCTAACTTATTCTCAGCGGTCTATTGTCATCCCTTCAAAGCGTTTCTCTTGGCTGCACGGCTTCCACTTACCTGTTTGTGGTTGTTACATTTTATTTTTGGCCAACCAGATTTTAGCCACGAATCTGCCCTGGGACTTCAGAATCAGAAAGTGCTGGGCGTTAGAACTTAAATTATATTAGCGACGGGACTGTTTCTTTAACAAATCGGATTTCAAATTCGTCCTCTTGGGCCAGAGTGCCTGGCCATCAATGACGTCATCATTTTTCCACCATTTGATTTGTTTGTCAGAGCAAAAATTGTCACCGCCAACCTTGACGAGCTTGTAAGAAACTGTGCGCATGAATACTTTAATAATCAGCATCTCTGGTGATTTTGATATATTTTATTTAGTTTGACATGCGTTAAATAAATATTGATTCTGAACTCCTTCAGATGCTTTTCCATATTAATACATTCTCTAATTGTGAGGTGACAGTAGTGTCATGAAGAGATGTATTGAGCCGAGTAACTAAATCCCCACCGAAACTCCCGGTTTTCAATGCACATGCTGCAATGCTTGAGAACTGAACCACGTCTGCCGTGATGCTGCAATAGCACTGTGTCTCTTTCTCCCCTCAGGGCGGTGAGCACTGTTACTACCACGGGCAGGTGAGAGGCAACGGCGGCTCCCGTGTGGCCTTATCTACCTGCAACGGGCTGCAGTAAGTGAGCAGAATTGTGTGCTCGTCGCACGACATCGAGGGATTCATACACACATATCTCAGCTCTTTTCTAATATTGACTCAGTATCGAGCTGCCTCTCTCCCTTTTCAGTGGGATGTTTGACGACGGAGCCTATGTGTATCTAATTGAGCCACTACAACAGACTCATTCAATCGTAAGTTATCGGCTAAGTATGCGTCTCATTCGATTTTTTTTTTTCTTCGCTAAGTTATTATTATTATTATTATTACTGTGGCATTGGCTATGACAGGGGTGGGCAAACTTTTTGATTGGCGGGCCACAATGGGTTCTAAAATTTGACAGAGGGGCCGGACCAGGGGCAGATGGATGGAGTGTTTTGGTAACCTCACCTCATCGGAGAAAAAAAATACATTTAATCTTAAATGAAAGCGAACAAAAACATTACAACAAAATATATGTCTTTGAAAAACCACAGTATTTAGAAAATAAAACAGGGTTTGAACAAGGTTTATTCATTTATTTTTTTTCAAGTTTGGCGGGCCGGATTAAAACGTTTAACGGGCCACATGTGGCCCCCGGGCCGTAGTTTGCCCACACCTGGGCTATGCTGTAGTACTAGAATGGAATACCTTAGTGCACAAACCTCAACCTTTTTTTTTTTTTTTTTTTTTACTATTTTGTGTCAGTTCTTATTTGGGCAGACGTGAGGCCATTTGACAGTTTCAGCGTTGCGGCTCGTGTAAACATATCATTCCCTTGCCCATGGATCACCGATTGACATTGGAACAGTGTCGCAAAATTGCTTTCTGACAAGAAACTTTTCATCCCCGACTGAAGTCAAGCACCAGTTGGAGAAGATTTGGCGACAGAAAAACTTCAACTCAGGCAGTTATTTTTGCAACATTGCCCCAAAATGAAATGGCAGTCACAGTATATGCTTCCAAATCTCCCAAATCCTAATCCTCACCACATTTGAATGTCTTCTTCCTTTGACCCATGCACCAGCCTCTGTGGAAATCACTTTGGTATTGTTCCCATAATACTGTTAAATGATATCATTCCTGCTGTTTACAGTTTGACTGTGTCAAAAATTAATGCTTTGAAAAAGGTAATTAAACAACAAAGCGAGTCGCACCCTAAAGCATTTTTTCCACAATATATTCACAACACTTCCACTACACTTTGCTTTTTATTGCGCAATCACAATCATGTTCGGCTTTCTGATTACACGTGTTCGGTCGGATCAATACCACTCTAATGTCGCATTACCCATTTCGCTTAACTTACTTTTGAGTGTCAAGGACGTCAACGGGTAAATGTTTGTCTAAAGGTTGAAAAGCTGGGTGTCAGCAAAGATCGTAAACATGTGTGACGGTTTCCTGGAGCGGGGTCAGCTGCTTTTTCTTTTTTTCTTTCTGACGTCACTTGGTTGACAAACATGACATCTTTGGGATGCTTGAAGATTAGAATTTGACTTTAGGAAAGGGTGGAGAGGACAAGGGACAAAATGTTGAGGTTGAGGAACGGAAGGTGAGGAATCAGGGGAGTGCGAGGCCATCTCTCGGAATCGAACCCCTGCTTCCTGCGATAAAAGAGAGGAAGCAGGAAGGAAAAAAAGAGCGATTAGGGAGAAGTGAGAGGAGCTGAGGTGACTGGGGGTCGGCACACCTCTATGGTGGGCGCACACAATTATTTTACAACTGATTAATTATTATAAATTTGTTCTTCAGCCAGCCAGTTGGTGCTTTGTTGATCTGCCCGTTGTAAATCAAACAAAGAAGATCTCATAAGTCGTAAAGAGTGTGGAATTATGGATTGTATTACGTCAGTGGTTTTCGCCTTAAAAAAAAAAAAATTCCATTGTCGCTGGACATGTTTTAGCAAAACCGCACAAAACCGAGCCCTTAACATTTTACTGTATTTTGCGTGGTCATTTCTAAGGTTCTATTACTTCTTCATACACAAGATTTTTTTTTTTTAAACCTTTTATTTTACACCTTCCCTGTCCAAACTTTTACCCGCTGATTGTGTTCTGCCCTCACCCTCAGGACACTGCTGGACGGCCTCATCAGCTCAGAAGAACCGCCTCGTTTCAGTGGAAAAATGAGTCACAGCAACTGGGTAAAGATTTACGACGCTGTCAAACATAATCCTCAAAAACATCCTTTCTTTAAGGTTCTCCACCCTGTTCTCTCACACATTTCTTCTCCATATTGAATGGCTTCAGTAGACAATACATACAACTAAGCGAGCTGCGCATTTCACACGTAGACCTTAAATGAAGTCCTACTTTGTCCGACTTGAATAAATCCACCTCATTACTCCATCATTTATTGCGCCATGGCTGGAGAAATAACATACAGACACACAGTTACGCACTACTTGGTGTTGGACGAACTCGGCCCTCGAGAACTTGCTTCTCCCGAATGGTCCGTCTTGAAAATGGCCTAGCAAATTTCCCTCCTTCGGCCATTGTGGGTTAAAAAAGAGCCCGTTCACTCACACAGCATAAACGCCCATACTGTTGAGTCTGAAGGCGTACTACGAAATCTGCCTGGCGACACAAGCTAGCTTAATTGTCATTGGATAAAAACTCTCACCTAAAATGCAATGGCATATGACATGACTGTGAAGAATTCTATAAGAAAAAAAATATAGATAAATAAATAAATAAAGATTTTTTTTTTATTTAAAAATACTGTCCCTCTATGATGGTTAGGTGTACCTAATGAACTGGCCATACATGCCTACCATGTGTGTTGATGCTGACTTTTTTTTTTTTTTGCTTGTTGTTTACACTCATAGCGGAGGAAGAGAGCCTCTTCTCTGAGGTGGATGACCTTTCCTGGCTGATGCGCCGGAAAAAGCGAGCCGTGAGTGTCTGATCTCATCTCTCTGAAGAGACACCACAAACCTGCCTTCAACAGCCCGTAAATTGTTATGCAATGATGTCAACTGTTTGCATAGTTTTGCCCGGACTCCGAAGCATATCACACAAGGACTCTACAGTCGTGGGAAAAACGGCAGTGTGCTTCTATTTGGTCACGACTGATGATCTGCTCTTTTTATGTTCCAGATATCTGTATTTGAGGAAATGAAATACTTGGAGATCATGATTGTCAGCGACCACAGTATGGTAAGTACGTGTACTTTTCTCGGTATGTTCCTATCAAACAATCAGGCACTTTTACTTCTTCTTCCTCTTCTCTATGTGGCTGCAGTACAAACGACACAAAACCAAGCAGTACACCAGGAATTTTGCCAAGTCTGTGGTGAATCTGGTGGATGCTGTGAGTAAGACCTTCCCTTTGACCGGAGTTGTTTTTCACTTGTTGTTTGTGTTGCGCAGCTCAGTCAGTTGGACAAAAATTTTTAAGTCCAGACTGACTCACTCAGTAACACTAAGGTGGCACTGTTGGCTATGTGAGCGTCTCCCCCCACATTTCTCTCATTAGTGTGATTCTGATTTCAAATGATTTTTATTCATATTATAGTAGCCCCTCGTAGGAATCTTGTGTACGCATTTCTGCATGTCAGCTGTTTGATGTGGTCTGACTTAGTTTACGTTTCCGTCATGTGCTTTCAAGGACACTTATTACGCCACAGGAACTCAACAGTAACAACAGTTTAGTATTTTCTTTTTGCCATGAGGCTTAATCATTGTTTCCCAACCTTTATGGAGCCAAGGCACTTATTTCACCATTAGAAAAAAACCTCAAAAAGTGTATATTGATGGGAAAATTGAAGTTCTTCTCACAAATTTCCATGCACAGTGTGAAATCTGGGCCTGTTTATTAGAACGCAAAGCTGTTGTTGCATTGAATTGTTCGGCCTGGAAACTGTGTCGCTGACATAGACATATGAAGAAAGATAATTATTTCTCGTGAATAGAAAATAATTTCTCATACCTGTGAAGTGAAATTTGATCATTTCCCACAACACACATGATGATGACTTGTGCAGTGACGCAAGTGTGACGTTGGAGATCATCAGGGATCTTGCAGGAAATGATCCAATTTCACTTCATTTGTCTGAAATATTTTTTATATTAATTTTATTTAAAAAAAAAAAAAAACTCTGTTTCCCACTGCTGCTATAATAGCATTTTAAAAGTCCCAGATTTCCCTCAGAGCAAGTCAGTTTGTGATGTCATTGAGAGGAGAGCATAATAATTTTAAAACTTTTACTTTCTGACATTTATGTTTGGTGGTTTGTTTTTGAGATTTTAAATGTTAAATGTTTTCCTTGGCTCAGTAAATTTTGGAAATCGTGACACAGTGTGTCCTTACATCTATTTTTAGAGGGAAAAAAAGCACCTTGTGTGTTATCCCCATTCCCTTCCCATTGTTTCATAGTAGTGGTTATTCTCTCTCGACTGATTAACAGATTGTTTCTAGCACCATTCTTCAAGTACCACACCAACGTGCCAGATACCGCCAAGAAGGTTGGCAAAAGCGGAATTGTGTGAATGTGATATTCCGCGACCTGTTTTCCACTTTTTTCACAATGAAAATGCTGCTTAGTGGAAAGCGCAATTCCTACCATCACTGCCAAAATTGTTGTTATTGCATGGCTGGTTATAACTCAACAGTTATTTATCCTGCTAGTTGAGTTGCTTGACTTAACAAAACTTTCATTCACATATCAAATATAAAAAGTCGAAAAGCAATACATGGTTTTACAGTCTTGTTTTTTTTTCATTCACATTTCAAAACTAAATCCTATTATTGTGTATACATAGCCTGAACCTGCTTGGAAATTAAAATCAGAATTATGGCTTGTTAGTCGTAAATTATTCATTTCATTGCAGTTGACACTCCCAGCGTTTTAAAGGTCTAGTGCCACCTCTTGGTTTAAATTTGAACTACATTAAGAAGCAATAGCTCGTTACTGCACACTGTGCCTTCGCCATTTTTCTCCCGTGAATTACTTTCTGAGTGCAGCTATATTCTTACATTATTCTTACATGTGCCACATGTGTCGATTTTCAATACCGGTTGAGCTGAAAAGCTCATCTCAGCTGACATTTGGTGAAAAGCAAGCCACACTGACCCGCGCCTGTGCTGCTTCTGCTTCTGTCCGTCCTCGGTTCCCTGCACACATCAATGGCAGGTCTTCAAAGAGCAGCTGCGAACGCGTGTGGTGCTGGTTGCTTTGGAGATCTGGACAGACAAAGATCAGATTCCGGTCAGCGTGAGACCGCTGGAAATGCTGCGGGATTTTTCCAAGTACCGCCAGCAGAGCATCAAGCACCACGCAGACGCCGTGCACCTCTTCTCGTAAACTCCGAAAATCACGCTTTCACAACACAGGTGGTGGCACCCCTTGATGTTTATTTATTTTTATTTTTTTTGGTCTTACAGAAATGTGACCTTTCACTACCGCAGAAGCAGCGCAGCCTACTTCGGAGGCATGTGTTCCGTGAGCCGGGGAGTTGGCGTCAATGAGGTCAGATTCACCGGGCATTAATGTCCTCTTGTCACGCGGGTCATGGCGTGACTGACCTTCTGCTGCTCTCACAGTATGGCAGCACCTGGTCCATGGCGGGCTCTTTATCCCAGAGCCTGGCTCAGAATCTGGCCATCCAGTGGGACCCCGCCTCCAAGAGAAGTATACATTTTATTTGATGTTTCTTAACAGAGGGCAGGCAAAATTGCTGAGCCAGATCGCAAGACAAAATATTGGCACGGCAGTGGTTTGTCAGGCACATATAGAGGTTTGAGGTTTTAAGATAGCAACCCCGGAAACTGCACTTCCTGTTTCCCTGTTTCCAGTAAAGAGGTTTGTGGCGTAACCAAAGTGATCTGCGGCTATCATGGTTGTTGAAAAGCCATTTTTAGTCATTTAACTGCCCGCAATTACGCAGCAGATGTATTAAAAGCTCAGTAAATAAACCTAATCCACATGCCCACCACGTTTTTTTTTCCTTGTGACCAGCTCAGTTTGACAAGGCTTGAACTTCTCTGTACCGTAAAGCTCATCTCGTGAAAATATGCTGTATTGTATTCAAACAAGCTGCTGACCTAAACTACTGCGAGCTCAAAAATAGTACACAGAGCAAATATTGATGGTTTCACAAATTATGAAATTACTGGCGGTAACGCTAGGCACAGCTGCACCAACTTTTTTTGCATCTAACAAAAACATCTCCCAGTATAACGCAGTTCTACAAACTACAACCACGATAATAAATAAATTGTCAACATCCATTTAATATTTTTTAACCAGTATTGGCTAACTACTCAATGTCAATTGTGATGACAACTTTTTTTTTCTCTTGCACAATTACATTGTTGTTTTTGTCCTACTTATATGTTTACAGGTGATTCTTGTAATTTGGCCACACGTGCTGTATTTAAAAAAAAAAAGTAAAAATATAAAGTGCTGGAATATTTCATTCCTGTTTCCGTGCCCTTTCCTGTCATCTTTGATTTGCAGAGGAATGCGGTTGCACTGACTCGTGGACTGGCTGCATCATGGAGGACACGGGGTAACGGCCGGCATCCATCCAGTATTGGCTGAGTCCCATCGGGTTGTAAAGTTGCAGGACGTTTGAAATGGTCCTTGGGACTCATTTATATAAATGAATTGATTGTCTTAGTCATGTTTACATGCTCAAAACACCTTGAGTTGCATTTGACAAGCAGCTCATCACGCACAAAACAATTAAGCAAAATGTCCAGAATCTTTGCTCAGTTCTTCCAGATGTACTTGACAGATGTTTTTCCCCCTCCACTCGCCAGTGTCCAACACCCACGCAGATTCTCCAAATGCAGCATTTCAGACTACAAGGACTTCCTCTTGAAAGGCGGAGGCTCGTGCCTGTTTAATAGGCCCACAAAGGTTCGATGCTCACCACCCGAACACGTCTATGAACTGAGCCTTTTCATACCCACTTGATGTATCTTGGCAGTTGTTCGAGGCCACCGAGTGCGGGAATGGATTTGTTGAAGTGGGCGAGGAGTGCGACTGCGGCGCGAGAGCTGTGAGTTTACCGTCCCCGCCCCCCAACCAACAGGATGTCACGTATGTTTGCAGTCCATGTTTGTGTTCCGATAACTGCAGCTTGGTTTCGATATTCAGGAGTGCTACAAGGGATGCTGCAAAAAGTGTTCGCTGGCCAACGGGGCGCACTGCAGCGACGGCCCCTGCTGCAATACCACGTGCCTGGTAACAGCTTGACTGCATGCACAGTATTGATATGAAGAAATTGTTATCTTAAGTGACGCTTCACAAATGTTAATACATATTCTTTTCAATGGTTTTCTTGACAGTTCTTCCCGCGAGGTTACAGTTGCCGCTATGCTGTGAATGACTGCGACATCTCAGAAACATGCTCTGGGGACTCTGGACAGGTGTTGTTGTAGGGCAATATTACACTGTTCAATCTGTTGTGTGAATGCAGGGACGGAATTTCATACGCTGTTGTTGTGCGTGTGAAAGCAGTTATGTAGAAGTGATGAATTAATATAAATTGGTCCCTTGAGATACGAGCAGCCCGACTTATGAACTCTTCAGAATACTAGCTGTTGATTGGCCAATTTTTTAAATTTTAGATTTTTTTCTTTGACTTGGTAGCAGTGAACTCAATGGAATAAATCATCAAAAGAGAGGCTACAAGCTGTTTAATGCCACTCTTTGTAAATTATACAAAAAAGAAAGAGAAATCATCTCACTGAGTAACTTACAGCAGTAGAAGCACTATTCCGCTTCTTTTTATGATGCACAAAATTTTGAATTATTTACTGTTAATTTATTTACATTGCCTTAAATCATTTTATGACTCGGATATTTTTTAAAGCATATCATTGAGAGCTAGTATTCCTTATAAGAAAAATATTACATAATTGTTTTTTGTTGTCTATAAAGGCACCTGACTCTTATGATAGATTTTTGATGTTCAGTTTCTTTGTGCGGCCCAGCACAAAATGCTTTAGAACATTGAAAAGCAGCGATGTCGTCATGATGTCACGGCACGGTAGCGAACAATCAAATTTCTCTGATAAATGGCTTTTATGTTTATATAGCACTTTACTACCTTTCGCCATTGAATGCGCTCGGCAATGTCACCTCATTGACCCAGTGATTAATGGCCTATGTTGTAATGGAGGGGAAGTTAACAGCTCGTGCACAGCCTGCCGTTTTCTATGTGATGAAATGCAATTATGGCGCGAGGTTATGGAGAGACTTGAGGGTGAGGGGCACAGCAAAGTTGATGAAGTACCGCGGTCATGGTGTGATGTCATCCCGATGCTGCTCAGAGCCATTATAGCATTAGCGGGACTAACTTGTGTGCCACATTTTATTTATTTATTTTTTAAATGGACAGATGGACTAGATCATTCATTAAATGCGGTGTAAAAAATGTGAATAGGGTCCAGCACACTAGCGACTCTTGTGAGGATAAGCGGGTCAGAGAATACATGGATGAAATACTGTCTAAAATACAGTGGAACTTAAGATATGGGTGATCTGACTTAAAACATTTCATGTGCTGAGCTGTCATCTTTTTAGTTTAATTTGTGAGCACAAGCTAAAGCAATAAAATACTTGGGTCAACAATTCCTCAAATAAGGGGCTTCAAGCTTTTTAAAACCACTCCCAGTGTACTGTCAAACTAAAAATAAAATTAGGAGGATTACACACAAACAATTAGCTTAGCCTTTAGTCTACTAGCTTAATGCTAATTCTAAAACATAATGGGACCCATTGAGCCATTACTATTTGAACACAAATTATTCAGCAACACATTTAAACATTTAACATAACAGTACTCATAGAAACACGGTATATTGTTTATCCTCCTCAAGGAGATGAGACTTCAATACTGTGCAGATGTATCGACGTATCTGCGTTACACTGCCCCCAAGTGGCTAAAGCAGGCAGCAGCACAATTGTTATTGAATTGATGCATTTTAAGAAAAATATTTACATTTAAGTCAATTTGTCATTACTGTCTCCTTTTTATGAATTGTATTATAGAATTTTATTTTTCTTTTTTTTTTCTTTTGTAATGTTTTACTGTATTCATTTTGTTGTTGCCTTTTTTTGTTTATCGCATGTGTAAGACTTTTTGTTCTGCCTCTTTGCAGTGCCCTCCCAACCTTCACAAACAAGATGGATACCTCTGCCAGGTGAACCAGGTAGGCATGAGAATAGAAATGATGCAAATAATAGCAGCATAAACTACACTAGCTCCATGCACAGATGCCTCTAATTTGCTTTCTCACCTGAAGGGGCGGTGCTACAGCGGGGAGTGTAAGACCAGAGAGAACCAGTGCAGATACATCTGGGGACCAAGTAAGAAAAATAGCCTGCACAAAGGGAAGTTCAGCTGCAGCCCAGTTCGCACAGCCCCTTTTACTCTGCTTGTTTGTCTCATCAGAGGCTGGAGGCTCCGAGAAATTCTGCTACGAGAAGTTAAACACAGAGGGCACCGAGAAGGGCAACTGTGGAAGGGACGGCGACAAATGGATCCAGTGCAGCAAACAGTGAGTACCAAAATAGAAAGCGCCTCCCAAACCATTTCCACATATTGCGACTTTACATTTGCATCTCTAGAGTCTTCCAAGTGAGAAAGTACCTTACAAAGCTTTTGAAATTCCTGCAAGTTCGGATTTTTCACACGGACAGAAATGGTGAAATGGTTACTTCTTTGTTGAGCTGCAGCTCGTCAGCACTTATTGAACTTTCGCTTGACTGGGATTTATTTGACAGTTGCCCCCCGGTTACAGCATTCAGTTGCAACTCTGGAATGATCTGAGATTTTGTGACAGTTTTTTTTTCTGCTGACCTCTTCGCGGCATTTGTGTTTTTGCAGTCTAGGCGGAGGGAGGCCATGCCAAGTTTGAAGTGGGAAAAAAAAATGAATTATGTAGCAAACCCAAACTATTTGGGTACACCTTCACAATTCCCAAATGATAATGCATATTCGGCATATTAATAGATGTTTCATGCATTGTGAATCCCTGCAATTGTTCATCATTTTGAGCCACAGCTGGGAGAGGCTGCAGCACGTCCGCGACCCTCATGAGGAGAAGCGACTCAGATAATGGATGTTGAGGACCTTGAATACGAATCTGAATCTTCTCTTTATTTTCACAGCGATGTCTTCTGTGGTTATCTCTTGTGCACTAACATTGGCCGCAACCCCCGCATCGGAACAATGAAAGGAGATATCACCCCCACCTCTTTTAACCATCAAGGCAGGCTGATAGACTGCAGGTAAACTTGTTATTTCTGGTCAGAAGGATTCGATAAAATCACTTTAGTGCAACACAGCCCACCTTCCTTTTCTCGCAGTGGTGGACACGTTCTTTTGGACGATGAGACCGATTTAGGCTACGTGGATGACGGCAGTCCTTGCGGGCCGTCAATGATGTGCCTTGACCACAAGTGTCTGTCCATCCCGTCACTCAACATTAGCACCTGCCCCACTGGACCAAATGGACAAGTATGCTCCGCCCACGGGGTGAGTCCCGGTGGGAAACGACAACTCGTGTCATAACCGCTTAACCCACCAAGTGTATTGTCACAATACAAGTGACGCGAATTGTATTTATTTATTTAATGATATGATATGCGCATTTTATCAGCATATGACTTTTATGCCCGCATGCTGCGTGCAGGTGTGCAACAATGAAGCCACATGCACCTGTGACACCACGTGGGCGGGGACGGACTGTAGTATGCCTGACCCTCCGAAAGTCCCCGAGACTACTCCAACTCAAGGGCCCAAAGGTCAGTTTTCACCTCTTTCTTACCAAACGTGCCGCTTTATTTGCACCGCTTAGTAGCTTCAGTTCTTTTGCTGTGTTACGATGTCATTCCTTAAGACAGCAATTCTCATTTTGGTTTGCGGGTTTCCTCTAGTGGTACGTGAAAGAACAACTGCCTCAGTGCAGTTCGGTTGTATGTAGCTGTTAAGTTTTATATTTGACAGATTTTAAAACAACTGTGTTTTAAATGTTTTTAACGGTAAGGTACAATTTTGATTTTACGTTTATGCACAATATTGCAAAATGCAGTTGTTTTTTTTTTTTTTTTTCATTTATTCAAGTGCAGTGCAAAACTGTATAATATTTCAGTCGCAAAAAATATTTGCTTTTGGCTGACCAGTTCCTTCTGCGCCAAAGCATTAAATCGATCCATTTTTAATTAAATAGGCATATTATCGATGCATCTAACCTTTTTTAAACTGATGCAGACTTTTACAACACTTCTCAGATCGTTAAGCGTCCAAGTGAGTTAATGGATTTGTTCTCAAGCTATTTTCAAAACTTCAAATTGGTTAACAATGCATAAAAATAACAGGTTTTTCGTTTTTGCTGATCTCGTAGGCCGACTACGATGGTGTATTTTAAAGTTCATGACAGTGGAACTAAATACTTTTCTAGGTGGTGACTTTTTTTTTTTTCTATAGAACAGAATTGGATTTGTCTACTTCATTAGTTGCACGAGAGGACTTGGACACATCCGAGTTAAGGGTCGGTCGGGAGTGTTTAGGTGGGACGGGCGGGCATCACTTGATCCAGGACTCTTGAAGCAGAGGCCTGCTGTTTGTCTTTTGCCAGGGTGGTAACCATGCTCCTTTTCCCTCCACACAGTGAGCGTGGCCACTAACAGGCTGATAGGGGCTGTAGCAGGGACCATTCTGGCCCTGGGGGTGATTTTTGGAGGCACAGGGTGGGGAATAGAGTAAGCATTTTTAACCCTTTCACAGCTCTTCCTCTCATAGTGGTGCCTCAGTGTGCGGGCGGTTTCGTGAGCCGGCCTGAGCCCGTGTGTGCGTCCCGGTGGCTTTGTGTCTTCTTGTGTGTTGGTGATGACCATATAATCATGTCTTATGATTGGTTGTTTTCAGTGTCGTGTGATTGATTGATGGACCCAACCCTCCCACCCCCCCTTTACCCGTAGCCCCCTCCGCTCCTTCCGCTTCCTGGTGTTCCCCATTACAAGCCCTCTTCTTCATCTGCCTCCTCTTCTTCCTCCTCTTCTTAGTCGTCATGTGGTTGCTCCTGTGATCCTCTCCTTTCTGGGGCATGTGGGGCATTTAGATGGACAACAGTCCACAACCAGAAGAAGTGTCCACTTAGTGACCTGACCTTTCTGTGTGTGTTGACCCCGAAAACCATTCTCTGGCCACACAAAGAGATATCACCCATCAATCTGTTTAGTCAAACATTTGATGGGTGCTCAACCTTCCCAAGCAGGCCACTGACGGTCACACCATGTAAACATTAGAATGGGGCTGGAGAGCATGCGAGACGTTGTAATCATGTGGAATCGTCTATAGTTACATGTTATTGCTACAGCACACCAGCGTAGAAACTCATGTGTTTTTCCCCCCCATAACCCTTTGCAGGTCCTAGTGCCACCAATCTAATAATAGGCTCCATCGCCGGAGCCATCCTTGTGGCTGCCATAGTGCTGGGGGGGACTGGATGGGGTTTTAAGTAAGCAAACATGCCGCATGCCTCTCCTGCTCGACCTCCAGCATCCCCGCTGCTTTTCGATGCCAGAGTTTGAGCTCCTGCTGCAGAATATTCACACCGACGACATATGACGCAGAGCATCCTTTCCTGGAACGCTTCGTTTCTTGTTACGTGTGACGAGAGCGCACAGAGGACGTTCAAGGACGGACGGGCTCCGCATGCGGCCGGTCTCCGGATCTGTAGCAGAACCTCAAACTGATTGGGCTGATCGGGCCGAGCTCGGTGCTTGATATGCATGCTAAGACGATAGTTAAAAGGCTTCAGAGGTGTATTGTTGTTTTTTGTTTTTTTTAAGATAATATGGAGGGTAGGCCGCCAGTGTGTTAGCACAAATTAGTGTGGCGTGGGTCATCCTTGTCTTTCTCTCGGGCCTTTTTGTTCAACGGCTACAACTGATTTTTAAAACGAACAAATGGGTATGGGACAGTCATCTCACGTATGAAGTAAATAAAAAGGTAATGTGCGTATAAAATAGTATTTTTCTATAATAACTTAATACTTTTTCTTTTCTTAACTCATTTTTATTTTTAGCGTATTTTAAGAAAAGCCACAGCCAAAAGTGTGCTGTACAAACGGAACATGAGACAATTGAATGTGACATCATTTTAAAACAAAACAATAAAGAAATAAAAAAAAAAAACAAATAAGACACTTTGACAAGGTGACAGTCACACGCTGTGTTGAAAACCAAGGAATAAAAATATATTTTAAGGCAGGGTTCAAAATGTTCTGAATACATTGTTTTGATGTATCTATTATTTACATATCATAAATGTGCACATAAATATAAATATATATCTGCAAATGAATGTTTGTGTCGATAATTTTCAATCTTCTATACATGCAAAAAATTATACTTATTTATTTCAAAATTTTTTCTCTTTGTCATTTGCAAAAAAAATAATAAAATGCATTCAATATATTTTTCAATGTATGTCAAATGAAAATGAAATATATTTATTATATATATAACACATATTATTAAAAAACAGCTATATTAATGCAATAAATATTATAGAACTCTTGATGTTGTACATTAAATAATAGAACAGAGGTACTTATTTTGGCCTATCCCGAAAAAAAAAAAAAAGATTGATCTTCCACATGTACTGAAAGAAATGCAGCCAAGCCAAATGCTACAAAATCATGAGAATAGAATTTTGAGAATAAACTAATACAGCTAAAAATTAGCATTTAGCGAGCTTCTAAATGTAGGTCAGTGTTTCTGATCGCGCGTATGCCAGCAGTGAACCATGATCAACCGCGCATTATGAACATCTTGTCCCACCTTTGGGGATTTTGCAGATGGTACTGTCCCTTTCCGCTATCATTTGTAGCTTTATCCAATCAGTACAAACACATACTGTACACATAAGATTCTTGGCGGAGGTAAGAAAGAGAGACATTTGTGCATGTTCACTCCGGTTTGGAAAAGGTCACAAAACTCTCAAATCTTCACTGTCAGAGGGTGACGCTTCCATTGTGGAGCAGATAAGAGCTGCTCCCCACCGCGCGTCCTTCCCCTTCCCTTTTCTCCGGCCGCCATTGCTGCCTGCTTCACGTGCCCGATATATACACACACGACGCATTGCACTGCATGACACCGAGCCTTAACGGGCCTTCTATTGGATCAGGTGCATGACACCATGAGTGCTAGGAGCCCCCACAACAAGCCACAGTACGGGGAGGTTGTGCATCACTCCTGTTGTCCTATTTGTTGGTGTGCCATTGTTGTGATAGTTGCCGACATGATGTCCCGCCCCACCTCGCCCCTCCCTCTTTAGATTATTTGGACTATATTGTATGTCAGCTTTCTTTTCACAACTGGTAATAAGACATCGTCAGCTGCCGTCTGCATGCACGCTCCAGATGACTGCAAGGAGCCGACGGGGTCTGTTTGCATTCACAGACCTTCGAAGGTTTCACTGCTTTTTGGGCGACTCAAGCGAGTCATAATTTATGAGACATAAATTCAGCATCATTTCAAGCAAATAGTTTGTGAAAGTCAACACCTCAGTTGGATCTCGTTGCAGTCGAGCTGCACTGGTCAACATAGAGCAGCCTTTCCTTGACGTCTGTCTGCATTTTGTATTTGGATCTGATTTCAAGTCCTATAATGCCGTTTGGCATGTGAGATTTCACATTCACTGATATTTTTTTTTTTTTTTTTTTTACCTATCCTCTGTTCTCCACTGAAACACTCACCTATTTGCTGTTTTTCTGCTCAGGCCAAAGCCATTTAGTCAAGCCATAGCCTCGTTGAATAGGAAAATCGTGCTTTGCAGAGGATACGGACTGAGCCCCCTTTGTAATTGCCTATAGATGCCTCAAGATGGTGGCACAGCTCTGCTTTTCTATCGGACAGCTTAAGCTCCTCCCCTCACTTTAATGTATGGAGTATGTCAGAAAGGTTCAGGGACTGGTGTCAGAAAAATATAGATTTCAAACCCAACACGTATACAAAATAAATCCTGAGAATTGCGCCTGAAAACTTGTAGCTACTTTGCCATGACAACATACCCTCTCAAAATGCTGTGAGCATCTGACAGTTCCTGCCCGATAAGGACAACAGCGTGCTGGGTCAACCTCTCTACTCAACCGACCTGGCTCCGTGTGATTTTTTTTTTTCCCCCCACTTTCTAAAGCTCAAGGGTGGTCATCAAGAAATTATCTCATTCGTGACACTAGTGCTGAATGTTTTCTGACGCACCTCATAGTTCCTTGCCAACAAGATGGCACCGAAGCAATACTTTTATATTAGACAAGGATTTGCCCTGAGCACTCAAACCGCAAATAACAAAACATTGATTACCGAATAAGTAAATTTGTAAAACATCTGATTGTGAATATGCAAATGAAAACAAAGTCAAAGTTTTTCACTTATTTTAGATGACCAAGACAGATGAATAAGGCTGCACATCCATGTTGGACCAGTGGAGTCACGGATGTAAAGTTTGTGAACGCTAACACGTGTTTCTTGTCTCTTCATAAGAAATGTGAAGAAGCGGCGCTACGACCCCAACGCCACAGCCATATAACGCTGAAGGGCGGACGCCAATCACAGACGGACTCCTCCAAGGCTTCCTTAGTTGGCTACCTGACAGCTGGACTGCACTTATTGCTGCTGACCTTTGGCATTAGATTTACTTGAATATTAATAATATATATAAAAAAAAAATAGTGGACATTTTAACAAATTCCATCGTAGTGATATTAGACGCGCGCAACCTTTTAGCCTTTTCACACCACTCATCACACGCAAGCCTAATCTGTAGAATGACAGTTTTCTCCGTTTTCAGTGCCAGTGCACAGGTGCTCTGACACCTGGCATGATTCTCCACACGTCCAGCGCTGCTTGCTGGCCCTCTGGCATGAAGAGCACCTCTCCACGGGCTCTGCATGGCAACGTAAGCTGTGAATAGTCAGCAAAAATACGTCCTTCCAAAGAGAAAGGAAAGCAATGCGGGGAGAAAACGCCTCATTCAAACTATGACGACATGACAGCGGACTGCATGTGAGACGCAGGCCACAAAGTGAATGGTGTCAAAACTTGTACATAATTTCAGTATTTCAGATTTGAAATGATTTTTCACTGACTTTTTTTTTTTTTTTTTTTTTACATTAGCATGTTTTATAGCAGGCTATTGAAACACTAATAATGACGAATTCGGGCCAAAAATGTAACCGCCGGAGCCTCGCCGTGTGGCGTCCAAGAGAAGCATGTCAGAGATCAAGTGCGACACGCGGTCCCGTCGCAGTATTGACGTTCAAGAAAATGCCAAAGAAGCAATCACCATGAACATATGGATGTTGCACACGGAGCACTTTGCCCTCTGTCGTGTCTAGCCAGGGCTCACCCATCCACACCCGACGACATCCAGCTTCGCCTTTTACTCTCATAGACTCTAAGTAGGAATCAAGTCTACAGGAAACGCTGCATGCAATCACTACTGTATAGTGGGCTTATAATAATTCTATCTGGGAGTCCCCCAGGATCTGTAAGACAATATGCTAGAAAACGATAAGGTGCATGTCAACAACAAAACATTTAACTTTTATTTACTATGCAAAGGAGAGATATTGCACAAAACGGGATTGACTTGGAATTTGAAAAATCTTCCGCTAATCATCGTTTTCTCTTTTTGGCCGCTCCCTCATCTCATTTCATTTTGCTTCGAAAGAGCAACAACAACAAAAAGAGCTGATTCATATTTACGATGACGAATAAGCAAATGAGAGCACTTTGTGTGTGCGTGTGCGCGCGTGTGCGTGTCCATGCGTGTGCCTGTGCTTGCGTGTGTGTCCCATTAAATATTTTTAATCAAGTTCACACTAAATGGTGCCTGTACATATCGAGGCCTCGTGCAGGGTTCTTCTTGTTGTCCTCTCCAGATGGTGTTGGGTGTGTTTTCTCCATGTCTCTCGTCTGCTCGTCCACTGTCCTCTCTCACTGCATCATGTACTCTTGGACTGGTCAATAAACTACTGACTCCTTTTAACTCTTCTTCTTCTTTTCATCTTTCTCCAACACGTTCCTTGATCAGCTTCCTATTTGTGGGCGTAAACAGCAAAATCGAATCAAAAACGAAACAAACAAAAAACAAATCCAAAGAATTCCATTCAAGATTTTTCCCAATGAGGGTTCGGGGGAGTGGATGACGTCAATTCCAATCGACGGTAGGGGGCGTTGCTACACACGGCAAAATAGCCGCATTCCTCAATGGCTGAAAAGGCTGGCTAGTTCTTATTCATTCTTATTACACAAACGCGGTATTACTCAGAAGACTAAAACCAAGGTTAACGAAAATACAAATTACGTGTATGAAAGTAATTTACAACAACGAAAATGTCATTTTCATCCCTGTCAATTAATATCCTACATGTACTTTCGTGATTCATTTTCAATGTACCATATTTGTTTCGGTATTGTTGTACCTTCATACAGAAAAAGATCACACAGTCGTTTGAGAATTGTAGTTTACATTACGTTATAACTCAACACTTACTGACTTTTTTTAAAATCTTGCGCTTGACAAATATTCCATATATTTTATTTAAAAAATGGACTAAAACAAAAACTATTAAAATAAAAAACTAAATATTTTGAATAAAAAATAACAATCATGAAAAAAAAATTAAAACGAAAGAATTAAATAAATAAAAGTCACAACAAAATAAAAACTAACCGAAATGAAAAATCCCCAACTATTCGGCTCTGAGCCTGTTTCGGACTAATGAAGGCACATAGACAGAGAATTTATTATTGCAAAAAAAAAAAAAAAAAACTTCAGGCTTGACCTCAGCTTCGAAAACCTAATTTGGGTCCTTACTGTCTGGTGAACAATTTGATTGGGGTCCTTTCTGCTCCCTTAACATCTATACGTGAAGGAAATCAACGTATATGTTGCGGTAATTATAGAAACTTCAAATAACTGCTTCTTTGACTCACATGGGGTTGTAATAAATTCAAACACAGCATACTTAAAATACTCACAGGAGTATAATTATTCCCTGAACTGTGGAAATTACTGTTTTATCATTTATTTGTTAGTTTATATGTATTCGTGTTGTATGCTCTCTACAGACTTACCTGAATACTGTAACAACTCAGTACAATAGCGATTGGTTAAATATCTGTAATATGGCGTAGAAGTAACTCTTGTATTGCTTTCGCCTGAAAACAAAAACAGCAATTAGGTGAGTTTTTGAACACAAATGGTGCATAGGTTCCCCAAACAAATAATGTTACCCTCATATAGTTTTCAACCAATCAGGAAGCGCTTTTCTCAAAGACAATTTTTCTATGCGCAAATTTACGTTTTGTTTCTCAATAGGTTTGTTATAATGGAATACTTTGGAGTTAGAGTGTCTATTTTATTTTATTTTTTTATGTATGGTCACAGTTATGAATGACTGACTGTACGCATTGCAGCAGAACATTTCAAGTTGGCGTCTCACTGTGAAGATAACAACGCCTGACGTCACACATGCTCCTGACATTTCAGTAAAAGCACTGAAATGGAACTTGTGCAGCATCGCATGTCTCCACTTTTAATCTTGACTCAACCCTTCCATTTGGGCGATGTAACGAGCTACGCTTGTCGTGTTGTCGTCCAATTGAAATATTTCTTTAGTCTGCAAAGAGGTTTGTAAGACAACCAGAAGCAGTCAAATATAGTTTTGAATCCATGAGTCAGTTAAGAGGCTTAGGCTAAAATACCAAATAGTCATTTATGTATTTTTTTTTTCTCAGTTTCTTTAAGCATTTACGTTATTACATTGGATCAGCCATCTGAGAAAGGTTATGAATCATTTTGGACTTGGAACTTTTTTTTTTTTCAAATCAAAAAACAAAATCATGTTAATTCAACAAATGAAAATGCACATGAACTCAAAATGTGGCCAGGGTACTTTTGAGCTTGTGTGTGTATCATAGTGTTCATAATATTCTATTTCCACTCAATAACTGTAAAGTCCAGTGGTGTCCAATAGGTAATAATTTAACAATTGACTTAATTTTGTCACCTGCAAGGCGCTCGTAAAGGTGTTTGTACACTGGCAGAATAAAAACAAAAGCATTACTGTGTGATATTTGCATTGGTTGTCATTAATTGTCATTAAATGTGGACACAATGTTATACCGTTTGAGGAAAAAAAACAACTGACAATTTACATCAACTCTCAAATTCTGTTCATTTTTTTAAATTAAGAACATTTATTTAAACGTTCTCCAATACTTCTATGATTATTGATATTATATTTTATTTTATATTGAAAAAAACACATCAAATGGCATTTTTAAATAAATGTAAGCATGTATAATATATCTTGTATCTCAGCCCTCCTCCCCCCCTCACACTTGTTGACTACACTTGTGAGTATTTGTTGCAGCCTCCCAACAGATACTTTGGTATTTCATTTCTTTCCCTGGTAGCATTATGACGACATGGCTGCTCACTTCTATTAATTTAGATTGAGCCCCTTGCAGGTGACAACTAAGTTGAGAAGGGCTTGCAAAAGGACCAGGCAGTGACGTCAGTAAGGATCAAACAGATTCTCCATCAACACTTGACACTTTTCATGGTAAGTGACCAATTTACATTTTTGAGTCCATTTGGTGGTATTTTGCTCGAAAAGGCCAAATGGCGCCTTATGGTGCTCGATGCGACCCCCCCCCCCCTGCAGATGGCCCCGCTGGCACTCAACAAGCCGGCGGCCACAGTGTTGGTGCTGAGCTGCGTGTGCGCGGTGCCCATGCACGGCCAGGTGGACCCTCGGCAGGTGGACCCCCTGACTGTGCCCCGCACCAACCCGCAATGCTGGGACTCGGCGTCGGTTCGGCTCTTGGAGATGCGCTCGCCCAGGGTGGCCGATACGGTGGCCGGCTTTTGGGACCTGATGGAGGTGCTGCGGGCGTCGGACAACGGCAAGCACAAGGCCCTCTTCTGGGACCTGGCGCGGGTTTTCTGGGAAATCTACTTGGACTGCGTCATGTCCAGGAGTCACGGCCTCGGACGAAGACACGTGACCAGCGTGCACTCCCTCACCACGGACAGTGAGTCGGATCAGATATAATATAATAGAATTTTGTAATTCGACAGATTAAAAAATGCACGACATTTTTAAAATGTTTTTGTTGAACTTTTATAGTCGATTTTTATAACCTACATTATGACTGATAAATACATCGTCACTAAAATGATAGTTAAAACCAAAGTACTTTCGAAAATAAATATTTTTTTTATTCATGTTTTTATGAAGTTAACTTTATGTCTGTTTTTGTTTTGACCATGATGGCACCTTTCAAAGTAATACACTACAACCACAATGGCAATCAAAGTGTCTAATGATTACCTCTCTCATACCATAATTATTATTATTATTAACGTTGATATTATTAATTCCTCTAACAACAGTTTTCACATTCTTTGCCTATTGTTTCATTTCCAGTTAAAATATACCCATTCAATAACTGCACTTTATCCAGAAATTAGGCCATGGTATTTTTTAGCTTGTGTGGACATAATACAGAATAATAATAGAATAATAATAATACACCGTATGTCCCCTCAGATATGGACAAAAAGTGAACACACTCTAAAGTGCACGCTGCTTGTTGAATGCACTGGAAACACACAAGTAGGCTAAAGACTATTGTGTTAAGAAATATTAACAAAAAATATTCAGCAAATCCAATGTGGATGAATAGAAGGCTTGGTGGGGCTTAATGTAAACGTTTCCTGGGAACAAAAATCAATAAATATTGCATTATAACATTTATATGGTGAATATGCAAACTCGTTGTATTTTAAAGCAATGAGCTTGTGAAACTCAAATTCAAATCATTGTCAAGCTGTGAATACGTCGCAGCTATTATGCCACATGTTCCCTGTTCTCAGTTCTCTTGTTTGTACCGCACTTAACCTTTCTGTAACCTGTGTGTGTGTCTCCGTGTACATCTGTGTGTGCGTCTCCAGAGTCATTCAAGTTCAACAGCGCAGGAGCAAACTGGAAGTTGGGGCTCAGCTTTCGAGTGAGACACAAAGGTCACATCAAAACTACCAAGAGCAAAACTACTTGAAGCACACACCAATAAAATTCCATGACATTACTTACTTACGTGATGTACAGCATGTTGCTTATTTACTATCTTTGCCTTTTTTTGTCTTGAGGATGACAAGTATCAAGTGGGGGTCTTTTATACGTACAAACATATACGTCAATGCTTATATAAGTGACATAGATACATATATGTTCTACATACATGCTTACGTATGCATACATACATGCATCCACATATACGAGCGATTTGATGTAATAATGTCTGCTGGGGCGTGTCGCTCTCTTTTTTTTGTTACTCAATAGCTAAAAAGGTTTTAGTAAGTATACAGAGCAAAAGTATTAACACATTCTGTTGAATTGTTGTGATTTCATGTTAAATGTTCTGTAAAGTGCTATATAAATGCAGATGGGTTGTATTATACAGTAAGAAACCAAAATCATACCAAAAAAGTAGTGAAAAATATTTTTTAGGAAGCACTTTGTCTTTTGATACAACTGCAGTTGCATTTTGTTTCAGGACAACTACTTACAGCTACAGTGTATTGTAATGCCCGTCCCAGTGTTCAAGAATGCACACAGTCGGCAATTAAATCTGTTCGCTTTAATAATCAAAAACAACAATAAAATAAACACATTCAAACAGCAGCTGCAGAAGGCCACAAGTCACGACCACACGCTGCGCATTCATACTAACAGCGGGAGCAATCTTTTACGACCTGGCTCGTCCCCTCTCGATGACGTCACCCACCACTCATCTGACACCGCCCTCACATACACTAAATGAACAGATATTACAGTATGTTAAAATAAGTGTTCTATATGACATGATACCGTTTCTCTTGAGGGAGTCGGAAGCTCACTTCTCACATTTTTAACATTTTCAGTAATATAAAACAAACTATTTGAACAATTGCAAGATCGATTTGGTCTGAACAATTACTAGATCGATATATTGTCTCAGTATAGTTCAAATGGGCATGTTTCTACATTTTATGTAATTTCATTGTGGAGGAGTGGTTGAAAGTAAGCGTCCTTAAATTTGGAAATGACCCACGAAGGCGCAAATAAAAAGTAACATTTCGTTATATATCTCTGTAGGGGGCAGGTGGGGGGGAAGGCGGGGTTAGACTCAGGCTCCACGCTTGCTTTCGGTTTATGGTTCCTGTTTTCACGAGTCCGCGGCGTCGTGTTGGAGGCATTCAGAAGAAGAACATTAAATTTCATATGAAGCCATTTTTCGGTATGTCGACGACGAACGTGTGTTTGTTGCATCCGAGCAGTTGAGAGTGAAGTCACATCCACACAGGTAAGAGTTTGCCATTCAAGTTCAAGTTCATTCATAAGATTAGCTCGGATAAGTAGGCTTAATTATTTAAAAGAAAAAAGGGGGGAAATATCACTCGGCTCGATGTAGATTATCCGAATTTTCAAAACCATTTGCTAGTGATGAGTAAAGAAATTCTTCATATATCAACATACGTATGACTAGTTTTGCCAAATTGAAAGTAAAGTGGTCGACTTACTCAAACCTTTTTCGGGCTTGTCCTCTGTGATATATTTGACGTCGCTTCCGCATCGCTGATTTCATAAATTTAATCAACTCTAAATCCCCCCGAACTGTGATATATTTGATCCATGCGATGTATATCAACATCTAAAAAGTTTTTTCTACCCATGGCACCTGTTATAAAACCAATTTACAATAATAGGAGTAATTTTGTTATAGTTGCAGTATATTACTACAGTCATACAATGTACATTAATACATCATTAAAAGAAGGTTTTACTTTCTGTTAAAACTTTCAATTAAATATTGTAGTTTTCAAATTATTATGATTTGGCAATTAATCTTTAACATTTGACGCAAATTCCGGCTGTATGTGTTATCAGATGAGAAGGATAAATTTTTAGGCCGGCACAAGACATAACAGTTGCGTCTTCATCCGTGAAGGTTAAAAATACAAGTGACAAAACTATTTTAGGGAGGCTCCATTTTCTTTTTTAATGTAAGGTTCAAAGGTAAAAGGTCGACAGGAGGTTAAAGTCAAGTACAGGGACCTGAAAAATCTTATGTAAGGTACTTCACGCCGCCGACTTTGTCGTTGTCACAGAAGAGAACAGGAAAGAGTGTACAAGTCCATTTCCTTCCCGCAAGAAAGATTACGCAATTCTCTCTTCAAGCCTCGGACTTTGTTCAAATTATCATGTGTGGTTGTAAATGAAAAAAAATATATCAGAACACGCAACTCTTTTGCTCTGTAATTGATATATTATAGGCCAACAAAACTTTGGCTACAAGGAAGCAGAAGCAAGGTGATCTTTTCCGTCTTCAAACTAGAGCAGACTTCATATGGACGCCATACATTTTATAAGTGCAAAGAAATATTTTTCGAACAACAACAAAGGATCACCTCTGCTAAATGACACTGTGTGTTTTAATTCAGGTCATGGATTTGCAGATTCTGCTTCATAGTGCAGCAAATGACCTGGGCATAGATGAGGTCAAATCTTTGGTGTTCCTTTGTGCTGAACTATTAAAAGGTTCACTCTCAGCCTCGGTGAGCACGGCCAATCAGCTCTTCCACATACTCCTCAAGCAGGACCATCTTGCAGCTGAAAGACTTCACCTGCTCACCGAGCTGCTCACCACCATCGGAAAATTGAGTCTCATCCGAAAATTGAACCTCCAAACGTCTCCAACCATGAACCTCATCTCTTCTTTCAGGTGGGCTATTTTTAAATGTAATGTAAATCAGGAGCAGTTACCCAAACGTGATTATCCGTCCAAATCTTTCAGGAAGCTGTTGTACAACATTTCGTTGGAGATTTCCGATAAAGATTTGGAAGGAATGAAGTTCTTGCTGTCGTCTGCTATTCCACAGGGTCAACTGGACCAATGTGTAAGTGGGATTTCTAACAGCGCTTGCTCACAAAAATACCAAACCTTGTGTGAGTTGCGGCCTACAAACGCAAGACACTTGGACGTTTTATCTTTCTGTATTTGTGTTTGACTGACAAGGGAATTGCAAATGTGCTTGCTTTAGCACTCAACTCTGGAAGTCTTCCAGGCAATGGAGCACATGGACCTTCTCGGCAACACCAATTTGGACTTACTGGAAACGATTTTGACTGTGCACCCGGCGTTGAAAAAAAAGGTTGTCGAGTTTAAAAAAGATTGGCATAAGAAAGGAACAACACTGCCACACAATGGTAAACTTGTATGAGCTTGCTCTAATGGCGCAACCAAAACACAAAAAAGAGATCGGAGAAATTCACAGCCTAAAATGGTATACTGTTTTTTTTTTATTTTTATTTTAATTGCAGTGGATTGTCGCCTCTCTGTACCCGAGGAGACGCCTCTGGCGGGATCCAAGTCATGTTATTTTGAACAAAATCTAGTAAGTTCTTCAACCGCACCGATTTTTGACTTGATTATGAAATTTTGGAACATTTTGCACCACATGCACTTGGACCTGTGATGTTTCTGAACAGGTCAGCCAGTTCTCTGAGCCTCAAATTCCTTGCTCGAGTGGGCTGTCAGGTAACGTACGTCATGTATTTGCCACGTATCTGCACCTTTTCTTCTTAGGCCCCTTCATGAATACTTTTTATTTTCAAACTGTTTCAAAACATCAATTACGGTATTGCGTCGTGTGCTTTTCCACGGAGCTGCCATCGTCAGCCAAGGAAAGAATGTGTCAAGGTTGTCATGACAATTGCATCAACATGTGACGTATCGTTCATGTTGTTTTTTTGTTTTTTTGTGGCACAGTCTTACATGTTTTCTCGCTTCGCTTGGGAAATGCATATTTTTTGGGGGTTTGGTTGTATGACGTTTCAGTCACAATCGCAATGCATTCCATCAAACGATTTGTGACCTCAAAACCTTTTTTTTTGACTGCGTCCGTCGAAGCTGTGAGCGTGGATGAAGTTGTAGATCACCATGAGGAGTTTTCATCTGGACTGAGAGAAATGACCATTCAAGAAAGTCGCACGGACTCGTCGACAAATGCAAGCGGCGCGGTGCGTGGCCGTGGACCGAGCGTCATAAAATCTCGTCACATTTCATTTTGTTTTTGTTCCTCATTTGTTTGTAACGCAGCAGTCATATTTATGTGCGTCTTTTTAGGGTGTCAGCAACTATCCCATGAATGCCGCAAAGCGTGGTATCTGCCTGATAGTTAACAACATTTACTTCAAGGGAGAATTGGAACGCAAACCGCGGAAGGGCACCTTGATTGATGAAGGTAGCTTGCCTCATCCTCTTACCATCTTTCGTAGTCAATTGAGCACGTATTCTTTAACATCCCGAATACTTGTTTAATACAAAACAGGGGGGAAAAAATGTCCAATCATATATTTAGCGACAATATATATGTACCTATACATTATCCAGTGGCTTAAAATAAAATATCAAATGGAGGGTTGAGGGTAAAGTTGAATCCATTTTATGTTTTTTTTTTTTTTTTTAACATTTGTTGTGGACTTGAGAATAACGTCACAGTCAATATATTCTCTCCATTATAAACTCATAAATTGGCCATCAGGTTGTATTTGGACTCTCTATTTGCGTCTAAGTTTTTCTAAATCATATTATTCGACTGATATCGTTACCTGATTTTCTTTTTCAATGAATTAATTATCTACGGTAACGAAAGACCGATCAATCTACCCGTACACGTATACATATTTAATAAAAAAAAAAAAAAAAACTTTAAATGATTAATGTTGCCTCTGTGTCTACAGATCATCTGAAGAAGGTGTTTCAATGGCTCGGCTTCGAGGTCCAAATCCAGCGTGACTGTGACAGGAAAAAGATTCTCTCATTGATGCAAGAGCTCAGCACGTTCGACCACAGTCAGATGGACTGCTTGGTGTGCTGCGTGCTGAGCCACGGGTTAGAGGGCGGCGTGTACGGCGTGGACGGCTGCCCCGTCAAGCTCACCGAACTCATAAAACCGCTCAATGGATTGCGGTGCCGTTCTTTAGTGGGAAAACCCAAATTGTTTTTCATCCAGGCGTGCCAGGGCAATGCCGAACAGGTCCCCGTTTCCTTGGCGGATGACGGCCCAACAGACACCAACTTGACCCACGATGCCGCAACAGTGAAAATATCCATTCCGTGTGAGACAGACTTTCTTGTTGCTACGGCGTCCATCCCATCATATGTTTCTTTTAGAGATATCAATGATGGCACTTGGTTTATTCAATCGTTGTGCCAAACTCTCATCAAAATGGTGCCCAGGTACGTTCGGCATGAAAACTTTACTTTTTACATTCGCTGCACACTTCCACAGCCGTACATGTTCATAAAAATGCATCTCAACAAATTAGAATATTGTTAATAACACTTAGCATTTATTTCAGTAGTTGAGTTCAAAATATTGAGTAACTACACAGAGTGAAATATTGATATATTTAATATTGATCAGAGCGGGGCACTTGACCCTTTTTTGCCGGTCAGTCCTCCGCCCTCTGGCTGCAATCAGTATAGCACAAATGGTTTCTGGTAGCCATTGGTTAAAAATTCATCTGAATGATTTTTTTTGTTTTGGGAATCAAGGAGGTATGACCTAGTGGATATCCTGACCAAAGTGAACGACGAGGTGAGCCTGAAGACAGACGAGAGGTACCTTAAGAAGCAGATGCCTCGATTTGACTCCTGTCTCAGGAAGAAAGTCTTCTTCCCGGTTCCCGAATTGCCTCCTCCTGAACTTCCTTGACCATACTCCACCCATGGATTCTCCGACGAATGAGGATCATGTGTTGCTGTTTTACATTGCGTCTTGTGTCTCGTTAAATTCGAATACTGTAAACAGCGGTGCTCACACTTTTAGAAAAAAAAATGAAAAAGACTGCCATGAAAGGTGTATAAAACCTTTCATGGCAGTCTTTTTTAAGTTTTGTCTGTTTTCTGAGTTTGGTCATGTGATATCCTCAAGCTGACCTTTGATTGGTCGTTACCTCAGCCTTGAGCAACTGTGACGTTATTCTCAAATCCACAACAAATGTTAAAACGGCTGCCCATTGAGATGGATACAAACGGGTGGATTTTGCTAACTAATCAAATGCAATATTAATCAGAATATCGTGTTTAGACTAGTGAGACTGCATAAAATATTGTGAAGACGGATGCTTCTACCTCTTCGCGTGTCCTGAGCCGAAAGTCAGTTGGCGCCAACGAGACTCTATAAGTCATCTGTCTGCTGCAGCTTTAGAATACGAGCGCCCCCTTGTGGTTTGACTGTGTAGCTACGGAGCCACACACAAGTTTCCAGATAGGCATTTGCAAATCGCCACACGCATTGTGCGTGTACTTGTATCAGCTTTCCACGCGTGTCTTATTTTAGCGGCCGGCGGCATGCTAATCGCAGCCGACTTGACACCTCTCCTCAATAACGAGAGGAACCTTGTCTTTGTCCTCGCTGCTCCAGAAATAAACATCCCATTGCCCCCCCCCAGTGGGAAAGGTTTGGTGACTGAAGGGTGTGATCACTAATTACACACATTATATAACAACTGATGTCGTAACATGCTGAACTTTAACCTTATATATATATAAATATAATTTTTTAAAATAGTTTTCCTCTATTTCAAATTGGTATTTTCTTTTGATTATTCGTGTTGTTCCGACATGCTATCGATTTTATTTCATGTGGATAATTCTGTGAATACCAATTGCCACTGACGTCACTTGTGTATTCCTGTTGATTTTTGATTTCCTTGACGCCTCTTGTGGCCGATTAAACTTTTTGGGGGTGTGGAGCGGGACTTGTGAGTGTGTGTGGGGGGTGTGTGTGCGTGCGTGTGTGTGTGTTGGGGGAAATGGGGGGTGGCGGCGTGTTAACGGCCGCCTAATTCATGCACGTAGTGACTGACAGTACAGCCGGCTGACACCTGAACACACCACTAAACTAAACAACAGCTTGTTTCACTGTTTTGGGGTTGGTGAGGGGGGTTACTTCTTGCACCCCCCCCTGCAAGAGGTCACACCCGTGCAGGGCCGCGCATAAACCGAGGAGGGCGTGCTATTTTTTCCCAGCGGTGGGGGTTGTGTGTGTGTGTGGGGGGGGGGGGGGGGGGGGGGGGGGGCTGGGACTTCTGGCCCGGGGGCACCCCCAAAGGATGTGAGCTTTTGCCGTGCACTTTAAAGAGCGTCCCTTCTGCTGTGTCAAGGTACGAGCACATCTCTGCTTCCTACTTCACACACTCCATATGGATTATTCGCAACTTTGAATTTCTATTCTTTCGGCGTTATTAATTAGCGTTGGGAGTGCACACAAAGCCAACAATGGTGCCTGCTCTCTAGTAGCCTCTGCTTTGTTACTTTTTGTGTGTCTGTGTGTGTTACCTTCCAATTTTTGCTACTTTCTAAAGAGTTCGTCCACATTTTCAAATGAATTCACCTCACCTCATTGAAGGGATTTGGATCATGGAATTTGGGGGGAAAGGCGTAACCAGGCCACAGAATGCTGGAAAATCATTTCTTAATGAGATTTTTTTAGGTTGCATAAATGTTAATTTTCATCTCTTGTGCTTCTCGCAGGTGTGGGGAATATCAATAACTCCAGTCCATGGATTTATTAGGTTCAATACAACGACATTTTTGTAAGTTTATCCTCTTCTTTTTTTTGTGTGTGTACAAGAACAGTTGTTTTCTGTCTGTGGCACACGTTACAGAAGATGACATTTATAAACATAAAACAAAAAACATTCTTTAAAACTCAGGATTTAATTCTTTATTCATGATTGACATATTTTTCTATTATTTTTAAAGTCAGCTAAGGGATATTGAACATTTATGACATTTTAAGATTCACCCTCCCTGTATTTTTTTACTATACGTGATGAGCATTTATTGGTTGAAATTTAAATTCCATCATGACCCCTATATCACATTTTTGGGGGGGGGTTTCAAGGTGTATATATAGGGTTCAAGTTTTTTTTCTTGATTTTTTAATGATTTTTTCGAGTTGCTAAATTATTCGTTAGTTTTTACTTTTAAAAAGATGCATTCGTTTTTTACTTCTTTTTGATTTGGCGTTTTTCTTGGATTGCAGCAGGTAAAATGTACATTTTTTCATTACATTACAAAATAGGTTAAAAGGTCATCCACTGTACTTATTTTTGAATATTTTATTTAATTATAAATGTATATTAAATGATTCTTCCATTTTTTATTTTGTTGATCTGTGTAACAAACATGAAAAACTTGCTACAAAATGTGTACTTTATTATTTATAGCTTATTTTAAATGTGCACCAAAAGCTATAAAAGTCTCTTTGCGTGTAGAAACTGCTTAGCAATCATTTCCTGGAATTAAATTCCATTTTCCCTGTGCTTTAATTATTATGATTACCAACTTTTTACATGAACAAAAAAAAAAGCATTTGGGAATGTTTAAATGACGAGTCCACCCGAAGTGCTGACGTCTTTGTTCATGCAAATTAAAAGTGGAACATCGGTATCACTTACTGCCAAATGGCCCTCCTTTTTATGAGTTCTTCAATTATTATTTTTGCTAATATTTACAATGTGCCATGTACAGTGGGCAGACGGACGAAAAGAGGGTGGTGTCGCTATTTGTTCCCGTGTGTGTGTGTGTGTGTGTGTGTGTGTGTGTGTGTGTTTTCCAGTGTGATTATGTCGATCTCAGCACATGCCTGCTGGCCACTGGAGCGAACAGGTGAGTGGGCGAGCGAGTATTGCCCGCCATACAGAAAAAAAGCGAGAGAGAGAGAGAGAGAGAGATGGATGGTTTAGTACAGTAAATGAAATGAGCAGAAACCGCCACGTGTTGATGAGGTTTCCCGTAAGCGACGCAATCGTAATAAGATGTGTGCGTCTTTCAAAACTATACAGTATGATTTTTAAAAAATCTTTTATGAAATAATTCTTCAAAAATGAGGAAACAATCGCTTTTATGCCAGTCCAAGTTGAAGTTTACTGTCAAACTAAACATAAAACAAAGACTTTTCCTTGTGCTAGCTAAGTGCTAACAAAATACTCCACGATCGCTATTGCCATGTTTCACAGGTAACAAAGCCTGGTGGAGGTTAAAACATGTCTTAACGGGTCTCTCTCGTCTGGGCTTCTTCCAGACGCGACGTTGTCCACAGGTTGGCAATCTTGAAGCATGGGTGACTGGAGCTTTCTGGGGCGTCTGTTGGAGAACGCCCAGGAGCACTCCACGGTGATCGGCAAGGTGTGGCTGACGGTCTTGTTCATCTTCCGGATCTTGGTGCTGGGCGCCGCCGCCGAGGAGGTTTGGGGAGACGAGCAGTCCGACTTCACTTGCAATACGCAGCAGCCCGGCTGCGAGAACGTGTGCTACGACCAGGCCTTCCCCATCTCGCACATCCGCTTCTGGGTCCTGCAGATCATCTTCGTGTCCACGCCCACGCTCATCTACCTGGGACACGTGCTGCACATCGTACGCATGGAGGAGAAGCGCAAGGAAAAGGAGGAGGAACTGCGAAAAGTGAACAGATTCCACGACAAGGTGGGGGGGGGCGATTAGCTTGCCAATTTTAGGGACCAAAATTCTTCAAACTTTCGAGGTTTTATGATCTGACTTTCAGTTCCGTTCTTCCAGACAATGAATGCTGACCTCCTTTTAGGTACTTGGATTCTGATAACAGTCAAACTAATGTCGGATTACATCGAAATTTGGGTTATCAATGCTTCCACATCATAAAAGTTGAACTTTTAGCGAGTAAATCTTAGATTGTTGGGGTTGTTATAAAAACAAAACAAAAACATTTGGACTAAGATGAACACTCAAAGGGATGCAGTTGTAGGGTCTTAATTTGGGTTATTGAGTTTCAGATGATGAACTTTGTGGACATGAACAAGTTGAGCTAGCTAAGTGCTAACGCAACGCTAAACTATTACGACTAGTCCTACCCAAAAATGAGAATACAAGCTGAAGTTTACTGAAACTAGGTGAGAAAAAATCATTCCGACTCAAGTAAACATTGTCCAACACAAGATGTATCGGACCTCTCACTCAGCTGCTTTACCTTTTAGGAAAAAATGATGACCTTTGATACGACTTTAAAGCAAAATACTCAGTGAGCCCATAACAAGCTAGTCTCAAATCCCTTTCACATAATCTTTCCGCAAATTTGGAATATCTGAGGCTCGGCGAGCGTACTGGTTTGTGTTAATACCGCGACTGAGAGCAAAGTGGCTGAGAAGAAATCTATGTTGTGACCAAGCAAGGTCGTACGACTTGCCCAAGCCAAATAATGTCTTAACGAGCGAGATTTTTACCTCAGCTTGAAACCTGAAAGTTAAGACAAAGTCACTTGACCGAGCAATGACTTCATTTTTGTAACTTAGGACTTGCTCGAAACTTGAAGGTTATAACTTGAGATGTCTTGATTGACTTCCAGGAGGAGAAGGAGCTGCTGTTCAGGAGCCGCGTTAGCAGTGGCGGCGAAGGAGGCGGCGGGAAAAGGGTGAAGCCCCCCATCCGGGACGAGCACGGCAAAATCCGCATCCGGGGGGCTCTGCTGCGCACGTACGTCTTCAACATCATCTTCAAGACCCTCTTCGAGGTGGGCTTCATCCTGGGCCAGTATTTCCTGTACGGCTTCCAGCTGCAGCCCTTATACAAGTGCGCCCGCTGGCCCTGCCCCAACACGGTGGACTGCTTCATCTCGCGGCCCACCGAGAAAACCATCTTCATCATCTTTATGCTGGTGGTGGCCTGCGTTTCGCTCTTCCTCAACCTTTTGGAGATCTACCACCTGGGTTGGAAGAAACTCAAGCAGGGCATGACCAACGGAGGAGTGTCGGGGCAGGAATCGGCACGCCGTCCCGCCGGTTCCAACGCCCGAGAGCCGCCGTGCTCGGCGCCAGGGACCGGGAGCAGCTACCCGAGCAAGTACACGGACGTGACGGCCGGCAGCGGGGCCTTCCTGCCCCGGGCGGAGTTTAAGATGGACAACTTGCAGCAGGAAGAGTCCCTCCGCCAGCACGGGCCCGCCGCCCACTACTACATCAGCAATAATAACAACCATCGGCTGGCCGCCCAGCAGAACTGGGCCAACTTGGCCACAGAGCAGCAGACTCTGGAGATGAAAGCCACCTCCCCCACGCTCTCGTCCTCCTCCTCTTCCTCATCCAACCAATCACACGTGGTGGATACCGCCGCCGGTGCCACTTCCGGTTCACCGGATACCAGTCCCAGTGCTCCCAGCAGCCCGGGCTCCAAGATCTACGAGTCGGATAATAGCCGCTTCACCACCACCACAGTGGAGATGCACAAGCCCCCCGTGACGGCTCCACCGGACCCACGGCGGCTAAGTAGGGCGAGCAAGAGCAGCAGCGTTCGGGCCAGACCCGATGACTTGGCGGTATGAGCCCCACCGCGGAAAGCAATGCAATGAGACCGAAAGGTGGCGCTAGACTTCAGCTGACGATTGAGTGACCACGCCTCTTTCACACCAACTTCAAGAATTGATCCACAAAAGTCGAGCCGCCATTTGACATGAAACACACCCAAGTTGTCATGATGTGGGTTCATTTGGCACCTGCCGATACGACTGAAGATGGCACATTCGGGTCGGCTTGGAGCCTGCGCTTTTCGCGCAGACCTCAGTGAAGCAGGACATTTCCGAGCGTGTGAGCTTTCACACGTCTACGCTTTGGGTGTTCAACTTTACATTTCAGTCCCACAATCCATCTGCACACTACTGTTGTTCTGCATATGATACCGCTTTCCTATCACACGGGGCAGTGAGGACCTGAGAAATAGCCAGCTTTGATGTTTCGTGTGAAAGGGGCTGTGGACTTGCGGGGAAGATCTATTTTTTCCCCCCTTCTCTTCTATTAGCTGCACTGAATGGAGTCTTGTGTGTGCCCGGTTTTAAACTGGCACCCACAATGCACTGCAGTTTCTGCCCCCGGACGCTGAGCAACGGGATGCCCCGGAGGGGGGTTCCAAATCGTTAACATGTCACATGACACAAAATGATAACACATTCACAACCAACCAAAGTAAGCAACACATTGGATTTTACTCATACAACGCATCTTGCTTGTCAGTTTGTGACAGAAAACAAAAGAAAATGCTAACACCCCCACGGCCCCAAACAACGCACTCGCACAAGACTTTTACGGCCGCAAAACTGTCATTCAAGTGTTCTCACCAAAGCGCTCTCTGTCATTCGCGATCATCTTCAGGGGCTTTTTCACGAAAATTTGGTACTGTATGCGTTCATTTCTCTTTTTCATGTGGTGAAAATGACAAAAAAAAAACACACAAACAAAAAAAAAGAAACAAAATAAAACTGACAGTATTTTGCATTTTTCCCTCCAGTTTACATTTAGTAGTTGATTTGCACATGTAGGAAATAAAATGCTAATCGCAACAAAAGAGAGAGAGCATCCTATAAGGAACATAAAATCTTTTCTTTTATTTAATGTCTTAATATCTGCTCACAATTTGAAAAAAATATTAAAAAAAAAAATATATATATATTTATCTTAGGAAGACAAGAGAAAGGATGTCAGTGTGTGCGTTTTGTGTGAATGATCCTTTTGTAAAGTTGATGTAAATGTTCATTTACCTCAAATGTTTACAAAACTGTTACTAAATAAAACTTTTTTGTACCAGGCTTGTCGTGTTTTGTCTGCTCAAATGTCAACAATGTATTTCATCTTTCGTGACATTTATTTTCTTTTACTTTTGTAATGAAGAGCCATGCAAATGAATTTGACTTTTGATTTTTTTCCCCTTAAACTTAATGTGCTGTTTACTATGTTCAATATAATTCAATTAATAGTATTTTTTTTAGGAGGGGGGGTGTAACAATGACTGACTGACTTCCACGTGACATGTGGCACTGCAACCCTCAGGCGGGTCATGAGTGTTCCGGGGCCTAAGGGGCGCGGTTGCAATGCCTGCGGAGTGAAGGGAGACGAGCTCGTCACCCATCACTCGCCTCACACACGTCAACGTTTCCCACGCCACACAGAACTTGACATATCCACTTCCCAGAAAAGTTCACGCGTTTCAAGCTCTGTGTTTTGCAAAACGGAAGGCGATGACGAGAAATAGTTCTGAGAATTTTGACACAAAAAAAAGCGTGGAAAAGGGACTTTGAGAATTGTCTCATAGATATGGTGAGCAGGTTAAGACATTTTAGCGTCGTCACGTGACAGTTGAAGACCTGATAAAACGCTTTTTGATAAATTTCATGTGCAACCAACCTGCAAATTGTTTTGTTGAGCGCCTGGAACAAAATGTATTTTTCTGTTGCTTTTCGATTTAGAAAAGCGTCACTTCCGCCAAACGGGTGAACGAATTTTCACAAATTTTCACTTGATGTGGTGTCGTATTAAGGACATTTTGGAAAATGTTGATTTATAGATGACAAACTTGTGCCGTATCTTTTAACCTAGCATTGTTTCATTTTTAACCCTTTCACATGCACCGATCGCTACGTTACACATGACAGCCTGTTGTCTGTGTTGAGCTTTGGAAGTTATTCTGCACTCCTGGAAAAGTTTGTCACCAAAGTGTCCAGACAGCGATCCCAGGAGGCTATTTTTAGCCTTTAATCACCTAACAAATTCACACTCTGCCCACAGGACAAATACCTTACACCCCCTTCGCCCTCCCCCACACCCTCGCAACCTTTTTGCAGTTCAGGGAGGGTGATGACTTTGTTCCACTTGTTGTCTGTTTTATGTACGATAGTTTATAATCTAGGAAAGAAATTAATTTTTAATCAACCACCCCCCCAAAAAAAATCTTGCCATCCCAAAACGGTTTGGCCAGTAAGAATTTTCTCAATTAAATATAGAAATTATTCCGAATATTATGAAAATGTAGTTGTAGGAAGTAAGGCATTTCGACCATCCAAAACACAACAAAATAAATAAATGCAAAAGCAAATCAAAAATCACAAACAAAAAAAACTGAACAGCGAATTAAAAAAAATCGCAACAGTAATCAAAATCCACAAACGAAATATTGTACATTTTGATCAATTATTTGTTTCGTGTTTTGTATTTGTAATTTTTATTTTATTTGCTGCTGCGTTTGGTTTTATAAGTTTTTGTTATTGCAGTTACTATTTTGAGCGTTTGTGATTTTTTTGGGGGTGCAGACTTTTTGTTTTTTTTTGTGTGTGTTTTTGTGATTTTTTTTTTATTTGCTGTTGTGTTTCGTCAATTGTGTTTTGCACATTTAACATCGCTGTCATGAGTCTTGTTTTGACTGTAGTGTCCACTGGACAGTGTTGGGGGCTTGAAAAAGCTCTGCGGGGACATCTAGAGGTCAGGCCATGAGGTGGCCTCAGTGCCCACAATGCATCAGGGCTGACCTGGACACACGAGCAGATCTTTGGTCACGTGCCGCTGTTTGTTCCTTGGAAGTTTAGCTTCAAAATTTGCAGTGTTTGAATGTCACATTGTGACGTAGGGAGTAACTGGGAGGCAAGAGTCTGAGTCATCCTTTGAAAGTGTTCTCTCTTTGCATATTTTGTTCGGCTTTTCAAATCAGCCTAAAGTGTGTTGACGACTGTCTGCACCGGTCCACCGAGGAACGCGACCCTTACCCATCCCCAAGCTGCCGTTGCATCACCGAAGCGCCACATTGGTTGTCACGTGATCGAGAAAGCCGGGTGGACCGCCGACAGCACCCCCCCCCTTGCTGAGAGCAGCGCTTTCTTTGTGGCCCCTGAAAGGCTCGGGGATTGAGCCCGAACAATAAAATTGAATGGAGCAAGTTACTGGAGTCTGGCCAACAATGACAAAATAAGGCTTTAGTCATCCTTTTTAGTACCTGTAGCCATCCATATTTTTGGAGGGCAAGGCGTATGTACAGAAATAGGTCTCATTTGTCCAACAGTTGGCTTCAATTTGATCACGTGAAGGCAACAAAGGCGGACGATGCCACCCACTTCCACCCGGCAGCTTGGAGCTCGGGTTTAAAGTTCTCAGTGCCAACACATCGCCCCCTACTGGTTTGAAGTATGCAAGACAAAAAACTGTGGCATGAAGCTTTACCAGGATGAATTAACAGGAGGGACAGATGCTTCACTTAATTTGCTGATTGGCATCATCAGTTACCTCATGTGCAAAAAAAAAAAAACATGAATAACAAGATGTTTCAAGATGACAACAGCGACACATACCTACCAAGTGTCACAATCCAAACAAAATTACCTAGTTGGGCTAATCCAAGTTCATTGAAGATCTCTGATGTGTTTCTCTCTGTAGCTAACATTCAAAAAATAAAAATCTGAACATTGAAATGAACAAAAACAATCATGTAGAACAAAGTCAAGAACATACACACCTTGGGATGTCAAGGACACACTAGGAAGTTGACGCACAATTTTAGGACATTTTCATTGTATTAAAAAAAAAAGGATGATTTTAATATTAAGTTCAATGGACATCTGCTTCTTCCTTCCCAGCACTTCTCAGAAGACACAAAAAAACTAAATTTGGCAAAACAACTGCACAATAAAAAAAAATAGAAAAATTAAAATTGCAAGCATGAAAGAGCAGAAGCTGTCTTTTGACGGTGAGGTAACACAAACGGTAGTCACCGGCCGGGTGTGTGACGTTGGCCGCTTCCATCTAGCAATCTTTTCTTATCCACAAATCAAATGATAAAGTAACTCCTTTTCTTCTATTGTTGCATTTTTTTTGTCTCGCTTTAAATAAATACAAGTGAGTCATGCAGTTAGAAAAGAAAAGGTCATTTATTGAACACGAGCACACCAGCTGATGAGCGCGCACACACACACACACACACACACACACACGTTCATATTTACACACTGAGGCACATTCACACCCGAGTCCGCGGCGACACCCGGGTCGGCACCGACGGGCTCGCTTAAAGGTTTTTTTTCCCCCGGATTTGAGTCCTGTACTGAGGCGCAAACCCAACCAGCGTCCCTGTAGGAGGACCGAAGCGTGCTGGACTCCGAAAAAAGATGCTCCACGTGTCACCGCAAATCATCCAAATTAAGCTTGACAGACATCTTTTCATACAGGAAGAAGCAATACAAATTTGATGGCGAATGCTTTCAACGCAAACCTGAGTTCAGTTTTTTTTTTTCTTGGGAGAGTCCAAATGAGTCAAAAGAAAAAACGGACAATGAAAATCCAAAGCAACAAGCTCGTCTCATGTTCTGCTGTGGCGCATCTGATTATTTTCTTTGAACAAGCCTTTTGGAAAAGAAGTACAAAAAGAGGACACGGAAACAAGGAGAAATAAATACGCTTTAAAAAAATATGGTGGGTATTGTTTTTTTATGTCCCTTTTATGACCAGACCAACCCATTTCATATACCACCCGTCCTTATCGAAGAGACGACGCCAAAATAAATGGGACCCTAGTTAGCATACGACGCTACATTCAGGTAACAGGACATGCAATTCACTGCGTGGTTTGTTAGCCTCGTATCGCCCCCGAAGAGTTGCGGTGATGTCGTTTGGGAAGATCCTTTGGGCCGGTTTCCATTGCGATAATGATGCGTGATGGGAAAACCAATAAGCAACTTGTTAATTGGACTTGCGCTGCCATAAAGTATTTTATATCCAAATTTAGCACAAAAAAAGAAAACAACAGTTGCAATGGTGTGAAACAAGCGGTGTCATTCAAAACGACAATACGCAGCTCATTCAGAAAGGGTGCGGTATTAGCTTGCTCAGCACAAACACTATGTTCTGAAAGACAAAATGAGCTGCATAAGTCCAACTAATTGGCAAACATTTAAACAGCGCGCAAGAACAGCAACATTTTCCAACAAAACTAGATGTAGTTTGGAGAGGGTGCGTTCTGGTTTTGCTCACTTGTAGATAACGGATTATTCGACTAATCCTGAAAACAAGTTGGCATAAATTTAAGAACACCATCATTTAACAGATGTGATGCCAACCAAAAGGAAAACGAGCTTGTAACGGGTATTATTTTCCACAACGGAAATATTTATTAATTTCAAGATAATGGACTTTCCGTAAAACCGCAAATTAATCGCCAAAACTTTAAACAACCCAAAATTCAATTGATCAATCGATGCAAATTCAAATGACAAGTCAGGCTGGCTCACAATGAATGCGCCATTATTTATCCTCAGCCTAAAAATATGAATTTTGCAAACTATTCGACTTTTGCTACAAATACAAAAATGTTGGGCGTGGGTGTGCCTTTACTTTTCTCATCTTAAATATTTGCGTGTTCCGAGCTAGTGCGCAAATACGGCATCGCCAAGGGAAATAGCAGCGTCATTTTTTAACGGCTGAGACGTCAAACAGAAGGCAAAATGTGTGTCTCGAGTGGAATGTGTATGGTATCACCAAACATTTGCGCGTTCCAAGCCACTGGGTGAACGGCATTACGTCACTTTGCTCCGAAACAGAACCACATGTAAGAGCGTTGGCATTGTTCGATGGCTGGGCCGAACGATGTGGTATGAATTTGCTCGGCCCAAATAACGTACTTGCATGTTCCAAACCTTTGGGATATTTTCCAGAGCAATCATCCAGAAAAGTTCAGAGCGCTCTCTCTCTTTTTTTTTTCAATAGCAAATAAAAGCATTGAAATTTCTTAATGGATGTTATGTCAAAGGGACAAAAGGTGGATATCATCGTAAATCATAATCGGTGGGCCATTACTCTATTTAGCTCTTCTATGCTTTTATGTTGGATTTATCTGACTTTTCTGCACGAAATTTAAAAAAAAACGTAGCCCTAGAGTTTGTGAAAGGGTTCACTGGCGCACAAGAGGAGTGGCATTCTTCAAATAATAGTGACTTGAACATTCGGCTACTTAAGGAATGGTGCGTTTTCTCAGCCCAAACGCTTGTTCCTTCCAAAATTTTCTGCAACAAAAAGCATGCACCTTCGAAAGGTTTCAAGGCCGCGTAATGGCAGCGCTATTCCTCGACGGATGTGACGTCAATTAATGGACAAAAAGTAGGACGACTACAGACCTCGCAAAATATTGGACTTTCTTCTGCAGATTAGAGCAGCACTCCGATCTCCAACGTAAAGCATGCATGTCATCTAATGAAGAATGGGAGACAGCTTAAGCGCTCACCGGTGTCGTGATTGTCTTTTTCAAAGACTAAAAAAACAGAGCAGTTCTGCCTGAACCAATTCTCCAAACGACATCACCGGATTATAAATCAGGCTTGATGGCGGCACATTGCGATCAGAACTTTCCCAAACTGTGTGGACGCGCCCCACCCCCACCCCTGAATCCATCCCATAAACACACCGGAAACTTAACGCCCAACCACTCCCATAAAGTTTTTCTCGCCGTGGGCGGCGTCTCGTGGATCTCTGCGGTAGGAATGAAGGAGGTTTACATAAGAAAATGTTGGAAGAGCTACTCACTACGGCCTTCCTGTGGATCTACTAACAATCTACGCGTCTAAACCAGACGTGCTACTCAGCGCCACCTTCTTCTTCCACTTGCCCCTGCGAGTCCGTGTAAATGTCCCGCACCAGCAGGACTCTGGCGAGGAGGCCCTCCAGCGTGCGGCGCTCTAGCGGTGTGGACGTGAACCAGGCGCCGTCGCCATCCCAGGCGGGATCGGGCTGGGCATAGAAGAAGTCCGAGCGCTCCAGCAATGACGCCGGGCTGTGGTGAGGGGAAAACAGAAGGCGGTGGTTACAAAAAGCGTGCTTTGGGAACGTTTCAGCAGAGCGGGACGGGAAGTCCTCATCGTTCAACGGTCATCACGGAAAATTCAGGATGTGAACAGCATGGAGTTATAATCACAGGACAACCACTTCCAAAATTTCACAGAGTCATACAGGAAACCTCCATTTATTCAGAGATAAATGTTACAGGAGAAAATGCATTTGCTGATCTCAAAGCAAATTAATTGACGGATCAGCCTTAAATATCAGCGAGGCAGAAAACACAACGTACCACTTGGAGCGGTAAAGCTGGAAAAGGTGTCGCTCTTGCTCCGTGACGGGACCGAGTGATCCCGTGTCATCGCCTTCTTCACAGTCCTGATGATCCAGCTTCCTTTTGCGGGACTCCTTTTCAACTACGAGGAAAACAAAGCATATCTTAAATCAATTAATAAGAATGCATAATGAATAAAATGGCTAAATGAATGCAAACGAGTATCACAGGACTCAAAGTCAACACTAAGGCCCGCCTCCTGCTACACGCTCAATTCTGAAGCTTATTTCACTCACCCTGAGAGACGGGAGAAGGCACGCGGTCGCAGGCGCGACTCTCGCCGGTGGTGACGGGGTGCGTGGCGTCCGGGCCGTAGATGTTGGTGAAGGACAGGTCCAGGTGCTGCTGGGCGCTGCGCAAACGCATGCGCTTGGCGTTCAAGTAGACCAGTGAGCGCAGCAGGACGGCGGGCGTGGCGCTGCCCAGATGCCCGCCCGCCCACAGGCACCGCTCGTCCACGCGGCTCCACGCGGAGCCTGCAGGGGCCAACAAAAAACACCTAAATAAACACTGCCTGGTAATGTCAAATAAATTTAATGCAGTGGTTACATTTTTTACACCAAAATGAAAATAATTCCACCAAAATAAAAGCACAGATCTAAAAGATTAAATGCCACTGAACTATATAGTTTATGTACTGTACTAGAATAAAAAAAAGTTAACTCACCATTAGGGACAATGTGAACATTAAAATGATACTTTGCTTAATTGACTTAATGTCCTCCATATTGTATTACAGTGAGCATCTTCATATAACCAAAGCACAATCACAAAGTGTCAGGATGTGAACAGCAAAGAGATATAATCGAAATACTAACTTATCTAATTTGATGACTCAGCCAAAAGGACCATATTAAGTTGGTTTAAGCAGAATATAACAACGACTCTACTACAACAGCGGTAACATTAGTTCTCTTATCAGGGAAAAATCAACTTAAATTTTTTTTTGTCCAGAGCTCAATCAAGTTAGCAAAACACATTATGCGCTTTTTAGCTGAGCCATGTTTTTGTTCTCCTGTAATGATCTTCATGGATTTGGAGGCCTGTACTCACCATCAGGGAGCAGGTGAGGCTTCCAGTTCTTCAGAACCTTGTTGAGCTCCTCCCCAAACTCCTGGTAGCAAGAATCGCTGAAGATGTCACTCGGTTGGCCATTGGCGTGACGATGCTACAAAGAAAGCCACAAAACCCAATTTGATTTTTCACCATTTATAAGATGGTCGAATAGATTGATGCACGTGCATGTGATATGGGTGTCCTCATATTTAAATGATCATCACAGTATTCAGGATGTGAACAGCAAAAGGTTTAAAATCACAGGACACCAAAATCATAAACAAAATCTGAAAACATCTAAAAACAAAAAAAGATTAGTAGATTAAGACAACAACCAAAGTACAGAAGATTAAAAAAAAATGGTAATACTCAAACGTGTTTAAAATAGAAATCAACAAACACCTGACTTTCAAAAAGATATTATCAAAATTACAAATAGAGTTCACTTACACGCGCGTGTCAAAGTGCAGAAAATCTACAAGCATGCGACGTGGCCATGATGGGAGTAGCTGTTGTAACATGTGCAGCAGTGCGAAGCCTTGTGCGTGATTCAAATGTGTCCCCAGGCAAACACTTCCTGCTCAACTTGGTTCCTATCCCCAAAATGGCGGGAATTTTGCAATCTTGGGATTTCGAAGCAAGTATAAATAACATTTTCCACTCAATGCATAAATTAAAGGAGATTTACATTAGAAAATGTTGAAATATATTTTTACTTTTCTCTTAAAAAGGTTAAAGGTGAGATATCTGCATCATTATACTATACCACCTATGACAATGTATCGAAAGGATTAACCTATCGGTGCCCGATTGATATGAGAATCAGTAAACGTGGAAGTGAGCAGAGGTACATAAAATATGCTGTTAGGACGCTGCACACTGCTTCTTTGCTGATCACGGTGAGGACGCACAGCATAAAAGCACCAATCAGGATATTTACAGTAGGAATGAGTAGACATGCACATTTATTTAGATATTTAGGCGACGTAATGACAAGGCGCCGTTTTATTCTTTGGAACTTAACAGCTCCGGGCTACGCATACACCTTGGTCATAACGGGTCCCTGAGACCTTTGTAAAGTGTCCTCAGAATGGAACAGCTGCTGACTTGCATGGTGCTTCGTGAAGCGGGCTTTGGAAATTCATAAGCCAACTTATTACACACCTTTCAGGCCAAAATGAGCCTTACACCAATTTGAACAAAATCTGTTGAAATTTTACTGTAATTTTGACTTTGTCATAATTGACGCCATGAATGCGACGTTATCTATCTACTCACGAGACATAGCTCCAAATTTTCCGGTTGCCAATTGAAAGTGAGAAGAAGCCAACCTTCTGGATGCCGAGGCAGAGGTAGAAGATGCTATCTGGAGCGTATCGATCCCCGTTGGGCCGGCACACCTCCCTTACGAAGCCACACAGCTTGTCGTTCAGCTCGTCGCTGCACATTTTCAGCGCGTCGGCCTCAGCGGGATTCACCAGACCTGGTTCGGATGCTTGGGGGTGCGCCGTGGAGCACATCCAGCGCCTGAAGGCGTTGACGCCATAGCGAACTTTCAGGGGTGGCGAGCGAACTGCCGAGGTTCTGACCAAGCTGCGTTCCGCCGCCGCCAGCCTCTTGCTCCCCTGTGACACAAATAGGGTTGGAAACAGATATTAAAGCCGGAAACATAGTGGCAATTCATGCAAATACATGGAGGAATTAGCTAAACTGAGGGCCTGTGGCACAAAAAGAAAACATGAATGTTCATACTCGTGTCCTTGGCTGAGGTCGTGGCGCCCGCTCGTCGTCCTGCTTCTCCGCATCTGACGCCAGAGCTGAGGAAGAGGAAGGTAATGTCAATTAGAGAATGAGACAGCATTTTGGGACCAACAATGAGTCAGTGGTTGCTCCGAGGCCCATGGTGACAAACTACAGGCACGCTTTGGTTCCATGACAAACTGGACGACAGTAATGCAGCCCTAAATAGCGGTGCTTCTATATTGCATACATTTTTTTTCCCACAACTGTTCACGTGGGATGAACGTGACAAATTATTTACCTTGAGGAAAGTCCTCCTCCAGGTCCATATAGCTTCCATCGTCTTCTTCCTCCTTCACCTTTTCTTTTTTAAGTTCTTTCTTCAGGTCCATATCTCCTTCCTTCTTCACCTCCTTGGGCTCCTCCCGGCCGGTGGTGATCATGTCTTCGTCTTCATGCTCACTCGTCTCCTTCTCGAGCTTCACATCTGAAACAGGCAGCGTTGTCACATTAGTCAAGTTAATGTGGCCTCCGCACATTAGCGACAATCAGGCCCAACTTTAGGATCAAAGTCAGCAAAGGCACAATTGTCTGATACGTCAATGATGACCCTGTGTTTTTATCAAGCGATATGGGCTGAGTTACGAGTGGTGTGTGTTATCTGTGACAATCCTGTGGTGTCGAGGATATGCCAACAGTGATGATCCTGTGGTGTTAAGATCGATTTATCATGTACTGCGAGATGTGCTCCTGTTCAATATTTCCTTATATTAGCTTGAATATTTACTCCATATCCAAGAGAAAGTGCCCCATGTTGGGCTTGCGAGAGCTACCTGCTTTCTGGTCCTCTGGCTTCAGATCTGTTGGGGACGGCGAGTCGTCCTGGGCGGTGACGGGCTCCGAGGGCGCCTTGTTTCTCAGCTCCTGGATGGTTTGAACGATCTGCTCGGTGCTCTGCAGTGTGGTGGGAAGGAAGACAGGCACGGGGAGCTGATAGGGGGGGGACATGTGAAGGTTAGTTAACCAAAGCACATTTGCTAACATGAGCTCCAAACAACATGTCCACATTTCTGGAACTATGGTAAGCAGTAGTAACAGTAAAGTAAAAGTAATACTTGTAAGTTTCATGTCTTACTGGTAGAGGCATTGAGAGCGGCGTGGGCGTCAGTTGCGAATACATGTTCATGGGCACGGGGATGAAGACGGGCACGGGGATGGGAACGGGAATGTACTCCCGCTTCACGCCATCGTCCACGTCTGCGTTGGCACGAGAAGCTCAGTTTTTGACTAACAGCCATCACATCAGGTGTGCCGATCAAGTGTCCATGGCAGTAAATACTCACCCGTTTGGATGGGCTTGCTCTGCATGTGCGGCTTGCAGTAGGTGGCCTTGGTGAGGGTGAGCGGCTTGCAGAGGACTGCTTTGTTTTTGACATCCCTCATCAGGGCGCTGCCTGTGTACGCCACCGTGCCCTGGCTCACCAGCTGCATGGTGAGAGGACAAGATTTAGAGGTATGGCAATGTGATGGAATAAAACGGCAAACATTGTCAAAATCATACTCACTCCCAGTTTGGAAGTTTGGGATACAATGCCTGGAAAGAAACACAAAATAGTTTGTGACACCTAAATAGCTGGTTCCAAAAAAAAAAAAGGCTGGATTCTTGCTTTAAAAAATAAATAAATAAAATAATCACTGGCCCTGATTGCTGGAAATGGCCATATAGGGTCCAAAATATCCATTTTAAAAACACAAAGGCACAAGTGGAGAATCTGAGTTGTAAGCAACTGGCATGGGGTATTCATGCATACCCGTGCAGCTGTTCTCGGGGCCTTTCTGTGTGGCCATGATGGGCTCATTCTGCTGGCAATAGAACCTGAGCAGACACTGCTGGTCGCAGAATTGCTTCATCTCAGAGCGCCACATCACAGACTCCGTCAGCTGGCCCTGAACTTTGCAGCAGTCGCAGCGCGCCGCCTAGTGGACATACACAGACATTGTCAGTTTACAGACGGTTTTCACACAAGATTACTGACATTTTTTTTTTTGGTTGTGACTTGATTCACGCATAGATATTTTCTTTTAATATGCTGCTCATCAATTACTCCCCCCAGAAAAATTACAGATGAATCAATTAGTAATAGTTAGACAGCATCTTTAAAATGTGATTGGAATTGGCATTGGCCAATCGCACTCATGGATGACGAGTTGGAACTGGCAGCATAAATCCCTGATTCCCCCCCTCCCAAAACGGACCTTGTGGTACCAGTCGTGGAACTTCTTGGCGCAGGCCTCGCCGCAGAAGTCCCGGGTCATGCCACCAAACTGGCGCGTGACGCTTCTCTTGCACATCTGGCTGCAGTGGTTGCAACTGACACACTTGAGGCCCAGATGCTTGATGAAGTCCTGCTTGAACAGCAGCTTGCAACCTGGAACATAAAACGCATTCAAAACGGAGGAAAAAAAAAAAAAGGAAGCAGGAAAGGAGCTGGACATCCATGTTACCTTCACTGCAGAAGGGCTTCTTTTCGCCCGAGAAGTTGGCGGTGGTGTGCAGCGTTTTCTCCTCCTGGCAGAACTCGCACACGGTGACGATGCAATGCAGCTTCTTGTAGTCGTCGCAGCACACCTTGCTGCAGAAGTGGTACACTTTGTCCTGAGGGACACAGACAAGTTAGGAGCAGAGCTCTTCGTGGAAAAAGACTTCCCCATACACAAAAACACAATTTCATTCTTGGTCAATTACGACTTTTATTCTTGGAAAAATATGATTCTGGTAAGACTATTACGCTTTCCCTGAAAACAGTTTGTTTTTCTCCAAAAAACAAATTCTAATTATTCTATTTCTTTCGGATAAGATTAAGAGTCCCATCTTACCTCCCACTCCAGAGTCTCTGGCTTGACGCTGAATGCTCCCCTGCAGTAGTTACACTTGAGCTGCACCGTGCTGTTGTTGCTGGACAACGTCGTCTGCCCGTTGGTGGTCGTCTGGAGCGTGGTGTTCTGTAAGCATGACCACCGGTCTTTTAAAAAGAACAAAAAAAACCACATCCACCCCAAAAAATAATGATCAATGACAACCAAGTGAGTGTGCACCTGGAATTTGGCGACGCACTGCGAGCTGCAGAAGTTAAGGACGTTTCCCTCGGGCAGCGTGGCCTGATACTGCGGTAAAGAGTTCCTCTTGCAGAAGTGACACGACGGCTCCGCGTCTAAACAAAACACACGCCGTTAAAGCATAAAAGGACGCCATTTATTCCATTATGGTGCATTTGAATCCTTTTATCTGTCCTGATTTGAGGGAAAAAGAAGCAGACCGCCATGTTAGCCTCTCTCGCTAACCTGCACATTTAGTCTTTGCCACTTGCGTTCACTTACGGTGGAAGGTTGTGGCGGCCATCTTGGCCTTGTTCATGCAGTTGGTGGAGCAGTAGGAGCCCATGGTGCCGTCGGCAGCGAGGCCTAGGACCACCTCGCCCGTCTTGATCAGCGTCTTGCATGTCAGGCAGTTTGCCAGTTTACTGTGTGCCTAAAGACGCACATGAACGACCGGAAACAAGAGTGAGTTCAAGTCTCAAGAAAGTCCCAAGTCACTGTGGAGAAAAGTCAAGCAAGTTGAGTCCTCACCAAATTTCAAGCAAGTCAGGTGGGGGAACTTTTGCATGAAAACGAACGATTCGAACACTTTTCACAAACTATTGCACGCAGTTACGTTAGTTAGCTGGACTTAAATGTTAAATCACATTTTTATACTGGTCCCAAACCAATTCTCGTATCGCTAGCTAAGCTGCGGAGTTAGCAGATTTAAAATAATGAACAAGATGACTTGTCAAGTCTGTGTTGAGTCAAGTCATATGACTCAAGCCCACCCCCATCTCTGGGCATCAACCCCTTCAAAGGGTTCGTGGACCCAAAAAGTTGGACAACCTCAGCTGTAGGTGTCCCAATACTTTTGGTCCCACTGCCACGACACCAATGCGGTTGCTCTCATGAACAACTGTTGCCAGGCAACAACAACAACTATACTTCAGCCTTCAACTTGTGGCAAATACCAAAGTGTTCAGCTGAGAGCTTGTTCAAGGTAAAACTCAAGTAGGAAATGAAGTCATGAATGAATGAACAAGATTCTACGGTGAAAGTTGTGGACTGCAACAAAACAAGAGTGAAACCTCTAACCCTAAACAATAGAAATAAATCAACACCGCTAGAAAATATTGGGAATCAAGACAAAGTCCAGCGCACACTCATTCAACCACGTCGCCTTATGATTACTACAATTGCCCAAGAGAAGTGTGGGGTATCGCCAAAACAAAACATCTCAAAATAATCCATAGAGTGAAATTCAAGAGTACCTGCTTGAAGTCCCTGATGCATTTCTGACAGCAGAAGCGCTTCTGCTGTCCGTCCACCAACAGGAAGTGGTTGGCGGAGGCCCTGTTGGGCAGGTAGTCTCCGCACTGCTCGCAGCAGTTCATGATGAGCCCGTTGGCTCGGCGGTAGACGTTGAAGCACATGTCACTGCAGATCTTGTGCGTCACCGTCTTGAAGCTCACCTCATGACGGATCTGCGTACAAGAAAGTCTGTCAATTTCACATGCTGAATAGGAAAAAGACAACCAACCCAGGAAAACACGGTACAAAAAGAGGCATTTAACAGACATTGCAAAAGGGGCTCACTGACCTCAGTGAGCTTTCCGCAGACGGTGCATTTGGTTTTGAGGCTGGACTTCGGCGGGTTCTGCTTGTTCTCATAAGCGCCCAGGCAGCCGGTGCTGCAAAACTCCTGGAAGGACTCGCTCGAGTCCACCTGGGCCACGATGGTACCTTTCATGTTGGTGATGTCCCTGCAATGCGGACGGGGTCAACAGTGATGTTAGCTGAGACCCCCAAACAATCCCCATGGACAGCAATCCAAACTGACTTTTTACACATGGTACAGCTTTTCTTGGGTGCGGGTTTGTGCGAGAAGGCGGAGAGACAGGTGGTGGAGCAGAAGAGGTGCGTCGACCCTTTGCGTTGGTATGCCGTCTGACCTTTCTTCAAAGGCTTCTTACAGTTTGCACACGTCACCTAATTTAAATTGGATAGGAATAGCGGATATCACAGGCCATTGAATACACGAGAATGTATTTACAATATGAATTATAGCCCGAGTGATATTGCATGCCAATTCCGATATTTATAATATATAATATATATATATATATATATATATATATAAAAAAAATTATAATAATAAATTAAAAAAATAAATAAAATTCAGAAAACCAAACTAAAATTGAAAAAAAAAAATGAATAGCGAAATAACTTCTTTTGTGTCCCTTAACGCTTACAACAAAAATATGATTGCTTTACAGTACACAAATATGATGTCAATTTGTTACATTTGTGCATGTACCATTTAAATAGGAGCTAAATATTGTGCATGCAGCAGTACCTTCACCGTTCGTGGTTGAGGCTGGGTGCCTGGCGAGGAAGAGGAAGACTGTCCCGGAGGTTTGGGCAGGGAAGTGGCGGTGGATGAAGAGTCCACCCCCGTCTGCTTTTGGTTGCGAGGCACCGACGCCGACTGGGAGATCCACGAGTCTGCGGGAGAGGGGGCGGGGGACAAGAGAAGCGTTAACAGGCAGTGTGAAAGGGGCCTCCTCGTGACCTGGAAAATTCACCTGTTCGGTTGTGCGTCCCCGCGTCGCCGTTTTGCACCGCCGATCCCCGTCCAGGGTTGAAGGAAGCGCTCGGTCTTCTGGACATGCCGTCGGGAGTCAGGCTGAATGCGCTGCCAATCTGCAGACCGTTTTCCTCTGCCGCGCCGTCACCCGACTGCGGGAAAGGGGGCTCGTGTTACAGAACATACACATTTGCCAATGCAGTGCTCCCACCTATGATGCGCTTCATTGTTTGCGCATTTTCTAAGAGCAAGACAAGGCAAAGAGAGTTAGTTATGGTTGTTTCAACAGGGCAGATTTGTATGTGTTGCAACTCAATGTGTGTGCTAAAGCGGCAGTTCATATAAATATGCAGTCGGTATCAATAAAATGTGGGAGAGTACTGCATCGATGCGAAAATAGAAGTCAAATCAGGTATCAATTATTTCCCCAGATGTGGGGTAACCAGAGAGTATGACCAGAGGTGAGATGACCTAACAGCCAGGGATAGCCACCATATACTGAAACTTTATCCCTGTCTATAAGTCCCAGGGGGAATTAGATTATTATATATCATTCAGGCCTACTGCAAATTAATAGTTTGAAGGAAATGCATTTTGCCTCAGAGTGCGAACGGGCACTAAGGAATACTGTTCTAACAAGTTTAAGTGTGGAAGGAGTAAAGCTATAAACCAAAAATGCAATTGAATACACACTGTAAGCTCTGTGTTGCGAGTGTTTGCCAATTGAGGCTCTGAAAGGTATTCTTGGAAAAAAAAATGGGAGTTGACTTTCCTTCAAGTAATTGTCGTCTTACCGCTGGCCCTCCCTGCAGCGACGTCACAGAGGTGATCATCAGGTCGGCTTGGGCGTCCCCTGGAAGGGCGCTGGCGCCCTTTTTCTGGCCCAGCGTGGTGACGTTGGCAATGCGGATGTCCGAACGTGGTTCCATGCCGGCGAGGGTGGCGGGGGAGGAGCCGCCCTGCTTCGCCTCAGGTTCCTCCTCGTCGTCAATGACAATGGGCTCGGCAGCCGAGGCGGGGTTGGCGGCTTCAGAAGCATCGGGGGTCTCAGCGACGGATGGCGTCGCCTCGGCTGCGGGCGTCTCCTCGGTGGGCGTGTGTTGCGTCTCCATATCACTGGGGCCCTCTGGACTCTCCTGCGAAGGTGGCGGTGGCTCAGGGGCCTGCGCCTCTATCAGAACCACGTCGTCATCGTCCTCGCCACCTCCCTTCTTCTGTGACTCGTCGTCATCTGTTGCCGCGGTAACTGACTCTGAGGCATCCTCGGTGGTAGCCTCCACGTTGGGCGCCACCGCGGCCTCCACGTGCTCCCCCGCTACCGCCACCCCTGCCGTTGCAACCTCCTCCTCCGGAACAGCAGGGTTGGGTTCCGACTCCCCGTCCATCGCTAAGGCAACCACCTGAAACGCCCCAGCCCAAAAAAAGGCAATTAGGTAGAACCTGTTTTTTCTCCTGAGACACCCAGGCCTGAGACCAGCTGCTGCGGATACAGATATTCTCATTTTCAGGAAAACTTGCAAAAGGGACTCGGCTAACACCAACAAATTAATCAAAGAACACGCACAATGTTGGACTGGTCGACTTCAATTCACTGTTTCGTATCTGTACCTTAACACGGTGTCTTCGCAAGTCAGGGCTTGGTTATCTAATTTGGGAAGCAGCATCACACAGGATGTTAAGTCCCAGCTCTGACATGATGTACAAATGAATTTGGGGAGCGTGTGTGAAAGGGGTTTGATTTTTTTTCTACCTCTGCTGCCCACTGTAAATCTGTGATACTCCAGCGGAAGCCGGCAAAAGACTTTCAAAATAAAATGTACTAGCATTGACAAAGTGGGCCTTTGTGCTACCCGCTGCCGATCGTGCTCCCCTTCTCACCTGCTCCTCGTGTCATTTTTTCCCCTCCCTTGTTGCTGTGGCAACATGTGAAGCTACACCTTGGTTGCCATGGTGATAGCAAAGCCCACCACAAGGGACGGAGCTCTACATCTGGCGTGTCGTTTTCCTACGCGTCAAGGGGCCGAGTAACGGGGAGGGAGGGAGGGAGTGAGTGGGTGTTGGATGGCGGGGTTGCCTTTCATGTCACGTGCTGACTACGGCGACGGCGGCAAAAGCTGCTGAATCGAAAGCCGACCCTTAGCGCATCACAGGCATGATTAATCAATTGTGTCGCTCGTGCTCTCGAACGAGCTGCCTAGACGGGCCGCCTGTTTGCCGTGTGGCCATTTTGAAGGGAAAAATTATCCTATGTGGAATTGGGCGGGGGAGGGCGACCATGTGACAGGAAGTGCGGGGCGACATGCTTGGGAGCAGGAAGCTGGTGTTTTCGCTCACACACACGCATTGACTTCACGTCCAGTCAACAAATAAATGCGGTGTAACATTTAATATACAAAAACGCATGTGCGTACAAATGTGTAAAAAGGACAATGCAGTTAGATGTCTTCACCACAAAAAAAGCAGACATAGCATCTGTAACACTTTCGTTTTTGACAAGAGTTTAGAAGAGTGTGAGTGCCTGAGCATTCCGGAGTAAATCTAGCTAAATATTTCAACTGGTATATTTAGTGATTTACATATATTTGCATTAAATGCATCTGACGCTCAACGTCGCCGTGTGCTCTCTGCAGTTGAGTGAGTACTGTCTGCATATAACGGTACTAATAATACAAACTCCAATAGGACAATTCAAATCTCCCTTCTTCTCCGGAGTGTAATGGTTGCAGTTGAGTAAATAAGCACAGCCTCATATCAGATGAGAAAATATATGCAATAAATTCTATTGTAAAAATACATTTGTACAAATAAAGACCTCCTCTGGTGCTACCGGGACTCTCTGCAGTTGAGTAGACTGCAATGCAATACTGTTAACACATTTGCTTTATAATGAGGGAAAAGAATTAGGACCTCAAATACAATGCAAAACAACCTCCCACCTGCAGCTGAATAAAGGCATTCATCAAACTACTAGATGAGGAAACACCCTATATAGAATATTTTAATGATACTTTTCAAATACATTTAAACACAGGCTCGGCTATACACGTCTTCCTTCTCGTCAACGTCTTAGACCAAATACTTTCTAAACTGGAGTGAATAAGCACATTCGGACAATATGAGGAACTATGCAACATAAAATGTAATAAACAATAAACAAATTGAGATATAAGACATTTGTGAAAACTCTCCCAGAGTAAATGTCTTACCGCAAATGGATGCTAGGCACCCAACAGTTGTGTAGAGAGCCCATCTGAACATTATGTAACAAGGTATGAAAGAAAAGTTATTTGCAAGAATTTTGGCAAAATAAAAGCCTCATCCTTCCTTTGTAAATGTCGCAAATGGAAGCTAGGAACTCAAATTTAATACATAATCACATCCAGCCACCATGAGTAAATTCTATTCATTGCCTCTTCCTGAACAAACATTTCCCTGCCAAGAGCCTGACAGTCTCTGCAGTTTAGTAGCTAGACATGGCAATGCAGAACACGCGAATGATAGACCTCAAATAACCCCCCCCCCCCGACAGCCTTATGACGTAATTACCAGGTTGAATGTGGGCGGGGCTTTAAGCATATCATGTCGCCTCAGTGACGTCATTCGCACAACTGGCGTTAAAAAAAACACGTTCGGTGCAATGGGCGTCAAAAGCATGCCCACATTGCAAATGGCGTCCGTTCCGGTTGTTATTTTATGTGTATGTGTTTTAGGTGAACGTATGTGAGGAAACGGGCACAAGTAGCGCCACGTTCAACGCGCCGTGGCCAAGCCTTGATCACCAATTCCAGCCTTAGAGTGCTGTTCGAACACCCCCGCCCAGAACCAACTCGGCTGATCCAAAACTTTCAAACTGTGCAAATGCACCCCGGCGGTAGTAAAGGTTGTTTGGAGGTGGTCTCCCAAGTTGACTATCTGGGGGCGGTCTGCCGAGAAACGTGGTCCAACTGCGCCATTGTGGGCCAACGCGCACAAAAAAACATTAAAACGAGGATTGCAACGTCACAAGACGCAGAGGCACCCGTTTGAAAATGACTCATATGGACCAAAACCGAATCCATAATTGGAATTCAAAGGCCATTTCGGGGCCTACCTGCTTTAATTGAAAAGTTCGCCGTCAACCGTGGCGCAATCAGGCTGCGGTGACACCAAGCCACCGATAGGGGCGCCTTTCCCCAAAACCGCCACCACAGCCACCCCCCGCCGGCGTTACGTATCACATGAAGCGGGCTTCGATTGTGTCATGCGGCGGTAAACAAGCGACGCAAGCCATCGTATCATTCCAAAAAAAGGGAAAGGCAATAGCCTCAAACATAACAAGTCTCCCCCCTCGTCCCTCCTTCCCCTCCTTAGACCATTACCACCGTCGCCACCCAGCGGGAAACCAGTGCCTTGCGTCCGCCATTAGGGCTCCAAATGAACAATACTGTCACACACATCGCTCACATTCAACTCTTTTACGTGTCTCCTCGTTGCCCTGTTTCAAGACATGCGGATGGCCGGGGGTAAGGGGAGGCCCGGCGAGGCCAAGCGACGGCCAAAAAAGTTGCCAAAACTTTCCACCTTGGGGACTTTGAGAAGCAATGAAGGAAAAGTGAGAGGAAATTTGGAGGAGACGAGGCTGATTCTTACCGGAGTAGAGCTCGACACGGTGTAGCGCCACTTTTGTGCCTTGACATTAATCCCGGAAGGCGCATGCGCACAACGCAAGAACAGCCAATTCCACGCTCCGAGATTGCTGGCGAAACAGACGGCTCACTCACGACACATTTAGTGCTAGGGGGGAGTTGTCACGTGACGTGCAAACGCGAGTCTCGGAGGCATTCGGTATCAAATTAATGCGATCAAAGTACTTACATCCCCTTTTCTAAACACTAGCACGATGTTTTTTTCTGTCGAACAGCACCATTATATAACTCAAAGCCACCGTCCATTTGTCGGTCACCCTCAACAACAAAAAAAGCGCGGCAGCCATTTTGAACGGAAACGGAAGATTGACGCCTTTAATTTATGAAGGGGCAGTGACATTAAAGCACTTGCCGTCTTAAAACACGAGGCAATGTCAACACAATATAAAGGAAATTTATCCACTTAATGGGCAAAATTAGGACAAATAAAACCAAACCCGGAAGTGCTTTGCAAAAACTTGACGAAATCCAGGCAGAGTGAGAGCTCTTCATTACCTTCCGTGCGTTACACTACTATCATACGACCCCCACCCCCTCCATCCTTCAATTCTTGCGCATGCGCTGATCTTGTCACAGAGCTGGCAATTAAATTGGCCCCATTAGGAAGCTTTAACCTTCGCCATCGCGAACACATCTGCTGTTTAGCCTCGCTTTTGAACGCTATTGGCGTCGACGCGAGGGCGAACCCATCGCAAGTGCTGCGAGCTCGGATCCAATCAGAAGCGTGGATCCGGGGTGACTAAGTTTACCTTCCATTCTAGGAATTAAAAACAAAAACAGCTGCCCAGAATGCAGGATAAAATGCGTTCATTTGTTGTTAGGTGACGATTAAGTACAACACACTTGCATAAATGGTGACTACGTGTCACGAGGGAGGCGTTCAAGTGCACAACATGGCCGCACCAGGTGCGTTCAAGTGACCGAGTTTGAAGAGCGTCACGTGCACGAGATTTTCATGGCGTCAGTGAAGGCAGCAGGGAGGGCTGACTTTGCTCAAGGAGTCTTTTGTGCTTCCACCCCGCATGATTTTCAGATATAACATTATATAAAGATTGTGAAGGAATATTACTAGCTTTACATAGTTCATTTTGGGAAGATGAATGATGTCGAGCCATTGGCAACGCTGCAAGTAGGGACATTTTCCTCCAACGCAGGTTAAAAAACAAAACAAAAACACAAAAAACAGTTATTTTTAGAGATCCCCTAAAACCTTTCTGAGGAAGAAAAGGTTGGTGATTTGGCTCGAATGCCTGTGCTGAGAAAGTGGATGAACATAATCATTAAAAAGTCTCTGTAAAAGTGACAAGTCAGAAACAAAATATCGAATGAAAAAAGCATCATTGTGTAAAAAGGACTTTCTACAAGTAATAAGCAACACGAGCTAACCAAAAAGACAAGTCGAAAACGGAAAACTTTAGTAAAATTCCACAACAAAACCAACATGCGTGTATTTTACTTGAAATATTTGTTTTTGCTTTCGAGGATCGATGACAGTAAAGGTTACAAAAAATAATTTAATTATGTTGTGGCTAAAACACAAACAAAAAGTGAGCAGTCTGAAAACAAAAATAAACAAAAGCATAAAAAAGACCTTTAAAAGGAAACAAAATGAAAATAAATTAAAACCAAAATCTAATCATTAATTTCTAAAACTTTGAAAAAAGTTTAAAATTTGGTCATGAACAAAAAATAAAACAAATAATTAAACAGCGAAACAAAAAACACAAAATAAGGACAATTAAGTGCGGTAAAATGGTGGGATTAGTGGTCAAATCCAAAACCTAAAAAACACAAATCCTCAAATAGGAAGCCCTAAAACAACAGCAAAAAATAGAGCTGGAAAAAAACAAATCCATCTTCCGGTCCAAAAAAACCCCCAACAATAGCCCCCCCCTTCAAGAAGAACAAACTTCAACATTCGGAGGGGTCAAAAACAAAATTGGAAAAGGGAATCATTCCAAAAACCAACAAAAGTAAAAAGTTCGTATTTTTTAAAAGAGAGTGGTCAAAACCAAAAGAAAGAAACGAGTGAAAACGCAAATTTGACTCCCCACACTGTTACTGGGCAGAATTGACCAGAACCGGCAGATGTTTATTTACATGACGTGAATATATACAAAACCTATATTGAAACAACTCAAACACTACAAAGGAACATGTCATTCACCCATAAAGTGTCATACAGTAGGGCTGTCACAATTGAATATTTTTAGAATCCATTATTCCATCAATTAATTGTATAATAGGAATGGAATATAAATTTATTTTTCCATTTAAGTGTGTCACAAAACCATTTTACCTCAGTTAGAGGGATTTGTCTAACGCTCGTTAACCTTTTTGAAACTTATTCTGTCACAGGTTTGGTCATTGTTTTACAAAGTCATAGCAGACCTTTGTAAATGTCTTATTTTGATGAAACATAAAAGATAATCAGTCTGCTTTCATGAACGACAGAAATCAGAGAAAAATAACTGGCGAGAGGCTGAAATCAGAGGATTTCTTAAATAATGGTTCAAAACGTCGATTCATTTGGTCATCAATTAGTGGTTGACTATTTCTGACACCTAACTGTACTATCACATTTGAAGAATTACAACAGGAGTAGCAACATTTTTTTTATAGTTAATTAAAAAATATGCGGAAACATTTTTATTGTAAAAAATGATGAGTATTTGTTAGCTTCTATTTGCTGTTAGACTCGGATGTTGAGCTGGATAACACCAGGATAAAAATACAAAAAAAATAAAATAAAATAAAATACTTAACCTTCCCCTTGGGGGAGGTAATACATGATGTGTCACTGGAGCTGGACTCTGTAGGCACATATGAGGAGCTTCACCTGAGGAAAGGCAAACATCGGTACAATCACAATCCACGAAAAGCCTACTGAGATAAGAACAATGCTAATAAGCTAACATAGCTGGATCCACAAAATCAATCTCAGAGCCTTATGTTTCTCCATGGATAGATTCTACTTTATAGTACTTAAGGCTTTCCTTCTGACCACAGTGTAATGCTAAAATGCTAAAACAGTTAGCAGCTAAAGTGTTAGCCTAACAACTCACAGAGCACCAAATAAATTTGTTATTGTGCTGAGCTAGGTCAAACACTGACATTCTAGCAGTATACCAACTACCTGCATGAAACCAAAATATCAATACCTGAACATTTTGGGGCTCACTGGACAATAACTACATTGTTGAAGCTAATTTAGCTAGATCAAATGCTAGTATGCTAACTTCTGGTCACCTTGGCTGAGGGTGCCTCGGCCAGCCGGATGAAAAGTTTGTTGTTTCCCGCCACGGGACTGAAGGAGTAGATGAAGTGACTGTCCTGTTTCAACACAAGAAAATGGCCTCGAGTCAACGTCGCCACGCAAAACGGTTGACCATAGTGCCGGTAGTGAACAAACCAGGAAGATGGGCAGCTGGAACTTGTCATTGAGCACCACGGCCTGGACGCCGCACGGGCCGCCTAGACGAGCTGTAATATCATTGCGGAAGTTGGCGTGGAAGATGAAGAGGAGGATGCCCATGCCTGGAGAGGAAGGACACAATGCTAACAGTTAACATTTGAACACATACCATGTGTAGCAGCCATAGTGGAACAAAAAAGTGCCAACCAGGGTTATTGGAGTTTGGGATTTTTCCATTACATTTAAGTTTTTTTCATTTCATTTTTACTTGTTTCCCCCCTCAAATTCAATTAGTTCTTGGAATGGCATTAATTTTTATGAATTTTAATTTTGGGGAAAATGCTTAGTTTCAGTTTAGTTTTTATTCGGTACAGATTTGTGTAAGACATTATTTAGTATTTGTCAGGTGTGAGATTAAGAAAACTAGAAAAAATGGCCCAATGTTTTTCTTATTAAAAACATAAAAAAAATATCATCTGAAAACTTGAATGAGAATTTATAAAATACATTTGTTATGCTAAAATGCTAACATATAGCAAGACAGAGCATAGGTTGCCAATAAAAGAATATGGTAAATATAATTGTGGGCTTGTGGTGACAATTATTAGCTTTGATTTTAGAATCCTATCAATTATTCCATCGATAATTCTGGTAATTTTTGTGGTCGACTTAGCCAAGTTTAGACAAATTTTTTCCCCCAGCCCAATCCCTGCTAAATTGTCTACCAAGCAACAACTAACTAATGGTGTTATTTTTACCATCTGCCGATGGCTGAGGCTTGTAGGTGAACTCAGTGGAGAAGTCAGGCCACTCGCAAAGCCGGTGACAAGCCAGCGGGAACACAGGCTCCAGGAGAACTAGCCGGTTCTCAAAGTACACCCGGGCTGTTTCCTCGGCCACGCTGGACAGCCTGTTAAGAGTTGCCTTTTTAGTACAGAGTCACATGCTGCTTCACAAGATCCCGAAAGAGACTCACATGTTGGTGTGGTTGTTGATGAGGTCGCAGACGGCCAGGTAGTTGTTTTGCTTGGCCAAGTACAAGGCGGTGGTTTTGTGCTTGGATTGGATGTTGCAGTCTGCGCCCTTCTCCAGCAGGAGGCGCACAATATCAGTATTGCCCCGCTTGCATGCCTGGTGGGCAAGCGACACATCCAATATCGGGTCAACCATGACGAGGATACCAACTTCAGACTGGGACTCAGTTTTTTATACATCTTGTTATGGTAGACATGCTCACTCAATTTGATGTTGGTCTGTAAAACTGGGTTTGTGACATTGCTTTTCAACATGAAGTCCTGAGATATGCATGAAATCGCAGTGTCAAATCAAAATAGCAAACTCACTGTTCAATGGGCATGGGCAAATTTTGTGATGACTGGTGAAATATGTGTAATGGGCTGTTTTTTTCCCTCCCTAACTTTCTAACATTGCCCGATAGGTGAAACTTGCGTAAACTTTTTTTTAACTTTATAAAAAAAACAAATTCACCCAAAATGGCTGACTTCCGAATTGATTAGAGTTGAGCCTTTTTCATTTCCACTGAATTTTGTGCAGACCAGTAAAACCCAGGTCACGGCTCTATGATGGTCACTGGGGAATACCAAGGTCCATCGTATGAAACAAAGAATTCATCACCTTCATTAATGCTGTTTCGCCTATTTTTGTTTGTGCGTTGACGTATGAGCCCGCCTCCAGTAGGATGGCGACGGTCGTCACGAAATTCTGAAAAAGCAGAAATAGAATATTGAATGGCAAGCCTTGTGATAAGGCCGATGAGTGGAAATGGCGCTTTTTGTCACCTTTTCGGCAGCGTGCATCAAGGCCGTGGTGCCGTTATGCTGTCGACTATTCACTCGGACGCCCTTCCTGATCAGCAGACGCAGGATGTCGTCTTGACCACCTGCCGCTGCCAGCATGCTTAGTGACATTCCGCTGACATCCTGGCATCACGATACCATGTTATGACAATCAAGTGGGAAGGAAAAAGCAACAAGGTCCACATTTGGTATCGAGACGGGATCAGACCAGACAAGTGGTCTGAGAGATGGCTATGTGTGTCCTTGAACATGTTTTTGATCTTGAGCTCAAAAATGTATTTGCTTCTTTAAATTTATTCACAAGTGCAGGTGTGGGCAAACTATGGTCCGGGGGCCACATGCGGCCCGTTAAAACGTTTTAATCCGGCCCGCCGAACTTGAAAAGAAAAAAATAAATGATTAAACCTTGTTAAGGTTTCATTTTCTAAATACTGTGACGTGTCAAAGACAGATATTTTGTTTGTAATGCTCCAGAAACATGAAGACAAACCCCCCCCTAAAAGAAACAGGGTGGTGCGCTGCTAAGACAAGAAACGTTTTATTGTACAAGCACAAGTTCTAAGTTCTTTACGATACATCATAAAAGGCATTAACGGGGGCCAACATGGCAACTCATACAAAAATTGAAAAAAGTACTCGTTTTTTGGTGGATACCTTGGAAGAACATATTGAAAATACCTGGACAACATTGGAGGTTATTACGTGTTCCCCCTCCACGGTAAATACAGTAAAAACTACAACAGGATAAACTGGAAGAGATCGGTAATACACGTGTTGTGAATGAACGAATGGAAAATGTGAGTTTTCATTCCAAGTGGGCAAATGCATACCGAAAGTGTGACCCGCAAATTTGCGGGGTTTGGTTGTGTGCGGGATTCGGTCGAATATTGGCGGGATTCAGTTACAACAACAGCACTTGTACAACCGGCAACACAAGGTAACATATCTATCGAAGTTAGAAAATTTAAGACGGCAGACGATTGCTAGTTGGAAGGTATTGTAAAGGCCTTGCATGTGGTCAAGGACACGGGTTGGTGCATTTTTAAGTTTCAATTTTTCTCTAAATATTCGATTAATCGATGCGACTCGATTGTAAAAAAACTTTTTTTATATAACTGTAGCCCTAGTGTTCATACTTGAGTCCTACATCAGGAACTCGAGGGGTGACACAAAAAAAAAGTGAGGTTTGGTTGAGCAAGCGTTTTGGAGCTGGACATTTTTGGAATTAACCAAATTTCACAACCACCGTTTGTAATGTTTCAAACAAAATGCTCTCAAAGTACTAAATTTGTCCTACACAGTTCCTGTACAAGGTAACTCTTAATACACAGAAAAAATATAAATAGATCATTAAAACGAATATGGGAACACAGTGCTAATTAAAGTGGGGCCTACAACATGGGGCATTGAGTGAAGTTTAGAAAAGAACATCTATCGGCGACTTCAACTGATTGTTGAAAATGGCGCGATGAAATTCTATTATTTGGTTTTGAAATCACATTAAACATGTTGTGCAATGGACGACTTTGCAGGGCGTCGTACGAATACGGCAGCAGAAAAGGTATGGTCAGTAGCACCATACTTACCGGTTGAAATTTAAGGCCCAGAAGCACCTTATCCCACAAAAGAGGGTGTCATTTGGGCTTGGGTTGGATTGCGTGCAAATGGTATTGGGTAAGACCCAGATCCCGAGGAAAAAAACCCGACTCCTGCTGGATATACATTTAGATTAGCTAAAAGCGGCAAACCACAGGGGTGTACGACGGTATCAAGAGACGAAGAAGAAGGAATGCTCCGTTAGCACGGACCCTCCTGTTCTTCATTGGATAGTTTTACATCAATGGCCCAGTATTTTTTTTTCTTCATACAAGCATTTCCTGTAATAATGACTAATATTCGTTTAAATTGTTTGAGATGGAATACATCTCTTATGTACAAAGTTGGCCCATGTCGCGTTCATTCACACAATAAGTTTGTGCTCAACTAAAAAGGCCCAAATTTCACACAGAGTAAGCAAATTTAGGAGCAAAATGTATATTTTTTGTGGCATCAAGTGGAGTGCCGTGAGATTTTCCTAATGTCAATAAAAGAACACTTATGGTGTCTCCTTAAGGGGGCCACGTCACGTAAACGTCATTTAACCTCTGCGGTCGACTGCGTGTAAATCAATTTTTTTGTGACGCTGCTGACCACGCATCTTTTGTCGTTCGGTTGCATATTGTATTATTTCCGTCTTCTCCGTCGGACCGATGGGCATGTGTGGAGCATGTACCAACATGAACCCTGATGAAATATAGTATGAATGGAAGTGGACATGCCTCTGCGGCTCGCTTGCTCGAGACACACAATGCAGAAACTATGGAAGAGCCCATAAGCCGTTTTATGAACGGCCAAAAGATGGATACAAAGGTTAATAATGTACCTTCTGCAATCTAGTAGGAAAACATTTAGTTATTCTGCCTGTCACAATACGTCCCTGGCATATATAGCAGAATTAAATCAAATTGGATAGGGAAGGCACGATGGACGACTGGTTAGCCTATCCCTCGTCACAGTTCTGAGGCTGGCCGCTCGATTCCTGATTTTCGCTTTCCTGTGTGGAGTTTGCTTGCGCCACCTCATACTCCGACTTCTTCCCAGATCCCAAAAATATATTATTTAGGTTAATTGAAATCTCTAAATTGCCTGTTGGTATGAATGCGAATGTTTATTCGCCTGTATCTACCTTGCAAATGGCCGCAAACCCGTTTAGGTTACACCACACCTCTTGTGCAAAGTCACCTGGGGCTCCAACTCACCCACGACCGAAGAGGATAAAGCCGGACAGAAAACGGATGGATAGACTGTAAATTTTCCGCAGCAAACCAGCTCATCCTTCACCTCAATCAACTTAAATCCAAGGCATGTACTCAAACCAAGCTTTTTCGTTACACCCCTATTGTTTACATAGCGACTGCAGCTCTTGCATGCTACTTACACACCCGATCTGAACTGTAGTGTGTGGACCGCTATGATTGAACGTTTGTATCCAATTATTGAACTCTTGCCATAACATATCCCAACATGTTAGGTAGTGCTATTTACAGTGAAAGATACACCGGACCGTCCCACTCTGGGTTGGACGCTGGCACCTCTAGTGCCTGTTTAGGTTCTTCAGTTCGTTTGGGCAGAGTCTCCACTAGGCCTCGTCTCTTCATGGACTGAATGTTATTGTGGACAAAATACTTGACTTCCCGCCATGTACGGCTACTCAAAGCCGGCTCAGCTGCCAAGCACGCGTCGCAGTCCTTTTTGCCCGGCACTTTAACCAGTTTGCACAAGTCTCCAAACTGCCGCCGGACGGCCGCCTGCTCCTCGGTGCTCCACAACCTTTTGTGCCTCTTCTGGGGTTTAGCGGTAGACGGGGTTTGTTTGTGTGAAGACTTTTGGTGAGCTGGAGATGTTGGAGGGGCGGCCTCGTCGTGAACGCCGCCTCTGTGGACCGTCGGGACCACCTGCGCACTCATGGAAGTCTTCGGCTGACTGGTCGGGTACGGGGGCGCGGTCGAGTGGTTGAGGTCTGTGAAGGAAGACACCATCATCTCGCTTCGGTCACTAAAGGACGAGGCGAAGGCAGAGGAGAAAGCGGGAACCATGGGCGGACTTGGGGAGTTTAGCGTTGTGAATGTAGGAAGCATGGGGGAGCTGGGAACATCGAAACCGGGAAGTATCGGGGAGTTTAAAGGATCAAAGACCGTGGGAGGTATGTTTGAGGTATTCGGTGAATAAGCCATTGGATGGATACTGTCGGTTTCTGACGCATAAACGGGCGACATGAGGGCATTGGTGGTGCTGAGCGGTGTGAACGTGGGTACCACTTGAGTGTCGGTGGAGTTCAGCGGCGTGAATGTGGACATCAGTGGCTGACTGGTGTGGATCAGATTTGCATTAGGGGAACACAAGGACATGTAGCTTAAAGGCATCTCTGGGGTATATGGATTAGGCTCTTGCGGCGGCACGGCCATGCAACAATTCGCACTCTCTCCAAGATGGTCCGGAAGCCCGGATGACAAACTACAACCCGCCGAAGCGTCCTCCAAATCCGTCCTTTGGACTTCCTTTGTCAGTCTCTTTGTCTTTAAAGCCCTGCTGTTCCCTTCCTCCTTGTGCTGGTTACTACGTCTCCGTATGGTCTGGATGCTGTTGTGCACGTAGTTTTTCACATCGGTCCAAGATCTGCCCGCTAGATCCGGTTCAGCGGCGATGCAGGCGTTACAGTCCTTCTTGCCGGGAACCTTCATCCTTCTTATAAAATCACTCATGCGATGTTTGACGGCGGTCTGCTCACATTCGCTCCACGGTCGCCTCTTCAGGACAGCTTTGGTTGGCGTTCCTGAAAATATGACATCCATGTGTTGTCAAAAAAAAATCAAGAAAAAGATCAGGAAATCTAGAACACAATAGAACCAAGTTGTGCAAAGTGGTGGGAAAGATTGTTGTATTTTGTGCAGCTTTATTTTTCTGTTTGGTAGGAGAGGATTATAAAAAAACAACAGTACTGTGTTGATTTATCCAAAAACCATTCTGAATTTTCTCTTTTTATTTCCTATGCAATGGAACCCTGTATTGAGCAACATTTATTCGAGAAGTTCATGAAAGTTCTTGCCATCTCGCAGTCACTGAATATTTACTAATCTTAAATCACTCATTGGAAATGTGGCTTGCAGAAAATATGCAATGTATGAATATCAAAAGATGCTCACCGTTGCTGACTGTGTTTGCTGCAATTGCCGGTCGTGTGCGGTCCAACTGGAGCAAGTGTTTACTGGCCTCCTCCAATTGCAATGCGTTTTTGGACAAGCCGTAGCAATCCTGGCTGCTCTTTCCCAGCAGCCCGGCCACTTGATCCAGCTCGACTTGGCTCAGGCTCATTAGTTGCCAGCAGCAGGCGATTTGCTCCCTGAGCACCGGTGACAAGAGTGCTTCGGGGTTCTTCACGCCGCATTCCAGCGCCGCCCTTCTGAAGCAGTCCAGTCCTCGGATGAAGGAGTGGCCTTCAGTTCGAGCGAAGAGGTATGGGTTGCTTTTGGACACCCCAGCCTCTTGGCGGTTTTCCACCAGCAGGTCCAGTGACGAGGTCATCTTTTCAGTGAGAAGGACAAGCATGTTCCGGCCAAATTGACCTTCCAGTTCCACACGAGTGAAGTGCCCACAGACCGCGAGCTCCAGTTTGGTGCATTTCTTGATTTGATCAGCCGAGGGCACAAAGGTACCCCAAAGCTTTTTTCCGGCGTATGTTTGCAAGAGAAGCCGGCCGATGTTTCCCACGCGCGTTCTGTTGAAAAGGCAAACATCGGCGAGCGTGGCCTCGCTGAGCTTCTTCCAATTAGCCACGCTGGGATTGTGCCTCAGTTCCCGCCTGGCTTCATCACCCTCATCCGCGATGAAACGGTGGAGTTTGATCAGGTCCTCCGTCACACCGGACGCATCCACCTCAGGCCTCTGAACCTCGGGTTTGGAGGATGACGACGATAAAGACCTGCGGGAAAAGCGCTCGCTCCATTTCGTATCTACTAACTGTATGAAGGCCTTCACCTCGCCCTCTGTCAGCCTGTCTTCGGTCATGCGACTCTCGCCAAAGGCGATCTCGGCAGCCCGTTTCAAGGAGTAACCAATTTTGGACACGAGAGAAAAGGTTTTGAACCGACTGCAACTGGGATCAAAGCCGCTGGCTTTTTTGGCGCCCTCCACTGCCAATTCAAACCTGGATGGAAGGCACAGTTGGTGCAGGTAGCGCACGCTGCAATCCAGCTCGTTGATGGCGATCATGAACCGTCCCAGCTGTCGCATCTTCTGTCCAATGTAGGCAAACTGAGACTTGTCGTGGCCATACTTGGCCAATAAGGTGCTGCCGTATTTGCAAATGAGCGGGTCGTGGACAATGTGCCGGGCGATGTCGTCCTGGTGCATGGTGCGGATGATCTCCCGGCAGCCGTCTGTCAAGAACTCTGACCTGCGCAGTAACTGCGAGGCGGTGCCCTGCCCGGCGTTTTCCACGTATGGAATTTCACAATATTTGTTGTCACCCTTCCTGGCTTTGCAAGATCGCTCATGACGCCACAAGTCGGTTTTGCGGTAAAAGGTGAAGCAGTGCTGGCAGGGGAGATAGTCCCGGACACATGTTTTAGAATTCTTCACCTCACCTTCAACCTCGTCTCCCTCTTTGTGGAGAGCTTTGGCACGTTGCTTGTAATCGCCGTTGTCGCGGATTTGGTCCAGCAAGGTCTGCCTGACTTTGGAGCCTCTGGGGAAGTGAATAGCATGGGCCACGTCTGTTTCCTCAGCGTGTTTCTTTTCCAAGTGCTTCTCCAGTTGGCTGAAAGGCATTTGGCAATAGAAACAGAAATGCTTTTTACATGGTTCCTTTTCCTCTTCATCATCGGTGCTGGATTCCGTATGGACCACCTTCCTGCACGTCCGTTGACTGCACCGGGTCGGCTGTTTAGCTTCGATGGTTTTCCTCCGGCGGCATTTTGTCGCACCGCTGCCGTCTTTTGGCATCTCTTCAGATGAAACTGGCGCTAAATTGACATTTTTTCCCGCTTGGTCGCAGTCCCTTCCATCTGCCGCGCCGTCAAAGCTTGTATTGTCGACTTTTGGGCCCTCGGACTTGAAAGTTTCTTTTCCTTGACCCTGACCGTGTTCTGATTCCGTGCTGGCAGTCCGACCGTTTAAAAAGTGCGACATAACAATCTCATCCCTTGGACTCCTCTCGTCAAATGAACTCTTCTCACCCGTTGTAGTACAAGCCTGCAAGAGAACAAGTAGACGTATAAGACTGGTCGCCAAAATCCAAACCTCCCATGTCTTTGAACAGGTCTCGGCCATTTCAACAATCATATGCACATGTCCCCGCGGCCGCATGACGCACCAGCACCTTGGCAATGCCCCGCAAACGCTAACACCCGACGCTCATTCAACCAGGCTCGTTCAACGTGACCAAAAATCAAAACAAAAGCAACACACCTCTAAGAATCGTCAGTAGAAAGACCACGTCACCCATTCAAGGACAAGTTAATGGCTTTATTGGATCAAGCAACGCGTTGACACGGTCCAACTGATAAGCTCGTCAATGCCATGATGGGATGTTGATGATGAAATGGACAGAATAAAACATGTGGGTGTCCTTTTTTGTGTTTGATTTTAGCAACTACAGTATGTGTTTAAAATGCTAGAATTTCCGAGGACATGAAAGCATGATTGGCGCATGGCACATGTGCTACATGATTATGAAGATGATAAGTGTTCTTATATGGTGTGTACCTGCTTCTTGTCCACTTTCTTGAGTCTTGTTTAGACTTCGCGGTTGCCTGAAAACACAGACAACGTCAAGAGCTCCAAAGGACTAGCAAAAGATGCAAATGTAGTGATAGGATTTCACGACGTAAGATAGTTAAACCGTGCTCATTCAAGTAAATAGGAGGTAACGAAGCAGAGAGAGGTAAAAAGGAACTACGTGATGTCATCCAAAGGCCCTGGATAGGAACAGGAGTTCAAACTCAGACTCCACGCAATAAAAGCGGTCTTCACGTTTTGGAGCTTTACGCACTTTATTTGCTTTTACTCTAAAAACAACCATGCATGTTTTACATGACTTTGTTGTCAATAGTAAAATGACAAATACGCTTACCTGGAATTGTTGCAGTGAAGACGGTCCTTGGACGGAGTCGACAGAAAAGTGACAAATTCACCCTAAATATGTCCTGTAGGAATTGCTGTTTTGTCCTAACAATTCATAACCAGACCTGATCGTGCCAAGTGCTAAATTTGACAATGAAATGGTAGGGAATGAACATCCAGTGGTTTTTATGCCATTCAAACGACAAAATCACCCAAAAGGCCGCGTTGCAATCAAAGAAGGTGCGATGAACCGTACTAATGCAAAATTTGACGGGACAAAATGCTAAGCATTAACACACACATACACACACCAGCAGGGCAACCAAGGTGCAAAGTGCTGAATAGCCAGAGGAAGAGCAATAAGAACATCAACAAGATAATCAGCAGCTAAAATAAGGTCAAATAGTCATTCAGTCTGTTGCTGATGTCCGCCTCAAATGTAAATAAATGCCACTGGGACAAAATATGAGTTAGTAACCGAGGTGCACATACTTTTGTTGTGGTTCTCAAAGGAGCACCAAGCTCATTTTTCCCCTTGACCCAGTAACCTCACTGGATGAACTCAAATTAGGCATGCGTGTAACATTAAAAAGATAAATTGGTTTTCATGAGACCAGCATTATCAGACAGAGCTTTTAAAAAGACAATTTGAGTTGAGTGAAAAAAAAATGAAAACGTGAAAATATGTGAAAAACATTGTATTGAATGGCAATTTAAAAAAAAGAAAAGAAATATGCAAATAATAGATAAAATATTGAAAAATATAGTAAAAGAAATTTCAAAAAAAATCTGAAACAATGAAAAAGAGAGAAGAAAAATTAAAAATATGACAAAAAACAATTTTAGAAAATGCACTAATATTAGGGCTAGAAAATACACAAAATTTAAGGAAAATACAAAACCAATAACGTGACTATGTGGTCAACGTTGTGGATAAATCTTACTTCCTGATCCAAGTTGTACTCCTCTTTGGAATTGAGCGCCAATTTCACTGCCACGTAATCTCCGCTTTTCACAGCATCCCGCAACTCGCCTGCAAGGGCGCAAAATAAAACATCATTTTCACAATGCAAACAGCTTGCATGCTAACAGCTAACATTCTACATGGACTTGTAACGTTAACTCCAGATCAGCTAGCTGCTTCTATGTATAGGTGCGATAGTGCTACAGAGAGAGAGCTTGAATGCTAACATGCTAACAGTCGCTAACACATTAAGTGTGTACCGAAAGCACACAAGGCGCTGGATAATAATTTGACATCTTAACATCCTATTGTCCTATATGCTAAAATCCAGCAATACAAGAATTTGACATAAAACAGACCATGTGCAGTTCAGAATGTCAACCGATAAAATGCTGAGATGATAACAGCTGGCTAGTGAAGACTTACTCGGTGATAACGGAGGGCCCGACAGGATCTCGTCATCGCCATTCAGATGTTTCTGGAAGTCGTCCAGAGTCATCCAGTCGAGGTTGAGATCCATTCCCAAACTCAACGGGGCCGGCCCTTTGTCTATTTGAACGAGCGGGAAAAGACATTTTACACAAAAAACCTACTTGATCTTCCACACAACGCTCTCTTTTGATTGGTCCTTTTCGGTAATTAACAGGAGTGGACCGCTGTAGTAATCGTCACAGGTGAGACAATGTCTTAAATACAAGGAGTGAAACTCACCTGATTTGTCCGTTGCCTCCATTGGTTGCTGCTCCACATTGTCATCAGACGCCATTAAGTGTCTGGGCTCGCTGTCCTCCCTCTTCTTCTTCCTGTCTTCGGGTGGTCCCTTCTTGTCCCTGGTCTGGTTCTCCTCTGTCTTCTCCCGGCGCTCCCGGGAATCGTCTACGGTTCTCTGCTTGCTTGCTTCGTTCTCCCCTTCCAGCTCGTCGCTGTCCAAGCTGAATCCGTAGCCCTGGCCCGGTCTGGGGACGGCTGGGTGCACAGGAGACGACATTTTGACGTTATTTGGGATTTACTTGGAATCAAAAGACTCACACACTCTACCTCCAGGCTGCCTGGACTTTTCCATCCTTTCGGTTTCTTTCAGTGTAGGAGACTCTTTGACAGGCTTGATCTTCTCAATCTTTCCAAGGTTCTGAAAGATAACCATGTTAATTAACGGGGAGCGAAGAGCGAACCACATTGCCTCAGAGTCAGGATAGACAACAAACAAGACTTTTTCAAATCCAAGAATACGTAAAAGTGAGTGTAACATGCTAATCCGTCCCATTCTTACATGTATTTTCTCAAATTGTGCTAAATATTGTAATGTGGGACATTTGTGTATTGTTTTCTTATACAGGAAATTGTTAGTCGATTTGAGCATTGGTGGTTAAGTGGCGTGCAAAATAGCTCCCCCGCCCTCATAAAGATGCAAACTACAAACCCCTCAAATGCAATCGCAAATGAACGAAATGAAATTTTGTAAATTGCACTATTTTGCAATTGTCTGCGTCTTCCCGAAGAAAATGCAAGATATAAAATAATACATTTATTATAAACAAGTTCAAATTACAGTCAAGACAATTTTAAATCACACAGGAATGAATAACAGCGACTTTCCTTTGACACGTGAAAAAAAAAAAAATTCTTGCCCTTTTTTTCAGGGTAGAAAAAATAAACCCTATGCAGTTTCATCTTACTATGTACAATTCAATTATACCTGGCAGCAAAAAAAAAAAAACATGCAGCACTTCTTATCTGGTGTGGACACTGTCAGAAATGATTGCAGCCAGTTTGTCCCTTAATATTAATCAGAATACCGTGTTTAGACCAGTGGGGCCACATACAACATATTATTGTACAGAAAATGTCGTAGTTGACTTCCTCTTTAAAATTGGTGACCAGAAGTGTGACTTTGTAAGAATTACCGACAGTAAACTTTGAAATAATAACCATGTGAGGAACTTTGCATTAATTTCCAGTCGTAAAAGTTTGTATTAATAGTGATGAATTTAACTTTGTATGAATGACAATCAATGGAATTTACAATGAATTTGAACAAACGCAACTTTGTAGTTATGACAAGTAGGAAATTAGAATTTGAATTAATTACCATGAATCAAACTTTCTATCAATGATCATGACTACAACTTGGTATTTATTACCATTAGTGGAATTTTGTATTAATTAACAGCAATGAAACTTTGTACCAAAGATCATGAATGGAACTTCAAATTAATTACTACTAATGGAACTTCAGATTACTGACCAGTCGTGGAACATTTTATTGATTACCAGCAGCAGAACTTTGTCATGTAACAATTATCGGGCACTATATTTCAAATCAATTATTAGGGCTGGTAAGTTTGTATAAATGACCATCAGTTGAACTTTGTATTAATGACCCGGTACAGAACTTAAACTTAATAATCAAAAGAGGAACTTTGTCTTATTATAAGGAATGAAACTGAATTACATAAAGGGGTGAAACTTGTCATTAATTACAATGAAAAGAACTAATTCACAGAGAACTGTGGATTAATTATCAGGAAAGAACTTTCAAATGAATTATGACCAGAGGTGGAACTTTGTATTATTTACCCAACTTGACACACCCCAAGTCCAATGTTGCAGAAGCCTTATTTTACACATAGGCGTCAGCCGGCCCTTTGAACTCAGAAGTACAAAAATAAATTAACGTGGAAATACCTTGGAGGGCTTGCTGGTGCTCTTGTCTGCTGGCGCCCTGCGGGGGGCTCTGTCCTTGGCCTCACAGTTGAGAAGGAAGGTCTCAAAGAGGTTGGTGGAGCCTTTGGTGTCCTCTTTGGTCGCCTCGTCCTCCCGGGGCTTGGAGGCGCCCTTGGCGGGCGGCACGGCCTCCTGGCTTTTGCTCTTGCCCTTACGGTGCAAACCCGAGCTGTCGCTGGAGTCGGACGAGGGCGGCCCGGCGTCCTCGCGGACTCTGGAAGCAGTCAGCGTCTTGAGCTTGAGGAGGCTGCTCTCCTTCAGCTTGCTCTTCTTCTCCTGTATCAGGTCTTTGATGCCCTTAAGCTTGATGTCAGGCTTCTGTTTGGGCTTGGAATGGGGCTCGTCCGGGCGCAGCTTCTCCTTCTTCGCCGAGGAGTCCGACAGACCTTCGCTGAGGTCCTCGTCCGAAGACGCTATGCTGTACTCCCTCCTGGGTTTCTTCTTCTTGGACTCCTCGCCACCTCTGTCCTTCCTGTGCTTGGCATCTTTGCTTTTCTCCTTCTTAGCCTTCTTGCGCGGCGTCTCATCTTCATTCTCCGACTCAATCATACGTTTCTTCGTCTCTGACGTCTTCTCCTCTTCGTCCTCGTCCGTCTCTGGAGCGGGCAAAGGCTTGACCTCCTCTCGCCACTTGTCCTTTTTTTTCTTCTTCTTCTTCTCCTTGCGAGGAGCTTCCTCCTCCTCATCCTCCAGCTCCCGCACCTTCTTCTTCTTCTTTTTCTTCTTGACGAGGGGCGAGTCATTAGCAGGTCGGTCCTTGTCACTGTCGCTCTCAGAATCCGCATCGAACACGTCGCTCTTGGTGGGAAGGGCCTTGGAGGGAGAGAAAGGAGCATTGTGTCACTTTTTTTCACTTATGACAGTGTGAAGAAATATGCATAGAATTTACTAATACACAAATACAGTACATGCACATAAATACATATTTATATTATACAATGTCAGCAGTAGTTAAGTTTTTAAAAAACATAAATGGTAGTTAAAAAAAGGATGGATGAGGCGCATGTGCCAAGCAAAAAATTAACTCCTGTACATGTGAGGTGGACTCACCAGTGTTGGCTTCCTGTCCTCAGGTTCCTTCGTGACTTCTATGGTGGCCTTTTTGTAAGCCAGCAGAACCTCTCGACAGTCCTCCAGGTGGCCTTCTGGCTCCCAGGTGTCGTCATCAGAGCAATAACCTTTCCAGCGCACCCGGTACAGCACCTCACCCTGAAAAAATATATTTAAGACTTACATGCTGCATAACATAAGACATTTCCAGATTCTACTGTTTTCACGCTTTGATGCACCAAGTAGAGATGAAACGCTATGAAAATGTCGATATCAGGAGAAAAATGAACACGTTCAGTATGGTGTGTAATAAAACAGTGAGTAAAGAATTGGATTTTGTTCATGGGGGTGGCGCAAGTCAAAATAGTAGATACACTGGAATAAACATCTTAGTCCAAGTACCAGGGCTAATAATATGGCATAAAATATCAGGCTATAAAAATATTGGGCACCTTTTTATACGATACAAAAACAATAGAAAATAGAGCAAAAATGTAAACAATATTACATGAAAACGGCACAAATATTATTAAAATGTTAAGAAAAAAATCCAATCATGTTGGACAGTATACCAAACGAAAATAAAGTTAAATAAAAAAGTTTAAAATATAAATATCACAATAATAGAGAAGAAATAGGTTAATGACACTAGTAGGGTGTAGATAAAAATGACTTAAACATGCAAATATCAGAAGAAAGGAGGGGGTCAAATTTCTGAATTAGTACAAAATTATAGTTCACTGTACAAAATACGCAAAAAAAAAGCGTAGGGTAGTTGTGACTCCATGTTGACATGTTGCGATTGAAACAACTCATGCTGCTAACATGCTATAACTAGCCCCCGTTTTAACGTTTCAGGTCCATTGGTGCGATATTAAATGTAGCAAAATTAACAGTGCCTTGTCGCTAGCGTGGTGAGAACGGCTCCACAAAGCCACCTCTATGAACATCACTAGCCGCTAAATTAGCACCAGTTAGCTTCTTAAGTTAGCCTCGTAAGCAACGACCAGGCTGCTAGCCTTACCTCCTCCACACGCATATCAATGATTCGCTCCACTTCGTAAACGTTCTCCTCCTCGTCCTGCTCGCTGTCCATCGGCTCCATTTTCACAAATTGGCCGTCCATCGTCGCGCTCGCACGAGTTTTATTCCGGCGGAGTCCGCGGAGGCCGACCTCGGCGAGGTGAAGCGAGGAGGGGCGATGGGCAGCGAGGGAGACGGTGGACCCGACCGCGGCAACTGAGTGGCTAGTGGCTAACCTAGCTAACCAACAGGAGACCAGGCCCGCCCCCCATTGTGATGCATTCATTGACTATCCGAATTACACCTTTCAACGGTGCAAAACTGAAATGTATATTATTGTCATATTTTTAAGACTTAAAACTCGTTAATTCAAGTGCGAGTAACTATTCGAGATCAATGATACTAAAATAAAAATCTTCAATAGACACAAATGTTTTTTTTTCGTCATACATTTATTAATTGAAGTGGGTTACGGCAAATTGGTCCGCACGGGCGGTACCTAGGGGGTCGTCCCCCCCCCACTTGGGGCAGCTCAAGAACTATTTATTAAAATGAAAACACACACACACAATAATAATATTAATATTTTTTTTATTTTATTGCGTCATAGTATATACTTTGGCATTGTGAAATGGGAAAAAATGGAATGACCTCCCGCTAAACGTTAGGCAAGCCCTCTCGGGGCCCATCTTTAAAACTCTTAAAACTATTTTTTATTCTTTGGCTTGTGACTCAGCATGACACTTGGTTTTTGGTTTTACTGTTTTTATGCTTTTTACTGTCTTCATTATTAATTTGTTAGTGACGATGACAAACTCAAAATGTTGCGTGAGATCAGCTTTAATGTGTAATAAAACTTCAATCACTGGTCATCAATATGTATATGGACATCTCTACTTATGCCCAAGTGAACATTATACAACAATCACCCCAATATTTTGTAATTTACGAACGAAGTGTTTTCCTCATTACGCGCCATACTAATGAGCGCCTCTCAGGAGAGGAAAATGCTATATCTATAAGATCGATAATAAAAAGGCGATCGTTCACCTTAGGCGCCATGTTGGCAGAGGAGGAAATGGCGGTCTTGACGGCGAATTGCAGAGTTACAAAAGATTGAGTGGGGAACTTCTTGAAATGATGCAGAGAAAGATTATTAACGCTGTTAGAAGTGCTGCAAATTAACAGCTGGTCAGATGCTAAATGATAAACGCCAGCTATAACAAGTACATAGATTGAATTGTGATATGTCATTAAAATTAAATATCAATGTACCACAGTCAAATATGTAACAAAATAGCTAGAAAGAGTGTAATAATTGCCAATTGTACAAGTTGAAAATTCATTAATCTGTTCCATAAAACTGCCAAAGTTTTAGGGTACTTTTTTAATTAACTAAAATACCACAGCATTGTGTAATGTAAATTCAAGAAAATAATAAACGCTAATGTAACAAAATGAAATGTCGATTAGGTGTAATTAAGTACAAAGTCACAAACTGCAAAACAATTGGTGTATTGTGGAGTCAGTTGATTTGGTGGTCGTGGTCTCCCCCATGCTCCTTGCAGTGTTTTGACATCTCATTCAGTCATTGGCCTAAAATGCACGAGTGACTGTATCTCTCATCTTTTTTAAAGTTACTTGAGCGGCGGTCTATATAAAACCTCTCATACTTTAACAGTTTTGATGGAGTAATAAAAAAAACAAGAAACTAAACCAACGCAAATTGAGGCACTCGGATGTGAACTGTATTTGTCTTGGCTCTATTAAGTTTGAGAACCACTGAATTTCCACACATAAAACAACCGTTGACATGTTCAAACGCCAAAAATTATCTTAAGGTCGGCCAGGGTGAGCTTGGCAACGGCACTGCCCGTTCCCGACAGCACGCTCTGGGCCAGCTGCTTCTTCTTGGCCTGCAGCGTGGAGATCTTCTGCTCCACTGTGCCCTCGCACTCAAACCTGACGGCAAACATGACGTTGTAGAAGTTAAAAGCTGAAGGAAAAACTGAGCGTCCCGTTTACCTGTGAATGATGACATCTCTCCTCTGTCCCACGCGGTAGATTCGGTCGCAGGCTTGGTCCTCTAAGGCCGGGTTCCTGTCAACCGTAATGCAGCCCATTGGTTAAAAAGAAAAAAAAAGTCTCATCTCAAACTAAAGCACATTTTTGCTCACTCACCAGTGCATGTCCATGAGGAAGAGGTGATTCCCACCCACGAGATTGAGGCCAACGCCGCCGGCACAGAGAGACAGCAGCATTACCTTCCACAAGAAAGAAAGAAAGAAACATTCGAAGAAATAATAATTAAAGCGGTGAGCAGGAACAAACATGTACAGGAACATGTATTGAAAGTCTCCTGGAAATGCGAAGTGAAACTGGTTCCAGGGGTTGATTTTTGGGGAGGGCACCGTATGGATGAGTCACCTGTGCTCCCTTGGGGTTGGTGTTGAATTCCTCCACCAGATCCATGCGGCGTTTCGGGTTGACGGTTCCGTTGATGACAGAGTAACGCAAGCCCATCTGCTGCAGGTGGACGGCCACGATGTGGAGCATACTGGTCCACTGGGACACGATCACACTGTCACAACAGAGAGTTTGAAACGCAAAAAAGTCCTAGTGGCTCAAATAAAGTCTTTTGTTTCCACTTCATGCTCCAAAACGTTGGGATATTGAGGGATTGTATTACGTTGGAGGCATTAGCGTTAGCATTTACATGATAGAATGTCAATCATTAACAGGTTCATATCTGCGACAGGTGTTAAGCATTTATTCCACAAAAAGCATTTTGAGGACTGTGTTTTAGAACCGCCATTTTTTTCGGCTGCCTTCATCTTGGATGCGGGTCCTCGCGAGGATAAGAAAAGTAGCCCACATATCTGACTTGTACTATGTCCTGAACTCCAGAGAATTGAAGAAACTATTGGAAGAAAACTTGGATCAGCTGTTCGAGTCTTTATTTGACATTTTCTTCTTGAATATAAAAACAAACACGCATTGAGTAAATTTAGTTAAGGGTTTATTCCCTAGTAATTTGCAGTTAATTGGTGATTTAAATTCCAACAATATATTTCCCGATCAGAATTTTGGTAAAAATGCTCGTGGAACCTCGATAGTGCCTCACGCATGATTACCTTTTCTGGTTGTCAGGCTTCGCTCGGATTGCCTCCAGTTCCGACACAATGGCAGAAATCTGTAACAAAAAACAATGTTTTGAATCATCGTCTGGTTTTCAGGAAAAATGCTTATTTTGTTTCAGATTAGGTTGAATTCCCTAGTAGGATTTTGGCAAAATATGAGCCCTCCAAATTTGCCCAAATGGCCACTTCAAACAAAAATGGGCAACTTGCATTTCAATTAGATCCATCAGACTTTTTGGTGCTGAGAACTGTTGTTTGTGGCTCAATTTTTTTTTATGACTCTTTTTTCTTTAATATCAGAAAAACAATTAACTCTGCCCCAATGGTCGATTTATTGTTTAATTTCGGGCAGAGATCCTGCAGACTTTTTTGTGCATCCTTCCATAATAGACGTGTCCATAAAATTAGATGTTTCTAGATCAAACTGGGGTCAGGTGTGATTTTTTTTAAATTTTTTGTTTTTTTACAAACTTTCGGGGTGCAACTCCAATATTGAATAATTATGCGTGTGCTAATCAAGATGTTGCACAGCATCTGCTTTTGCGCACCTTGGTGCTCCTGTTGCCCTCGTCAAACAGCCGCAGAGGGAAACGTGTCCCATTCAGGCCCACCATGTCCTCGCCGGCGTCTGACGGCGAGTGCCCGGACGTAAGCGACAGAGCGTTGAGCTGCTCCTCCAGGGACAGGACCACATCATCGCCTTGCAGCTCCGATGAGTCCAAGGTCTGAGCCAGATGGAATGAAGTGAGGACACGCACAGGTACATGCGTGCGTGCGTGCGTACCTTCTGGAGCAATGATAGGTGGCAGCAGCACTGTCGCAGACGCAGCAGCAGTGAAAGGATGTGGGCGGTGCTGGCCGCTTGCTGAGGTTGTTGGGAAGATGACACAGGCATGTCGGACTGGGACAAGGCAAAATCCTGGGACACTGAAGGGGAACAATACGGAGGGGCATGCACACATAGGCTTCAGATTAAAATAAAATAAAAAAAAAAAACACACTCAGTTGACGCCTCACCCTTGTTAAAGGGATTGGAAGCAGAGGCGCTCCCTCCCTTCACGTCGTTCCCTTCGTGCCTCTTCAGGTAGTTCTGCAGAGTAGACCTGCAAACAAAAAGTGCAAGTCAAGTCCTCTTTCGGTTTATTCTTTCATTGTTAGGTCATCAAATGCCATGTCTACCAAATTTCTTATTAGTATATTAGTCGTAGTTTTAGGCGCAAATTTGATAAAACTAAATCTAGAAGCAATTTTGTCAGGGAATTGAATTGGTTGTCTTGGAAGCCGCCATTAGCAGAACGACAATGGCGAAACGTCTTCTAAGACGACCAAAACAATCCAGTAGTGATCTATTCAATGCCCGGAGAATGAAAGAACGTGACTAAATGAGAATATGCACAAGCTAGTCGTATTTCCTGTTTGAAGGACCCCTGAACACAGCCAAAATGAGCCAACAATGGCTGCTCTAAACCAAAATGGCCGACTTCCTGTGTCATTTTGGGAACGGCTTCTTGAGATTTTTTAGTGGGTCTCCACATGATCAAGATGTCTGCTGGATTTTAGATTTCTAAGCGGAACTTGCTTTGATGGCTGAATTTTTAAAGTACTTTGACTCGAGTTTGTCTTCGGAAGACACCAGGAAAGAGCTAATCTCACCCAAAAATGGTCGCATCAAAGCAAAATGATGGTTCTAGAAACATTTCTACTTGGGATTAGAAATGCTTAAACAAGAAGTATTTTACGTCACCTGGACTGGGCAAAGACCACGTCATAGACCGCTTGCTCATCCTCAGACAGTTTAAGTTGATGCACTTTACAGGTCCGGTCGGGAAGCGCCACCTGTTGACCAGAGATTTCCTTTTTTTGTTTTTTTTTTTGTTTTGTGGCGCTATGGATTTTGAGAAGTTTGCAGAAGGCCTGAGTGAAAACCTAACAAGATTCCATACCAGCGGTTTTCCCGAAGAATCCTGTTGGTCTTTGGTGCGTCGCAGCAGCAGAGTCCTGGTCAGGATGTTGAGTCGCTCCCTGCCACGCTTGGAGCCGTTGTCCACCTGCGCCTTCCATAGTTTGTACTCGTCAAACGGAGAGCAGCGCAGAAACCTGTATGGGGCAGAAGAAGTTGGGTTTTTTTTAATTTGGGATTTTACATCATTTTGCATCTAAATCCAAGTGGGCATTAGCATTTGTCACTTTCATTGTCTTGACACATTCACTTAACAAGTATTTGCTGACGAATGTGCATTCTTGGTCAGATTCGGCTGAAACATCACAATGGCGAGGTCTCTTGAATATGTGCTTGGGGGAGGTAACAATGAAGGTGAGACTGACTTGAGCAGGGAGTACATGTCCAGCAGGTTGTTCTGGATAGGCGTGCCGGTCATGGCCCAGCGGGCGGTCGCCCTCAGCTGGCACACGGCCATGGACTGCTGCACTTTTGGGTTCTTAATGTTATGCGCCTCGTCCAAGATCACCCGGGCCCACACCACCCGCATGAGGGGACCGCCGCCCGCTGCTGCTGGCTGAGGAAGCACACGTGAAATAAATGAGCATGTTTTAGAGTCGCCATTTTACAACGGATAGGAACTCATCCAAGAACAAACTGATCTGCCAAATAGGGGTTTTAAAAGTTTGGTACGAGCGCCAACTGCGTACAAACTTGGTCTAAAAAGTTTTACAATCACCAATCTAGCATATAGCATAAATTGAAAAAAATAATTGGGGCACTCTTAAGACAAGGTATTAGTGTACTTCATATTTCAATATTTCACCCACCACATCGTTGGCTTCCTTGTTGGCTTGGTCTGCCTCTTTTTGGCCAGGCGCTTCCCTGGACACCAACGCGTACGTGGTCACCACCACGTCGTGTTCGGCCAGACTGCCGGACACGACATCATTCGTGAGTCAAATTGCATTGGATCTGTATCGGTGTGTGCGCGCGTAGACTCACATTCTGGCATTCTTGTTGCGGTCAGGTCCATGATACAAGTACACGCTGAGCCGACCGGACTTAACGTGTCGCTCAATCTCCTTCTTCCAGTGGTGGACCAGCGAGGCCGGGCAGATGACAAGGGTGGATTTGGACGGCACCGGCCGGCAATCTGGTCGGCATTTTTCAGGCAGCAATTAGTCAAATATAAAATAGCAAATAATTATACGCAACCTATTTAAAAGGCCGCATGCCATCAAAATCAAATTGAACGCTCTATTTTAGAATAAAATGAGTTTGTGACGTGGTTTAAGATTCACATCTCTGCAGTTTGTCGACCGTATTCAACAGGCAATAAAAATGTGACAGGCTTGCAAGACGCGCGATTGAGATTTTGGTGTCAAGGAAATGATATTTCATACATTTCATTGATTTTGTTTATTTAAATGTAAGAGAATTCGGCATGATGGAACGGCTTACCGTAATAATATTTTCACCTATTCAACAGATTTTAATCCCAATTTTGTGTTTATTTAATTTTAATTGCATTTTACTGCAATGCCATATTTATTTCATTATTTTCCGTTAACTCATTTCCAGGCTTATTTGAACGAAAAGTTACCCGTTTTTGACAGCCAGCCCTGCTTCTTCTCCTCCTCCTTCTGCGGCTCCTCCTCCTTTTTCTTGTCACCTTCCTCTTTAACCTTTCCCTTGATCTTCTGCGCAAGTGTGAGCGCAATCATCGTGAGCGTTTTTCCAAGGCCCATGTCGTCCGCTGAGGCCAAAAATACAACTTTAAAAAAAAAAAAAAATCATCAGAACGCAAACACTTAATATGCCGCCTTACCCAAAATGCCTCCGCAGGGATTCTGTGCTTCCCTCCAGAGCAGCCACGCCAAAGCTCTCCTCTGGTGAGCCAACAGCGACACCTTGAGCCCCTTGGGGTCCGGCGCCTCGGCGTCAGCGGCCGGGCAGGACTCCAGCGACGTGTGCATGTGATCGATGGCCTTGCACGTGGCGTTCTTTACGGCCAGCAGACGGTTGTCTGTCATGCGGCCGCCGTAGAAAGCATGGTGCTCTACAACACAACGCCAAAGACCGTCACGTTTTGGGAGCTTATTAATGTTTTTTTTTTGTGTTATCATGTTTATTTTAATTTATATGGCATTTTGTACATGTTTACAAAGAAAATTATGCAACCACATTGTTAGCGAAGGCACGATGTTTACCTCCATACATCTGAGAGAAGCCCTGACTTGACTGGAAATGGGAAACTGGAGCGTCGGGAGTCGGAATCAGGATGGTACCCCCAGAGCGGCTGAAAGGGTTCACGACCTGGCTGGTGGGTGGCGTCTTGTCAGCGGGAGTGAGGTTGAGAGACTCCAGCGCTACCTCCAGCTCTCTGACCTGAGTCTTTAGACGCTGGCCTTTGTCCGGCAGCGCCTCCAAGTTCACCGCCGCCAGGGTGGCCTTGAATACATCACATGGCAGTGAGAAGATCATAAGGTTACTTCTCTTGGGAAAGGTGGCGGTAATCATGAATAATTGGCAAGAGGAGTGATTGTGTGACTGCATGAGGTTCCCAAATGTGTCCGTATTTATAAACAATGTACATTATAACTGTCGAGTTTTGTCAGTACATTATCTCAAAAAAGAGCGCCGTTGTTTTTATTTAAAAATGTATGTCTAGAAAGACTAAAAAGAATTAATACAACACAAGTAGCCCGTATTTGTTAAGTCAAATTCATAAAACTTTTTTTAAAAATTAAAAGTAATTATTTTAAGTCAAAAAAGTTGACTTTATTTCATTCTTAATAAAAAGAAATCTTATTCTGAAATGTCACTAATTAAAATGTACTTCCAATTAAGCGGCAAAACCAGGTTCCAAAAGTTAATAGATATAATAGTTATGCTAAGTATTAAAGTAATCTCACTTATTTTACTATGAAAATCAAGTAACCTGTAAACTAACCATTACTTTTTAACACAAGTAATCAATAAAGCAATCAAGGTGCTTTTTCGCAGTACTGGCTCGCCTTTTTCTGCTGAAGCTGAGTGGACAGCATCTTGTGCATTCCCAGCGGGTCACTCAGGGGACCTTTCACAGTGGAGGCCGGCTGAAAGCCAGAGTAGGAGGTCAGGGGCTTCTGGACGGCGCCAGCGGGGAGGGTCTGGCGGTTCTTTTGAGAGGGCTTTACGGACACCAGCACCACATCTTCATCATCATCATCTTGGTACTGTTTGCTTTCACGAGGTCTCCACTGGGCGCTGTTGTCAGACCCTCCAGAAGCAACCATTTCGCTTTTGGCCGCAGATGTAAAGAAGCTTGCTGTGGAGGACCCTCCGGAGGCGAGCATTTCACTTTGGGGCACAGTCGTGGAGGCAATTGACGTTGGTATGGGACCTTGGAAGGCGGCCATGTTGCTTTTGGGCGCAGATATGGAGCTCCGCTCTGTTACTGCAGGACCACTGAAGGAGACCTTTTCACTTTTGGGCGCAGACATGGAGATGTCGGAGATGGTCATGGCGCTTTTGGGCAGGGCGTTAGGAACTAGCTCTGTTAAAGTGGAACCTGTGGAAGTGACCGTTTTACTTCTGGGCACAGAAGTGGAAAGGCTCGAGGTGGTCTTGTTGCTTTTGGGAAGAGACAAGGAAATGCTGGAGGGCACTATATCACTTTTCTGCGCAGACATGGAGACCACGGAAGTGTCCATGCTCTTTTGGGGTTTAGAGGTGGAGACACTCACTGTTTCAACAGAATCTTTGGAGGTGGCCTTATCGATTTTGGGCACAGAAATGCTCGGAGGAGTTGTTTTATCTATAGATTTCTTCTTCAGCTTCATCCCTGCTGGAAGATGTTTACCTCGATATGGGTCAGCTGTCATTGGCCCACCTTCCCCCTCATCTTCTTCATCATCTGTACTTTTCTTCTTCATGCTGTCTTTCCTTTCACTTTCTGTTTGCATCTGCCTCCACTCTGATTCTTGGCCCACTTTTTCCGGAGCCTTGAAGGGATTTCGGACTTGTGGCAGACCGAAAGCTTGCACTTTCTTTTTACTCTTATTCTCTTTCTCCTCCGGCTGTAAAATGATAACAGACATTGTCAACCGTTAATATTATTTTACCCTATTTGAAAAAATGTTCCCATACTTTTGTGATGCGTGTATACAATATATGCATGACAAGAAAAATCGGGGAATTTTTAAGTATGCAGGCCTAATATTCACAGCGATCACGTTTATTTACACATGTACAAAGATAATGCGCATGTGACAGAGAACGCAGTGGATTTTATATTTACTTCATGCATTATTTGTAGTCATTTATTTAATTACTATTCTGTGTAATGGAGTGTTGTCAAATATGCTCTTACCATAGACCAGGGCACGTTTCCACACCATCGCTGCCCTGCTTTTTTACCCTCAACGCACCTGTAGAACAACCTGAGGCATAAAAAAAAGAAGTGTAATGTCACATATGAACGTGAAATAAAGACAAAGTCGACAAAAGTACAAACACTGTGCCCTTGAAGTGTAAATGTTTTACACATTTTATAATGTTGTATTAAACAATAAAATATATATGTCTCAATGAATGTTTTCTCGGATTGATCCACATTAACCGAGTATTTACTACCCACCTGTTGCACTCTTGTTGCTGACTGTACGTCAACGCTTGGAGCTCCACTATGGAGTCTTCATGCTGGAGGCAGATGGAGGCCGGGACGCTGATGGGAAGGAGGATGGATGGATGAATGAATGGATGACGAATAACAATGCTAATTCCGTGTTAAAAAATAATAAGACAGATCAAAGAGACCTGGCCACTTCGCTGAAGTCACAGCCACGCTTGTCTACACACACGTAAAAGCTTTTGCCTTTGCTTGGGCCATCTTTAACGCCTGTCTTTAGCATGCAAACGCCACCTGAGACACAACACAAAGCATAATTGGGAGTTAAAGAAGGAGCCAACTATGTTGAGCAGCCAAAAACACGAATTCTTTCCCGAATGATGCGTGCTTTAACGCCTTACCGTGGACATTACATGGAACTTTGTCCATAATTAACTCATGTATCCTGGAGCACTCAGAGACGAAACTTCACATATTCGTGTCGTGTAACCATTTTTGTATCGACCAATCACAGTCTTCGCCAAAAGGGATGTTCGATGTATGCGTTTCAGAACAAACTCATATTTTGAGGTTCACCAACCTTATGCCGTCAACGTTGCAGAATATCCGAAATAAAGTCTTTATAAGTCTAAATACAATCTAAAATGTATTTTATATGATAATCTTTAATTGAATCGAAGTATTTGTAAAACATATGGCCTTATTGTGAAATTAGGGACCGGATATAGTTTACCAAGAGCCACCGTCATTAAAGTCGGCTTCTATTTTTGTTTCTTTCAGAAGCAAAGACTAAATTTGAAGACTGTCCTCTTTTATCTGATTATTTTACTGAAGTGATACATATTAACTAGTAGACACTCCAACCGTCAAAATATACCAGCTCATAATTCAATTATTATTCCACAATCTTGCACTTCACCCTCCAACCAGCCAGTGGTGCTGACGACTTTACAATCGCATCGACGAGATCCGCCGCTTTTTGCGTTTGCTATCTACTTCACTATCGCGGGCTTTGTTTTGACATGGCGGCAAGTTTGTAAAGTTTTCCCTTTTTGGTGGTGGTGGAGTTTTAAAGTATTGCACGCCAGCGCCTCGCTCTTCTCGTTCGCGTTGAAGGTAATACTCGCCTATGTTTTTGTATTTGTATCAACTTTTAAGTTGTCGAATGCTTTTTATTATTTTTTTAAAGAAGTAGTTTTTAAGTGTGAAGCCTTGCTGGTCCTTTAACTTGGCACCCCCTTTCCTTTTTATTTATACAAAATGGCGATAAGGATACACGCTTTAGTCTGTGTAGGAGGTAAGCGTTTCCCCCGTGACAGTGAACTACGAGTGTCAACAGAGGAAACCACTAAGAGAACCTGAAGCTACGTTGGTTCTAATACTTAATCCATGTAATTGTTTTTATTTTCTTCCCAAGAGTCTATTTGCTTTTCTCTTGGTTGCATTGCTTGCAAAACATGTTTTATTGTCCAATCAGATTTCAGTCTCCATGTCAATATAATCTGCCCAGGGCCTTCAGAATCAGTAGTGCTGTATAGTTTCTTTAATAAGTCTAATGTCTTGTTCATGTCAGAATTTTTGCTTTCGCTGATTGGCCATAGTCAAATTTTCCACCTTCAACCAGCAAAGATACATAAATTCCAACTGAAGGCTCAGATACCAAATGCATGGCTTGTCATTGCTATTAATATAGTCAGCAATGTATGCTAATTTTATATAGTCCAGTAAGCGTCACCAATAATACATTCCTCTTGTCATGGACATCATGTGAAAACCAAGTGTGATTAGCCCTAGACTTAACCGTTCACCAACAACTGTTGCTCAAATCCCGGATTAAGGACCGCCAAGAACAAGGTGGTGGCATCATGTCCTCTACCATCACCGGGCTTCCACACTCATCGTCAGACTTTTTGGCCCGCTGGATGCCGAGCAGCACTAGGGCCGGTGTGATTCTGGATCCAGGCTCGCTGCGATACGACTGTGCGCCCCCTGAGCCGGATGACTTCGTCCCTATTGCCGCCTCAGTGGACAGCAGCTGCCTGGGTGTGGAGAGCCTCGCCGGGGCACCTGGAGGAGACAGTGAGGAGACGGCCAACGGCTCGCAGGAGGTTTCCGTTATGATGAAGCTGGATCAGGTAGTCATAATATTGTATGCACATTTCAGCAACAGTAATTTTTCACTTCTAAAAACTACCATATTGGATATCTGCCGCCAAGTTGCCCTCAATGGGCCAGACCAAGAGGTATAAGAGCATCCTATGAAATGAAAAAGATTTAAATGTTGTGCCTCTGGCTGTGAAATGGTTGGAATGAAATGTATTCGACTGCTTTTAAATATACACTAAATGCATTTTTAAAGTCTAAGAGTCTACGTGTTTCTTTGAGGGTGCAGCATGGCTACACATTCGAATGGTCAGAATGCCAACACATGTTCCTCAATTTGAGCCATCAAAAACTCAGATTTACCAGTTTGAAATCCATTAAATTGTCCAAAGCCTAAATAATATTTTTGTTGTTGTTGTTTTTTTAATGTTCGAGATATTCTGCATTTACTCCCACAGCTGAAAAGGTGGCAGCAACATTTGCAGGAGCAGCTCAAAGTTGACCAGCTTGACCAGCTCCTTCACCTCCAGGAAGAGCAGCAGCAGAGGGCTCTTGGAGCTTCCAATCCCGGGCACGACCACTTCAGTCATCCCCGGGAACTCCAAAAGGGCCGCCGCCAAGAGGAGGAAGCCCTCCCGCAGCTCAAAAATGGTCAAAACGGCTTCGAAAGGCATGATGAGGAAGAAGGTGAGCGGTTTCTGTACAGTGATCCTCTGCGGTTTATTGTTTGCGTGCCTGCTATATTACAGACTTTTGAAGCACTTCCTTGTTATTTTTACACAGCCGTGAACCGCCATCTATAGCGATTCAGCATTTCAGATTTGTCCATTTTTGTGCTCAGGCCAAAGCAATGAACTCTTAATATAGTTTTATGTGTCCCGCAGGCCCAAAACGCGATGGATTTCCCAAGCCAAGCGCAAATGACAACACTCACCACAACAAAAGAAAAGATGATCGAATGCCACGAGACAGGTAAGACAGTCGTTTTCCTCGTTCTTTCCAATAACATAACACCTGTTGATGTTATGGTCACATTCGAATATATAACTATTCCTCGTGAATTTGTCGTTGACCGTAGCTGTAAAGTCTGGAAAAAGCAAGTATTTACGGTAAATTAGCAAATGACAAGCTGTGTTTCTCTGTCCATGTCTGCTTGTCATTTGCGTACGTGTGTGTCCGTTTATTTTTGCTCACGCCCCTGTGTGCATTTGTGTGTCCGTGTTTTTGTGTCTGTCCAGACCAATCCAGGCGGGCAAGCAGAGATTTGAGGAATTGTTGGAGGAGCAGCTGAGGTTGGAAGAGCAGAGGATGAAATCGGTCAGTAACCCTGCATCTCTGTTTGCACAAGTGTTTGCCTCAGATATCACAAATAGGACAGTTGTGATGGTAACAATTGTGATAAAAATGTAACCGTCTCATTCTGTTGAAAGATTGCAGATGGAGGCCAGATGGTGGTGCCCCCAAAACGGGCTTTTCTGAAGCGAGGCGAGGGCTTGTTGCGGTTTACCAACAATTCTTCTCTTCCGAAAGAGGATTTAAACAAATATCCCAAACCGTCGAGCCAGGCCAGAGTGGTCCCCCGCAGCAACTCGGAGAAAGGGGCGGCTCAGAAACTTCCCGTCCAGCGCAAAACCGCGATTATGAAAAAGGAGAACCGTCCGAGAGACAAAAGGGCCAGAAGGGTTGAGATTAAAGCAACACGAGTTTTGGGATGCCATCAGAGACAAAATACAGGCGGGGAGGTGAGGACAAACAAACAGTTGGAAGAGAGGCACCCCATGAGAGAGCAGGCGGTTGTGAAGGCAGATCCGCCCAACTTGCCACAAGGAACACCCGATACGTCCTTGGTGGAAAAGCTGCGCCGTTGGGAGTGTGAGCGCCATCTTGAGAGCATGGAGCTGGGAGAGTTTGAGCTACTGGAGCAAGCGGCAGACGAGCTCTCCTTGTCATCGAACTCTTCCTTCGTCACCAAGGTGAGGATGATCCCAGACGCTTGACAATCTTGCTTCCAATTTGACTTGGAGTTTAAGTGACCAAATGTGGTTCTTTTTCATAAAAGGAGTAACTCGGGCCATTTTGACCAAAGTCCCCAAATAAGGTCCAAAGTGACCAATCATGGTTCCTAACCATGTGAAGTGGTACTTTGCCTGCCCTTTAAAATTAAATAATAAAATATGGTTTGTTGCCATGTAAGGAGCGACTCAGGTGTTTAGTCTGAAAATGGTTCCTTGAGTACAGAGGTACTCTTGTGCCTCATTTTGACTTAAGCAACAAAATATAGTTCCTTAACATTTATGGCACTCATTTAGGCTTCATTTTGAATGTGGTCCTTGCCATGTAGGGAGCCAACCAAATATGTTTTTTTTGGGCTGGGGGTGGACCTGTAGATTCTGCAGATGGATCGTGAAAAGCAGAAACTGCTGGGTGTGGCTGGGCTCCACCAGAGACGACTTTCATCCACACCCATCAAGTTGCCACCGGCCAGAGAGCGTAGCCCTGAAATTAATGGTGGCGCTGTGAAAAGCCATGACGAGGAGGAGGAGGAGGAGGAGGAGGAGGATAAGGATAAGGACTCTTCATCAGAGGCCAGCACTGATGTTAAAGAGCCTGTACGGGCAATAACGCCACCCATCTTTCCCAGCAGCCATTGCTTCCCCGTCCTGTCGGAGCTGCCGTATGACAAGCACTCCTACCAGGATGACGACTGCGAGAGCGAAGACGTGGTCAGCAGTATTGGCGACGATGATGACTCCTCCACACTGGAGGACGACAAAGATGCGACAGCAGGCCAAGTTGTGTTTGATGACGACAACGCGTGGAACGAGCTCGACGACACAGCGGTCAGCATTGACCCCGTTCCCGCAGAAACCGCACATCAAGAGTCAGATCCTGCTCCTACCCAGCCCCTTGCTCCTCCTCCCTCCTCCAAACTCATGATGAAACTGTTCCCTGCACTTGAGCCAAAGACCCAGAATGCACTTCTTCCGCCACCTGACATCACCGCAACTGACAAGGCAGACAACAAAGCAGGTGAGTCGTCAAACCAAATGTAATCATCTAATCCAGATTGCACATTTGCCAGCAATGTAAACATAACATCTAAACTTCATTGATCAGTTTCTGATTTGCCATTTTTATTGGATCTTAATTAGGGCCCAACTGCTTACTCTGCTGACTAATTTAATCGACAGATAGTACTTTTAAAATCAGACAGGACTGATTTTTTTTTTTTTTTTTGTGCCCTGTGATTGGTTGTAGACCAGTCCAGTTTGTGTCCCACTTCTCTCTAAAAAGTCTGGTGGGATGGGCTTCAGATCACCCTAATTCCATTAAGAACAAGCACAAAAGTTGTTTTCTTGGTCTAACAGAGCAGCAAATTCAGTCCACCCAGTTGAGGGAGCGATTGGTGGAGCTGGAGCTCGAGATTGAGCGTTTCAAGAAGGAGAACGCTGCCCTGACCAAGCTCCGACAGGAGAACGAAAAGTTCCAGGACAACCTCAGGTTGTCGAATCCTAAGACCTTACCACTCCCGCCTGTCCTTGTGGCTCTATTAACACGCTGGCTTCTCTAGGAAGGAGCGTCTGGCGTGGGAGCAGCAGCAAGCCGAGCAGCTGGCTCAATTTGAGGAGTACAAGAGGGAAGAAACGGGGAAGCTGCAGCGCGAACGCAAACTTTTTGAGAAACACGCCTTGGCCGCCCGAGCCGTGCCTGACAAAAAGGAACGCGAGGAGATACAGGTAGACGCAAGTGAACCACTCTTCAACTCCAAATAAGATCCAAATTAAGCTGAATTCAACGTGATGTCATTTCCTGCCTTGAGGCTCTGAAGCAGCAGCTGAGCTCCCTACAGGAGGATCTGAGGAAGAAGGAGAGTCGCTGGTCGGCCACTCATAGTCGCCTTCGCCAGCAGATCGACTCGCTCGGCCAGGAAAACAACGAGCTGAGAGACGAGGTAAATGCCAGACCAAAGCATATACATGGCTGTTTTTTTCCCCCCTGTCTTTTCAAAGCGTTTCTCCATCGTGTCACTTGAGGTGAGAATGCTGGAAAAACTTCGTCTGAGTGCCTTGAAGAACTCCGTAGTCACAGCAAAAGACGTCAAACGTGTGCCTTCTGTAATCAAAGGAGTCACGTTTGCTGTGAGTAATGATAATTACTAAAAATTAATTTTAAGCCCCTAAATCACAATGTCCTTTTTCCTTCTTCAGAATCCTCTTGACTCTAGCAGCGTGAGCCCTCCACATGGTAGCACTGCAGAGCCTCCTAGTGGCAACTCCACTGCACATGCCAGTAAAGGTGAAGATTTCTTGAAAGGAATCAAATGTGCAGTCTTTGATTGTGTGAGATTCAAAGTGTACTGAAAAGTGTAATGGCAATCCATCAGGAAAAATGGCCCAGACGTGTGTGTGGCTTAAAAAACAAACCAGTATTTTGACTTGTATAGGGATGAAGAGCAGCCTGAAAAAGCCAACAGAGTCCTCCTCTTCACCAAGAGAAATGTCAGATGAAAAGCCAATAGCTGCCCAAGAGAAATCTCCAAATGAACAACACTCTGAGAGCTGCTCGCCGGTAAGAGACGGCATGCAGACCGTCTTCTCAGTTTTCTTTGAGTTAAAGATAATAACACTACTACACTAATAGATACAGATTGAAAGTGAGGCAAACGAAGTAGAAACCAGTGAGGCTGAGTCTGTTCAGGAAGTCATCACACACCCTGATGGCAAGGTAAGAAAAAACCAGACACTCTGGATTCACACCAAATATGATCTAGACATTTCTCCTATAGTCTTTGTTTGTCTTTCAAACAGAGAGAAAAATCAGTTGACTACAATATGACTGTGTGCGTTCCAGGTGGAGAAAATCCTGGCGGATGGCGATCGCATCATCATGTACCCCAACGGCACCACAAAGGAGGTGTCATGTGACGGCGTGACAATCAAAGTAACTTTCTTCAATGGTGACACCAAAGAGATCACGGCCGACCACAGGGTGGTGAGTGCAACCCATTGGACACCTCACGTCTATTTTTAGCCCCTGAATCATTGTCCTCTGGTCCTTAGTTGTACTACTACGCTGACACCAGGACCACACACATCACATACCCGGACGGAGTGGATGTCCTGCACTTCCCCAACAACCAGACAGGTCAGAACATCAGAAGTATTGCAGTATCGTATTCCTCAGTTAGGCATGATATGATTTCCACCAATTATATATACCTGAGATGGGTATTTTGTTCTAGATCTATTATCAAGGTGGCATCCATTTTGTCTTTGTAGAGAAACACTTCCCAGACGGCCGTAAGGAAATCACGTTTCCGGACCAGACGGTGAAGACTCTTTTCCCAGACGGAAGCGAGGAGAGCGTCATGACAGACGGAACAGTCATACAACTCAAACCGTACGCATGCACACATTTGCGCTAATAAATGACTTATTTAATGGAAAACTGTCATTTTAAATGAATAAAAATGACAACATTTTACCCCAAAGTATGACTTTGAGGATATCAAAATAATAAATTTACTCCCATAGCAACTGGACATGGAAATCCCGACAATTCTCACAAACTACAATTTCAGTGATCTAAAATTACATAATGCAAGATATAAAATTTCTTTCCATAAAAATTACCTTTTAATTCACATGAAATAATGGCTTTGGTAAATTATAATTTTGTATAAAATAATGATTGATGATGACCCTGAACTGCAAAATTATAATTTTTTTCCCATTCATGTAAAATTCCAAACATATTGAAAATCTGCAAATTGTGCACTTAAGCCAATAATGATGCCTTGGTGGCCAACAGAGACGGCACCAAGGAGATCCATTTCAACACGGGACAGAAGGAGGTGCACACGGCTGACTACAAGAGGCGAGAGTACCCCGACGGCACGGTCAAGACCGTCTACGCCGACGGACGGCAGGAGACGCGATACCCCGGAGGAAGGCTACGTGTCAAAGACAAGCACGGAAACGTGCTTACGGACGAGTGTCAGTAGACATGACTCACGTACTGTTGTAGACTGCAACCAAACACAAGAAGTCTTTTCTATTTATTTTTTTCCCTCTTTGGAGCGCTACAGCCACAATGGAACACATTAAAAAAAATAAATGTAAATATTTTTATAAAAGGTGCTAACTTTGTGGTAAAAAGTGACCACTTGTTTTACAACTCCCCACTCTTCTTCCACTATTTAATTTTTACTTTGAAATGTGTGTTGAAGCACTACGTTGACGACTTCTCTTATCTGACTCTGCACAGGTCAAAAAGTTGAAGCTGTTCATTTTTTTGTACGTTTGTATTTTTGTTGATTTTATTGTTTTTTTTAAACAATTTTGATGAATGAACCACTTGCTTTTTTTTTTCTATAAAAAACAAAAGCTCAAGAACAACACACTTGAATGACTTAGTCTGTCATTTAAACAAAGTGGCAACTTAAATGGACTCTTAAGAATATAAAAAAAAAAAAACAGTCAAGCAACTTTAGTCATGAACGCAGCAACAAAACAAACCGTGTGTGGTGGACCTTCAGTCAAGTTCCGCCAAGCCGCTAGCCAGCAGAGGCAAGAAGATAAATTGTCCTTCTTGGTTGTACAGCAACACGGACGGCTCAGCCGACACGTCCCCACTCTGGATGGATGGACAAGGAATCACTTAGCAGTTTCTTGTCGAGCACTACACAATTATAACACTCATTTTTTCAACACTCTAAAGATTGGTTTTAGCCTCGAATTATGACTCCATGTCACTTTGTTCCCCTAAAATGACAAATTAAAACCATATTCCTCTAAAATTGAGCCACTGACAACTAGAGCGGGCCAGCGCCATTTGTCACCAATACTGGGTTAAATTAAGGTTGACTTGGAATTTGGACAACTTTATTCTCATAAAAATAAAAATGTATTCATGTAAAATTGACATATTTGTGTCCAACTGCACTTCAGTTATGCGAAAAAGACAAATTTGCGTAAAAGTGCAAATTAAAGTGTAATGTACTATTTTATTTGTGTTCAATTTCACATTAATTTGTGTATAAATGTGTGTAAAATTACACATTTCTTCACGTACAAATTTGGGGTCCAATTGATGACAGATTATCATCTGTCTGATTAACCGGTCGGGTCCTAGTCAAATTGCGTGCTTTTCCACAAACAAATCTACTAATTTATTTTCGTAAAATTGCATTGCAATTTCTTCTTAGAATTGAAAATGTCCTACCTGAAACACAGCGGTTATGTCTCCGTGTAGCAGGTCGATCATGGCCAGCGTGGCCTTGATGCTCCACTGCGGGCTGTAGGGCAGCACCTGGTCCTCCGTGCTGGTGCTGGGAGCCTTGAAGCCCGCCACGTGCACCTTCAGCGCCTGCACAGGGAATCGCAGCAGCTCGGCTGGCATCTGCCGCAACCTGGAGGGGAATATAAAATTTCGCTGAGCCCACCGTCGGTTGGGAAGAATGTTGCAATGCGTTCGAACCTGTTGGTGGGCACGGTGTCGTTCGAGCCAAAGTCCACGTGTTGGATGAGGATCTGGACGGGATCTGCGCTGATGATGTTCACTATCTTGGCTCGGTAAAAATTGCCGTCGATGTACTCCGCCAGACAGGCGCCGCCTGACAATCATCATTTATAACTGTTATTTTGCCATTAAAAAACATGTAGCTATTTATTCCTAATAAGGATATGATGCATGCAACAGAATGTGTGACCTCAGGTTTCAGAAGGTTTCCAAGTACGGTTTGGGTTACAGAGCCTGTTTGATTACGTTACCATGAGGGAAGTTGGTGAGTGGCAGAAGATTGGGAAGGTCAGCGTTGATTCGTGACATGCACTGGTCCAGAGTTTGCCCATCCACCGTTTCTTGGGCCATGTCATTCCACCACAGGAACAACTGCGCCCGGCGAGAAGAGATGATTTGACCAAGTTAATGTCCTGTGAAGTGTCATATTTTTTGCCACCATTACCTCATTGGGAGTCTGCAGATGCCTCACGCGGACATTCAGGTGCTGGCCTTCCCCGGGCAGGCTGGGCTCCAAGAAGGGCCCCAAAATCACCTCCCGGGGGCCCAGCAGACCCTGAACACGCACAGTGGTGACAACACGCAAGTAAAAGAATTATATTATCTGCACCAGTGGCTCTCAAACTTTCGATACCAAGTACTACCCAAAAATAAGAACCTGGATAATGACCAACACTGAACAACAGGAATGTAGTAGTTGTTAAAAAACAGATTAAAATCATACATTAACAAATTAGATTAAATCACACACACACACACACAAACATGTATATTTAAAAAAAAAAGATTGAATGCAAATATAGTAAATCATTACCCCTAGTGGTACTCAAACCACTTTGCAAATCACTGATCAACACAGAACTAGTCTGATTACCTCTGTGTCGATGTCCCAAATATCCAAAATAGGGACAGGAGGCAGAGAAGGTGCCTGCAGAATAAATTAAATAAATCCATAAATACCATGACTTATAGAACATTAAGCTAAGAAAATGTCTGCCATGAAAACCGTATTATGTAATGAAGACATATTAGGCCACAAAAGAGAATGAAAATGCCAGTTTCCATGGAAACGCAATATTTTGCCACACCAGTAGAGCTGTTCGGTCCATCTGGGCGTGTTTGTGCTGACACAAGATGGTATTGAGGCTCAGTCCATCCAAGAAGATTTCAACCGTGAGTGGTTGCCTGATGTCACTCGGCAGCTTCTAATGTCCGCAAACACACACGCATAGTCAGCACTTGCCGTTGCGGGTGCATGAGCAAGCATGTGTGCGGGTACCAGGACGTGGACATCCACACGGCGATGCAAGAGCATCTCGTTGAGAAGCTCCACGGCATCCTGATGCCAGCTGTCGCCGACCTGAGGACAAGAACGCCACCACTCTGTCATCTGCAGTATTGCATCGGTGCTGCGTGCCGAATGTTCAGTCTCACAGGCTCGATGGCATGCAGCTGACAGGCCATGCAGAGTTGGGGGATGTCCTCGCACAGTAGGCGGGGGTACACGTGGACCACGGGAATGTTTTCCACCTGGCCGTAGTCTACGTACTGGACCTGCAATCACCAGGATGGTTCTTTTATAGTCAACTGCGTTCTAGATTAACAGTGGGCCGGTGCCTCTACATGACTGTGACGAAGAGCACGAAGTTCACTAATGCTTGCCTGACCAGGCCAGTACAAATTTCGAGCGTGTGGGCAGAAAAATAGTAACTAGGAAAAATAAAATATTATTTTAATAAAGGCTTAAATAATCAAACCCAGTACCTCTGAACCTGAGGTGGACGTGCTAATCAGTCACCCACTGTGCCGCCTAGTATAAAGACAATAAATATAAAATAGTGATAGTAACTTATCGTACTATATCGTGACAAAACAGGGCCAGTGCAGATTGCGGCAGGAACACCACAGTATGGCTCAGAAGGGGGCGCCAACAAAAACCCACCTTGACGTGTCCTCCCAAGACCTCCAACAGCTGGCCCCGGTACCACAGCATGTCGGGTCCAATGACAGCGCATCCCTGTACCGTCTTCCAAGTGTACGGCTTTTGATTGGGAAGCGTCTTCATGCTCTGCTGGATCTTCTCCCTCAGCTGCTCCAAATGAAACCCTAAAGACAACACAACCAAGCTCCAGTGAATCCAGGCTCCTTGAAGGGCTCACCAGCTAAACTCTTTGCATTACCTGCAGTGTCAGTTCTGGCGTAGATGACTCCATCCTCTTTGATGGCAGAAATGGTCAAGTGATTGTGACCCAGTTGTGGAAGCTCTGGTGCTTTGTACATATCAGTTTTCACCTGCACACACAAAAAAAAACTGAATTCACTTCCAGGCATCATGTTAATTAAGGTTAGCGGTTTGGGTTCGAGTACCTTCTCGGCAGGCTTGCTTGAGCGGGGAAAGGGTCTGGGGGGAAACGGTGCTGAGGAGTACGCTAGCAAAGGACCAGCTGCCTGTTTAGGAGGCTGGGCTAGTTTGTTATTGTCAGAAGATTGAACATCACTTTCATTTGGCTTTTCAGGAGAAGCAGTCAGCTCACTGCAAGACAACAACAGAGCTTATTGGACACCCTTGCGGTTGTAAAAATCTTGAAAGACCTCTTTGAAAGCCAAATATTTAAAGTATCTCCCAAATCTGAAAGCCGGGTAAAAGAAATTATATTTGCTTGACATCCACATTTTGAGTTCACTATAGTAAATGTGCACGTGTTCAAAGGGAGACGCACACTGGCTTCCTCTCCCTGAGGGCAAGACCTTCGTGGGCCAGGTAGTTGGAGATGCTGACCCACTCCCCCATCTTGTTGATACACATCAAAGTAGCAGCTACTGGACGCTCATCCGTCATTTCCTAGCAACGGCAGAATACGTTAGAACCTAGGTCACAGGAGCAAAACATGAAGGTCTAAGGAGAAAACCCGGTCCTCAGACCTGGATGGTGATAAGAGCTGAGGCTTCTGTCAGGTAGTGGCGCAAGAAGTCGCAAGCTGTGGCGGTCCAGGTGGGTTGGCCCCCTGCTGGCCTGTTACAAAAAAGCACATCGAATTGTGACAACGAATTGGACTAAAGTAAATAGTTTACTGCGTTTGTTTTATTGGCACGCCAATCCCCATATGAAGGTTACACTTTCAAATGATACAGCATAATAATTGTCTATTATTGTATATTAGTTTGAGAGACACTAAAGGGGTGTGTGTGTGTGTGTGTGTGTGTTACTTGACATCCGTCAACGAGCACTCCACAGCAAAAGAACCCTCCAATGAAGCCGACAGGGGCCGCAGGCAGCTTACGTGCAGCTTCACCTTGTTGCCGTGATCACAGCGCATCACCTATTGCCGGGCAACACACAGCAGAACAAGTGACTGACCTGTTCACTGAAATAAGTACAAGCGCAAAGTTTCGATCTAAGATGGAACACCTCTGCAATGTCGCCGGACGAGACCTCAGAGCAGATCAGTCCTCTTTCCCAAACTTGGTTGACATGAGCCGCACAGAACATGTCTGGCTTCCACACCGTGTCCTGGGGCTCCAGGAGCTCACATTCCTCATTCAGAAGCTCATTTAACCTGGAAAATATTCAATCGATAGCAACAGATCAACTCGCATATGGGGGTGTTGGGCCGTACGTGTCAAATGGCTCATCAGCCGTCCTACCTTTTAAGTTGATAGTCGTTTTTGACGAACTGGACGTAGAAGCTGCTGGGTGAGGTGATGTGGCTCACTCGCACTTTGGCATCCTTGAGGGAGCCCGAGAGGCTGAGCCGCGGTTGGAACTCCACCACTGTGCCAGCATTAAGGTTCGACGGATCGGCACCGCTCAGTTCAAGCGGTGGGTCCCATATGGTGCCGTCATTGACGGGGTTTTCTGCCGTGTTGGTCTTGAGCCTTTGGCAACCGGGTAACACAAGTCAATGAAAAGTCACCATTTAAGAATCTATTCTGGAACAAAAATAAAAAGATTATACCCATTTTTGGAGCACACCAACTGCTCTTTCATTAGCACCTCGGCTATATCGATGGGTGGGTCAGTTGGGCTGCTCTTAAGTAGCTTGACTAGTAGAGGTTTTGTCTTGGGGGATTTTTCTGTTTGGAGAACAAGGAAATTAGGGAAACATTTATTTTTAGAGGTAACTTGAGATGAGTTAGAAATGATCATTTAGACAATGATAAACATTTTTGGGGTATTAAATACTAACATTAACAGTCATATATTAGTATATTAACATTAACATTTTTCCGCTACCCACGACAGGGCTTTGCAAATACTACGACTTCACTACTTGTTTGAATTCACTTCACCTGTAACCACGATGGTGACAAATTGGTCATGAGCCAGGCTGGAAAAGCGTTTTACACAAGCGATGCTCCACGTCTCTTCGGCCAAAGGAACCACGTCTGACAAGCAGCACTGGATCGCCTACATGATGCAGGCACATAAGCGCACACATATGAACACAAAGACTATTTGAGTATGCAGTAAAGATGAGGTTGAAATTAAAGTAAGCACTGTTACCAATGTTGGCAGGGAGAAGAACTCATTCTTTATCTTCCTCAAGTCGCTGACTGAAACTGTTCTCTTGAGTCCGAAGTCAATGTAGCGAACCTCCACCTTTCTTTCCCCCGGATGACCTAAAATACAGACAGACACACGCACACACACACGTACGCGCGCACACACATACACACAAACAGAATTATGACAAAACTATTAGAAACTACATTCTCATCGGTTTGAAAAATTGTAGTGATTAATGTAAAAATATTCCAACTTCACTTTTGTAATATTAAGACTTTACACTTTGCTAATGCATGAAATTCCGACTTTATTCATTTACAATGACGTCCTTATAATCAAGCTGTCAAGACTTTATTTTTGGAATAAACAACAAAAAGACAAATTAAACATAAAATTACAACTCCTCGTTATGTCACAAATATAAAATGATGACTATGTTCAGGTAAAGCTATGAGGCCATAAAATTCCAATTTTATTCACTCAATGAGTACGTCCGCATCCGAACGTTGACGTACTCACCTATGACCTCGGCTCTGTACCACATGTTTTGTTCAAAGCGGGCCACGCAGGCCTGTCCAATGATGGGACAGTAAACAATCAGTTCTTCTTCTCCAGTCTTGGCGTTGTAGCACTCCTGAAGTTTGTCTTTCAGCAACAAAGACTCCATGTTGTCAGTCTGCTGGCAACACACATGACTGAATGAAGAAGAGTCGAGCTCGGGGAATCCGAGTGCTAAGATACAAGCAAGTCATAAAGACTGTCAACTATTACAAGTGTTGTACAGGAGATGCACACTCAGGGGGTGTGTGGGCAAATGTTTGTGCTCAAGGGCCAAATTGGATCCTTACACTTTCTCACAAATGGACGAATTGTAAAAGAGATTAAAAACGTTCAAATGGGTGAGTAAAATACTTTTATAGTGAAATAATACCTTCTCATTTTTAAATTAATCACATTTTTATTTAAAAAAAAAAAATCAAAATTTTAAGATAAGGAAAGGTTACATTTATCAGTGCCACAATGGGGAAAATGGGGCAAAATACTATCGGTAAAAAAGCAAATTTGAATGATAAAATTATAACTCACACAAGAAATGAGAAATTCACAGTTCAAGTATGACGGCATATCTCATTTTCGTGTTCAGTACCAACTGAATGTAGAAGTCATCGGGGCTGTTGACGTGCGTCACCACTGCGCTGTGCTCACTGTGGATTTTGGGGAGGACAGCCGGGTAGAACTTGAGCGGCCGCCTGCTCGGCTTCACCGGATAATAAAACCTGACAGCGGCGATGACATAATGCAATGTTGACAAAGAATATTTAGAATGTGTGAAAGCAGCAGAGGATGACTTAAATCAACCTCTTAACACCACCATTTTCACTTTTTTGTACTTTAATCAAAAATATGAAGGCGCAGTTCTGTTTTTTTTTTTAAGAATAGACTCTTGGGAATTAATACAATTTCATGGAACAAATATTAGAGAGCAGGTTGTAAATGTAGCTGAGTTCTACTGATAGTGTTTGGAGGCAGCAGTACCTGGCCACTTCAATGAACACCAAATAATCCCGGATTGAGATGGGAACATCGTTGGATGGTCCCACAGGAGCTTTGCTGAGGTCCACCAGCAGGGCGTCTCTGTCTTGACCAAGGGAAATCATTTCCACAAAGGCACAGCCCACCACTTGGCGGAATGCCAACTGAGCCTCTTTGCTCCAGCCCTTGGTCTAAACGTAGATTTACGTTGACGTCAAGGATGACATGAAATGGGCGATGTTCGGCGGGATGGACGGACGGGACTCACCAGGTCGTAGGGGACCAGGTCCTTAAGGGAACATCGGATGGCTTGAGGCGCATAACGAACCAGCTGCGGGTATATCTTCCTCAGGTGCTTGTTGACCACATCTACCAAGGAGACTGTGCTCGAGACATCCCTGCAAAATACAAAGGAGCGTTGAAGAAAACGAGGCAATTTTCCTGACAAAGAATCAGAAGTGTTGTGTTCAAAGCAGATTTTGCCCAGTTTATTCTCTTACATGTTTTGACTTTGCAGTACTTGCATAATATTAAACCATGACAGACACTATGACTAACGCAAAATGACAACTCTATTCACGTAACATTATGACTTCAAGTAAAATTCTGACAACAAATACGGCAGGTCCCTTTATAAAGTAAAAAAAGGAAGAAAGAGGATCATCACTACTTTATCCACCACCGACTGAATGTATGGCGACATGACTTTACCTTTCTATGGTCAAGCTCTTGGTGAAGCCGTAGTCAATGAAGAAGATGCAGATGCGGCTAAGTTGGTCGACCGGACAGACTTCGCGATTGCTGTCGCAGCCATTTTGGAAAACCTCCAGCACATTGGTGCGGCACCACAGTCCCTGATTTCCTTTTGCCAAGACCATGGAGCCTGAAAGGACACAGATAAACGTTGCTTTGCTACAATCTAAAACGACAACAATTCATCGTTGACTCGTAAAAATGAACACACCAGTTTGCACGTTTTCGGCAGCGGAGAAGAAACTAGTGTCCAGTTTACAGAAGCTGTTGATCTCCTTAGACAGAATGTCATTCTCTCGCTTCTCGGCCATGTAGCTCACATAAAAGTGAGTGGGGTTGACCACGTGAGTCACCATCACCCACTGAGTAACTGAGGACAGGAGGAAGCGCATTTACAGTGCAGACAAGATTCATTTTCAAGCTGCCCGTCCTGGCAGCTTAGTACAATATGGCGGTAAGAAATCAACAATTGGAATAATAAAAAATAATCATAAATTAGGACAGACTATTCAGCCGGACATCACAACATAAGACAAAGAAATTTAAACACTACCCTCTCCAAAGGAAATCTGCAAATCTCTCCATTGTTCAGTTAAACAAATACTAAAGGAACTAGTATTGTAAAACAGTCAAATGTTCTGCATGTAATTCCTATTTTTTTACTTTCATTCTTTATGTGAAAGTCACAATGCACATTAACGAACATTGGTACAATACCTGAGTAAATCTAAGCGTTTCATACCATTTGTCCTTGTTGTAGGCAAACGCAACCCTCCTCGACTGCGTGACCGCCGCTTGTCGTTGGCCAACTGGGGACCAGTGGGAGGGGCAACTGCAGAAAATTTTGATTCAGAAAACTTTACGCATCTCCACAAGACTGTGGCGTCTTTTATACGTTTACAAATTGAATGACAAATGACAAAACAGCAGATTATGAACCTTGATGAAAAATATTTTTTTTATTTCCACATTGAGTGGGTCTCCTTTAGGGGTTCAGCTATTTTACATTTACTATTTTAAATGGGACTTCCTTGGTATTCTTGGTGTGCATTTTTGTTAATATTTGAATGGTTTGGGATAGAGGGTTGATCAATGTTTAAATCAACGTTCATGTTTTTTGTTTTGCAAAGAAATAAATGATTGTTAAAAATACTTAAGATATGGTTTTAACAAATGAATTAAATGGTTTGCTTTTTAGTCATGCAATAAATTGAGTTATGTTCCAAATTACCTCCACAATAAGTGAAACTCGAGATTTAGAAATACCCCATAGGTGTGTTTTTATATCATTAATCACAGTTTTTTGTTTTTTTTTCAAAAGGAAATATGGACATACCGTATTTCTCCTGCGCCTCAATAAATTCCTCAATGACTCTGTCAGGAGTGGCGTTATCTGAAGAGGATGTCTTAGAGTGGTAACGGCTGCTACTACGCGTCGGGCTTGGAGAGGGGTAGCGAGAAGATGGGCTCCTCCTTCTCTGACTCATCCTCTTCAGCGGAATCTTGGTTTTGTTGTGGCTGAGGTGGCTGCAGATGCTGGCTAAAGATTTGACAGGACCATGTCTGGGAGGCAGTTGGGCAAGGTCGCTACTGTGTTGCTGGATGTGGGACGGCACCACAGACAGGCTAGACGAGCAAGGACAAGACAGCAGAGACAGGACAGAAACACTTAGGGACTAGATAAGTATTGTACGTCTTCCTACTCCCTTTGAACATGTAAACTGTACACGCTGTTGTACATCAAATGTGGAAATGGAGCATGCATAGAATCTATTAGACTTCATAAAATGATTATCTGTTGTAAACAACTGGAACTGAAGAACGGAATTTCAATTAATTTAAAACTGATTGATATATAACTGAGTGTCTAGTTAAGTGAACAAAGGCTCCCTGCCACTGTATGAGGACATTTTAAAAGGACTCACGTGTTTGGCTTGCCTACGTCTATCCTCAGAATTAAGTCCACACTCTGGTTCAGAAACTGGGACTTGAACATAACACTGCGGCAAACATAAACACATACATTGTTAGCACTGTGCGACGTACGGTGAACCTTTGCCGATTTGCGAAGTCATCGATCCTCACAAATTTTTCAGGCGAACAATGACCATTGCTTGTAAATTTTCGCTATTATTATGTTGATGATGATGACTAACTGTCCAATAGTTACAAACCTTTGTCCACAGCCCATGGTGATGCACTTCATGTTGAAGGACTCGATGTCCACAGGGTCTTGCAGTGTCTCCCAAATCTTTCACACAAATTGGACAATTGAGCATTTACTCTTCTCCTAATATCAGCGCAATGTTTATTGCATTCCTTTTTCAAACTTTGAACTATTTTTATACATCTCAGGAGGCGACCATTTTGTTACCTCTGTCCTATGACATTTAGCTACAGATAGTAGTTATTTCTTGGGTAAAATTCTCCCATGGACACAAAAGATTTGAGATGCTCTAGCACAGGAAACATTTGCCATCACACACCTGGTGCCAGTCGCTGTACAACTCCCGGAAGGGCACGCTTCGCACCTTCTTGGCTTTCTGCACAGCGCTCTCCAGATTGGCCAACCTCGCCTTGACTCTGCAAACTTCGGTGTGGGTGCTGGAGAAGTGAGCATCCAGTCCGCTTAGTTTACGGATCTGCATGTCTCGCCTTTTGGACACACAAAACAACATCATTGACATCTTCCAGTGAGCAAGACCTGTACATTGATTAAAATGTATTTTTGATTTTTTGGTGAAAGAAATTGGAGGTTTCATTTTAAGGCCATATCACTCAGTGCCTCCAGCGAGAAGTCACATTTATGTCTTAGCGGTCGTACCACTTCTGGGTGGTGTGTATCGCCTTGTCAACGGCGTGGTTGATCTCCAACTCCAGGCGGGCTCGCTCTTTTTTCACTTGCTCTTCTAGGCCTGTAGTTAAAGTCTGTACAGATAAAAAAAAAAAACGCACATCAAGCACTTCCACAAGACTCTACTATTTTACTCTTTGATTTATTATTATTGCGGAGAAGTAAGCCTGTATCCCACCTGGTGTAAGTTCTCCAGAGTAGCCAGATGTTCCGCAGCGGTGGCCAACGCCTCGTCCAGAGCCCTCTCTCTCTTCTCAAGGTTTATTGGCTGAGGACAATGTTTAATAAACGCACCCAATTTTAAAGGCTAGCTCGCTTTTTTGGTGTACAATGAAGCCGAAGAGGTATGAGTACAATACAACAAAACAGTATATTTGTTATCCTCTGTGAAAAGCAACTAATATGACTGCAAACTTTAAATTCACAGTGGAGCAACATTAGCCAGTCCCGCAACCACCCCCGTTAAAAAAAAGGTAATTGACAAGTATACTCTTTGAATGCGCTTGTACTTGGAATGAGAAAATTAGTTTTGAAAATAGACAAGGAAATCTTTGGAGGTCCTCGATTTACGTAATATTGTCTGTATGAAGTGTAGCACAAGCCATAGATAAACATATAAACAAACCAAAGAGCAGTAAAGTCTAAAGCACATATACTGTACCTGCTCGGCATCCTTGGGTTTGCCATTAATATCAGAGGATAACGCTTTGAGTTTCTTGTGACTGTGTGATTTTTCCAACCTGAGAGACACAGAAGCAAGTTATATTAAAGTTTAACAATTTAACATGAATCAATCCATCAAACACCAACACTTGGCTGATCCATATGTCTGTTGTTGACCTTGAGGACTCTCACACACTTTTCTCAAGGTGATTGTGAAACTATTTGCGACATGGCTTGATAGCACATACGTACATGAGCAACAAACTCAAGTTAACTGATGAGATTGCTCGATGGCGCAGCCCTACCTTTTCATCTTGTTCGTTTTGGCGGTGTAGATGAGGCCAATGATGCGGGTGTCCTCCTGCAGCCCAAAAACGCCCTCTTCAGGCAGGATTGACTCCACCTTCACAAGAGTGTCTTCATTAAACATAAGTACAGGCAACACATACGGTAAAACATTGGTAAGGCCGCTTCAATGTCATTTCACCTCACACTCGGGACACTTAATCACATTGTCACGTATCATGGACTGCAAACAGGATGTGCAGAAGATGTGTCCACACACAAGCACGCGCGGCAGATTGTCTTCAGCTTCATTTTCTGAGTGGGAAAACCAAAATTAGTTTGGTCAAAATGCAAACCAGAAATGGTGGTGTTTGCATTATGTTGGGATGCCTATGGCAAAACAATATTATCAAAATTATTTTTGAAATAAAAAAGTTTATTCGTTGTCAAATATGTGAAATTCAAACCACGGGATTTTCATTCTATATTCCATATTTGCACAAGTTGAAACCGCCAAGAAGTATCTCTCTTATAACTTGATCATAGTTATGTTATCTTATTTAGCTATTCTATATATATTTTGACAAACCTTGTGACTTACTGGTTTGTGTTCCTCCATTTCCTGTTGGAGAGACCTGGTATAAAATTTCGACTCATCAAGTACAACAACTCTGATACTGCCCTCCCCCCACATTCTCCACAAACATTTTGGAGACTCTGGTACTACCTCCGAGGGACGTCACACCGAAATCCATTAGTGTCGTTCATATTAAACAGACCTGTGGAAAATGTCGAAACAAACTCTTTCTGTGGTCGCCCGGTCATAAAATAACTGACCCGCTTTCACAACAAATTAAACGTCCTACAACTGCTAACCAATGACACTTATAAAATACATTCTTTTTAAACATGTATCGGCATGGCAGCGTTAGCTTTAGCTAGCCTTGCTAGGTGTTCGTAGTTCGCCAACCCCGCCAGTCGTAATACAGTAACTTTATGACAACACTTTCACAAGTCGAGAAATATACCTGGCAGAGTGTAGGCTTTCCCACAGGAGTAGCAAATGATTGCGTTGGGTTGTTCCATTTTATTCATTTTCTTTTCTAGTTTTGTTACTGGCTACGAAGGAGCCCGCGATTTTTTTCTCAGTAGAGACAGCGACGTGCAACGGAGCGGTGTCACGTGACTCAATTAGCGTCACTGACGCTTTTAGCCGTATACCCGCCTTCTGGAAAAAAACACTAATAGGAAAACCAGTTCATAAAATAGCACATCGTTTCTGTATATAGTAAACGACTTTATTTTATTTGGAGAATTTATTAAAAGATACACCAGGGACAGTCTTAATGCACCTTCCCAAATTTGTCAATCAAAACTAAAGCATCTTTATGGACAAAATATTAATTCAGTACCCACATAACGTTATGCAAGTCTTACTAATTAAAGCAGATATATTACTTAACCATACGAAAATAACAAAACCATTTAAGATTGAAAGGAATGATTTGAAATTATATTCAACTGCCTGAGTATAGAAACAAACTGACAAATAAATTCCCGTCGAGAAGGTTGAATACTTTCATTTTTGACCACTACGAGGCGCCAAAGACCACATAAATGGCTGAGAAAAGGCTTTGTTTTTAATTCCTGCATGAAATGACCCCCCCCAGAAAATATATATAATAAAAAGAAATGTTTGTGGTAAATTAATATACTTATGAATGGGTAAAACAAATGGAAAATTTTGCTTCCTAAACATCCTTTTCCAATTTGAATTTATTTAACTTTTAAAATACCGAGCCTGGATCAAACATAGAAAGAAGATCCATTTGTAAAGGTTGTTGTGGATTTTCTATATTTTAGTCATGGTTTCAACCAAAATATTACTCTTCATATAAAAATAAAAATAAAATATCTTAAAATAAGATTGGGTTTATAAAAACTAGAATTTCAAATTATTTAAAAAAAACAATACCTGAAAATATGTACTTACGTTTTAATGCATTGTGTATTTATTTATTGAATATGTTTTTTTTTAAGAAAAAGTGCATACAGTATTTATGACTGTTAATTCTTCACTTCAGAATGAACACTAAATTGTATGTTCTGTTTTATATGACCGCTGCTGGCACAAAGGCAACAAGCACAAACAACACTTCTGTCAGCTACTATAAAGTCCTCATGTTCTTTGTTCTCCACATGGTTCCTTTGTTCACCACTTTCAGTTGCACGTGAGGTGCATCCTCATCTCTCCTCCATGCGAGCGCATCTGCCCGCCTCGCCTGCACCCGAGGACAACATCCAAGTACGACGTTTAATCCGTGGCGACATTCACCGAAGAGCAGGGAGGGGTGACGGATATGAAAGGTAAATTAAAAACGTCTGGCCATATTTCGCTTGGCATTCATCCCTGTGGGGGGGAGGAGAAAATCACAAGCCCCCTTTCCACTTTAGAGCTGACAGTATGCCACCCCCACCCCCTCAAACCTGGCCCATGAATGTTGATTACAAGTGAAAGGTGTGACAGCCCCCATTGGTGTCAAGTGTCGGAAACATCAGTGTACAGGCTTCACTGTACAGTGGCACTCAAATTACGCGTGAAGTAAGCAAACTTTGCGAGACGTCAGCTAAGGGTACCAATGATGACGTAGAGTTGAAAGTGTGATGATAACCATAGAACAGGAAATTGAATTGAATGTGAGCTAGGCAAGCGTGTGGCCACTGTACGATAGAGCAACGCAGATGATTAAATATCACAGACGCTAATTTTTTTACCGACAGATCGCTTTTGGCTCAGACGTCCTCTTACCTCTGTAAATCTTTTTAAAAAGCCTCTCAAATTCAATTCAGTTGTACGGGTCACAGATCACATGAATGGTAGAACAACTTCAGAAATGATTTATCTTGCGCTCATTTTCTGATCTATAAAAACCTGGCATTTGAACTCGGGTGTGTAGACTTTTGGGTCAAATGTCAACCTTGCACTTTTCGGCCTGCGGAGGTAGTACGAGAGCCAAAACTGATTAAAAATGAATGATTTACTCGATGAATTGTACAGTATATCGTTCATATCAGCCAGTTTCGCCTGCTGCATTCCAGCAGTCTTCACCAGAGCATGACGAAGATCATATTGAGGGGGGTAGGGAGCTTTTTTTTTTTTTTGATGCGTGTGTATGTATGTGTGTTCTCGGATGGAGGCTGGGGGGCTGGCACATGTGTTTACTATGTGTAATGAACCAATGAGCAGACCGCCCAAAGGGGCTCTAAGGGGGTGTCAGTTGGGCTTGCCCCCCCCCCCCCATCTTCCAAATGTGGGTCACTGCCCATCCTCTGGTCATTTCCCTCCTTTTCCCTCACCCCAACCATAATCCTTGCGCCCCCCCCTCATCGAAGCACTTTAATCGCTCATTAATGATGCCCTTAATTAGGCGGCGGCTTCTTGTTGGCCAGTTCCCGATGTCCCCACATGGCTGCATTGTTGTGATCCAGCTATTTGCTGGCTCATCTCGGTCGGTTTGTGTGCACCTCAAAGCTCTTATTAAATATCCCCCCCACCCCTCCTACCCCCATCGCACCACCCACCCCGACTCAACCGCCTCCCTTCGGTGTCTTTGTCCCTCCCGCGCACACACAACCCCCCTACAGGTCGGAAGAATGAATTGATCCCGAGTGACAGCGGGATTTCCAGTCAAATGTCATCCAGGAACCTTCGACCGCAATGCAGCTAAATGCGACCTGTAGGCTTCGTCATTAATAAGCTCTTTAAGAACAATAACAGTTACCTCTGACGCTGTAAAATCTCCAGGCTCAGCTTCATACGCCCAGTCCATGCCTGTTTATACTTAACTGAGCCTAAAAAAAAAAAGGCAGAAAAACACAAGCATTCTACTAGAAGTGGTTTTGGAAGCTTCTTTCCCCGAGACTACGGCCAAATCTGGAAAATTGTTGGGTTGACTTAATTCCTCCACCATTTCAGTGCTTCCAATACTTCGAGATCTGAGAAAATGATTAAAAAAAAAGAGTTTTTCAATTCTTTTCAATGCTGTATCAACACAACAGCGAACTGTGAAAAATGGCGTCTTCTAGAAGTGTAAAAACTCATTCAATGATACGACCTCTGAAGACAAAAAAATTCAGAGTCAATCTTTTCACCTTGTTCAATGTTGGTGCCTCTTATACACAACAGCAACGACTTTGTCTCAGCTGTTTCGTGTTGCAATCGGAGGCGAGAGATTTTTGTCACCAGGTGGGCCAATCACTGTCCGCGTCCACCCAGGCGATCGCACACGAGGGATCGCAAATCTAATTACGGTGATAACGTGATTCATTTTGAATGCTGTGAAGTAAATTCCTTCTTTGGCGAGATATTTTCCTGCAAGAATCCAGGTCATCTGACACAAACCGATGCAGTGCTGCTGCTCCTTTCCCCGCCATGTCAAATCAATACAATAGAGGACATCACTCCATTACTCCATGCACAAATGCTGAAAGCTGTGCGTATTGGGGGGGGGAGGGGTGCATCTCCCATTCAGTGGTCCTAAAATGGAGCCATTAGCTTGGATCTATATGGGTTACATATGCACATTTGGCAGCCTGCAATGCTTGTTACATGTAGCGTGCTTAAAAGCAGCCACTTTGAGGTCATGCTCAGCCTCTGACTTTCTGGTTCATTGCGGCTATTTTTTTAAAACGCATGCAAGCACATCAGGATGCTATCAAGTGCAGATCGAAGCAACAGGTGGCGCTAGTCAATCTGAAGCATCTGAAATAGTTGGCAGTTTCTGGTATGTGCAACATGTGCACAGGACAGAATTTGCGCTGTGTTCAAAAAATGTGATGTGAAATGGTTACTTATCATCATGACATCATCAAGTGAGGGTTAGACCAAGTTCCCGCCCCTGTTATTGCGGAACACCCTTACACATGTGTTGTCCCGCTTCTGTTACAGTTCTGACTTCACCACCCCATTCCATAACGGTGCCGTTTATACAAAACAACCCAGATAAAAGGCGGGAAAAACACCCGCTTCTACAAGTGTAAAAATGTTACAGGCGCTGTTGCACCTAAGTTATGCTAAAAAAAATAGATTAAAGTCCACAGGGCATTCAAAGGCATTGTAGCAAGGTGCTGGGATGAGGTACCAGCCATCCGCAGCGGTGACATTTAAAGCCGGCCTGCTACCTCTCGGTGACCTAATACCCGTCCCAAGTCCCACAGAACCACTTCAAGGGGGAAAGCCTCGCAGATCAGAGCGCTTGTTAGCAGGAGAAGCTAATCACATCTGTCGGCGAGTGCACAACTAACCTATGTTGCGGTTATCTCATGTTAGTGCACCGACAGAATGCTTGAGCGGCTTCTCAGCCATGATAGGTCGCATTTCTCAGGGTGTCGCCTTGAAGTCTCAGCGAGGAGGCCTGCAGATCTTCCTGTGTGGCCGATAAAAGTCTTGAGCCGCTAAGGATAAGTTTGCGACTGCCGCTTTGGCTCATCACAAGACTCTCATCTAAAAAACGTGGTTAGCTATTCAGTTAGACAACTAGTTCATTAGATAGTTGACAATCCTGCCAAGGCGTGTTTAGCGTGTTTGCTTATACAATTTGTAAGATAGCTAGCTGCTAGTAAGCTGCTGGAATTATAGCGACAGAATTTGTTCTGCCCACATGTGACTATTAACTCATTTAATTCACTCCCATTGATGGCTAAAGACATCAAAGATCCATTTTTTTTACTTGGTTTGTAGTGAATGAGTTAATCCCAGCGATTTTCCCTAGAGGAAACCCCTCAATCCCAGCGTTTTTCTGGATTTGGACTGATTTTGTGAGGCCAACAGAATATTTTGTTCTAATGCTATACAAACACAGAGCTATGACGCAAAAAAAAAAAAATCTAAGACGTATAAATACGTCTTTGGGAGGCAGGAAACTACGTTTTTGAAAAGCTATATGTATATTGTATGGACTGAATGAGTTAAACATTATTTTATGTTAAATGTCTGCAGTTTTAAATAAAATTATACATTATGTGCAGGCAACATATTTGATGATTAATATAAGATGACTTGATCCCTCCACAATGTTTGCGATCTGGGGCACGACACTACATTTGTATTCAGCTACCGTACAAGATGTAACATCAACACCTCACATCTTTTGTAGAGAACGTACAGGTATGTACATGTGTGCTCGAGTCAGTGGGATGGAGGGGGGCGGGGGGTGAAGTGGATGTGAGGCGTGAAAATATCAACGCGCGCAACAGAGTTTACGTGATCGCTGTCAGCTCACCGTCGCAGGAATGACGCAGAGAACTTGTTCCTGGATGTAATATCATCAAATGAAGACAGAACATTTTAAAGATTGAGCTAAAATATGTGTTAGAGGTCCCTTTTTAATCACAAAAAATACGTCAAAAAGCTGACAGGTAATTCAAACATGTAAACCTACCGTAACACTCCTTAAACTGTAACAAAAGACGCCTAAATCACAGCAAATGCTGCCTGAATGTTAGCTAAATAGCTCTAAATCTTTTATAATATTTCCATGACCAAACTTGGAAAACAGACGAGCCACAACGGTTGTTATCGTGTCATGTTCAGTCCACAGCAAGTGGCAGTGCAAGACAAAATGGCCACCCCTCGAGATGAACCAAAACAAAGATGGTCTGCGTTTTCATTAAGCGCAATACTGTATTTAGACTCGTGGGGGCGAATAAAACGTATTATTGGAAAGAACATTTTTGACTTGACTTCCCCTTAAAATTAGAGTTACATAGACATTCCTAAATTGACTGAAACACTCTTAAATCTACTGTAATATTCAGCGACAGTTACACAAATAGAAATGTCCCGAAAAGTTACCTGAATTAGCCCCGGACCAAACCCTGCACGTCTTTGTACTTGCACTCGTATCCTTTTCATATCGAAAGGGTGCGTCGCGCTTTCAACACTTGTTGCTGTTTGTTATCAACAAGCGCTTTGAGCCGAAGTCAACCGCCTTTTGTGCATCAAATTCCACTATTATGTATAACAATCGCTCATCCACACATGACAAATTCAAACAAAGGTGGGTGTAAAAGGAATTCACATGGACTTTGGTCTGTGTTTAATTAAAAAAAAAAAAACGTTACGCGCGAGTGAATTACAGTCAGAGGTTTTATTGTTATTTTGGGCATGGAACGGGCCGATTGCTGGCACGTGAGGAGTTGTTGGAAGGCGCTGAGTGTTTACATTACTCGTTGACCTACATCATGCCAGCATATCTGAAGAATTAGCCGCACTTTGCTTGCGTATTTACACAGCGTTTCAGTTTGCGCTGCGTTTCTTTCACTCCTCAAACAAATCAAAGAGGGTGTCGCAAATTTCCTTCGTCACGGATGACAAGCTCATAATGCTTCTGGCCAGAGGCCCGCGAGCAGAGTGTTGCGGCTCTGACAAATGCGGTGAATAATGCGCACGTGCATTCGCTGATGTCATCGTTTTCTCCCGGCACCTCGGTAACAGATTGTTTCCCGATGATTTCCACCTGGTGTCACGTAGATGTGGAGATGAATGACTTGCACATGTGCATACAGCGGGATTCCTATCCACTGAAAGGAGACAACCAAAATCATCTTTAAGGCGATCATAAATGCACCTAAATGTACCAAAATACAACCGAAATGTTCCCTAAATATTCATAAATCTATCAAAAAAGTCCGACATTTACATAACTACCCTAAAGGTCCCATAAATGGACTAAAGTATTCTAAAAGTTACACAAGTACTCCTAAATCTATTAATATACTCTTAAATCAAACCAGAATCTTAGAAATCTAATGAAATACTCTTTAATGGTCAACAAAATAGTTACATAAATACTCCCTAAAAGTTGCCTGAATAATCTTAAATCAATAGAAATATTCCTTTTTATTTTTTACCAATATTGTTCTTAAAAGTTACTTACATTTTTTCAACTCTACATACGGTAAATACCCCCAAAATCCAACAAAATATTCATCATAAGGCACTGCAACACTTGAATGACGTTTGAGACCAACAGACAGACAGACGGACGGGCGGACGGACTGCCCCGGTGCCGACTCCGCGTCGGTCGGCGGTGGTGAAGAAGGCAAAATCTTTCGTTTGCCAGCCGATCGATGTTGTAATGTTTTCATTTTTCAGAGCCACAAAGTTTCTTGGACTTCCGTAAAGTACGACTTCCACGAGCAGTTCCTTCTTCGAGACCTAATAAATAACCCCAGAACTAAATTTAGACTCGAGTTCTTCGGATGGGCACAATAAAACGCTCCCCCCAAACTTCTGAACTCGTTGGGCAAAGCAGTCTAAATGCGCCATTAGACTATTCCGAGCTTCCGTCCCAATTTCTTGTAAATGCAGACCTCTATTCCGCCGCCATGCCGTCTCCATTCGAGGTCAACCACAAAACCAGCGGTGCAGATTTTTGGCCGGGAGCCAAAGCTTCCAAAGCTTCAACAAGGCTGCATTTACTCCCAGCATGCCTCACATCCCGCTAAAGTCACATGCTCAGGGGGAACTGGCAAGGTCGCAGGAGCTTTCAAGTCCAACTTGGAACTTGAGGAGCATCAGTATGTTACTTCCGGGTTTGTTTATCGGGGTTTCATGTCGACTCAAAATATCTGTCTAATGCGTGGACGCCGTAACGAGGTGCCGGCGATGGCTTCGTGCAAATATTTTCAATCGGGTCGGTTTATTTGACGAGCTAAGTCTAAATTTAGTCTCGGTCTACGATTATCTTTAAACTAAGTCTTCTGAGGTGAAGCTTTAAACACCTTTGAAAATATGGAAAAGACCCTTGGAAAAGTATCATCTCGGACTTGCTCGCCATTTAAAATCATCAAAAAACATTAAAAAACAAAACAAAACAGCATATTAGAATAGAGAGAATATCAACCGAATGAATTGGCCTATTAATTCACTAACATATTCCGGGAGGTGATCTGATCCCTCAGGAACAATTGGTTTGATTTTAACGGGGTCACCAATGATGCGTGTAGTTGTCAGTAAGTGTAAGTTTTCCCGCTTCGATAGCAGCAGATGAAGAAATACCACAAGTAGTTGTCAAGGCGCATTCTCTGGCTTAAGCTGTGAACAGGCACTTTGTACTTGGCTGGAAATGGCGTGGGACGTGCGAGGAGAGCAACGTTTTACGACGTGACACTCATTCCCATGCCTGTGTGTCAGAGAGCTGACCCCTTTTCTTTGATCGGTGATTCCAAACCACAACAAATCGATCCGGCTAACACTGCGTTCCCATTCGCGATTTGTTCAACCTTGGACGCCATCTCTACATAACGTAAGATCATCTTCAATACTGTACAATATGTTCGGAAAAGAAGAGCAACGAGTAGTATATATATATATATATATATATATATATATATATATTAGAATTAGATATATAAAAAGCTCCCCAGCCACTAATCAGCATCACCACAGAGGAAAACCATCATCATGCGGTCGCTGCCCGAAAGTCCGAGAATCTGTGATTGGCTGAGGAGGCGTGACCTTAAAAGACAAACAAAAGTATCGGAACGGCAGCAACTTAGTGCAAGCTTGTTTCTCGAAACATGCATATTACACCACCTGGAAAGTGCTTTGTTACAACTCGAGCTGTTGTGAAATGCGGTATATAAATAAAGTTGTATTGTTTTGTATAGTATTATTCTACTTTTTGTGGTTGAAAGTAGTGACAAAAAAATAAAATGAGCATTGACACGGAAAACTAGGACACTGGAGCAAAAAATATCATTTAAAGCTATTTATTAAAGGCATAAAATATATACTGCCACTGCACTGTAATACAGTAATCGCCCTCCAGTGTGGGTTTACATTTCCAACCACCTCTGTAAAAAGTGAAATCCATGATATAGAAATACCACATTGAAATACTCCCTCGTGTTTTTATAGCATTTATGGCACTCTTTCAAAACACTTTTACAATGCAAACACATAATAATATATTGAGCAAGAGCAATGGATACGCAAAACTACTTTTCACAATATGCATCAATAATCAGGCCCAAATATGTCCAACATGAAATAATCATCAATCATCATCATGAATTAAATCAACAGGATTATTCCTTGAATAATTGTTTAAAGAGGTGTGTCTTAATACTTTTGCAGCGGATATATTATATATGGAAAAAAACGGACCTTAACAGCCCGAGAATGTCGTATTTTCCTTCATGCGTGTCCTTGTTTGGTTGCCAGTGATTCTAAATGACTGCAGTTGGCACTCATGCACAAACAAACACACAAAGTTTTCCCTCTCACCATCATGTTTGCCTGCAAATAAACAACCGCAGGCTCAAGATAGCCACCAATGACAAAGTACAGTCCACTCAACGTCCCGCTCTCTTCTTCTTCTTCCTCCTCTTTTCGTCTTCCTGCCGTTATGTAAACGCCATGCCCCCCAGAAGACCCTGCCATAGTTGGCTGGGCAGCCCCTGCTTGGCAGCAAGGAAAGCCAGGACGCGCACACACATGCCCACACACATACACGCACACACAAACAAACAAGACAGAGGCTCTTAATGAAATCTGAAGGCCTCGGCTCAACGGGCAAAGCCGGGCCCCGAGGGGGAGCGTTTGACCTGCCACCTCACTTCTCACCATCTTCTCCACATCACGTCATCTTTCGTGCTACAAAGACGCCAAAACAAGACAAAACTGTTGCTCCAAAGCAAAAAGCCAGACTTCCGGACTCTTTTCAGGCTTTTGGATATTTTTGGTGAGTCTACTTATGATAAACATGCCTACCAAATTTCAGGTGGGGAAATTTTTTCAAATAGACCCATTTGATCGTTACTACGTATTATAATTTCAGCCTCAAATATCTCCTTCAAAGCCAAATGGCTGACTTTCTGATTCTATTTGGGTACAGGTTCTCAAACATTTTTTGTGGGTCTACCCCAGATGGACATGCAAGCCAAATTGAATTTTGCTTCGTAAAATTGGCTTCATGAGTTGAGTTTTCAAAAGAATTAAATTTTTGGCCTAAAATATTTTCTTCCGATCAAAATGACAGATTTCGATTATCTCTTCAGACATACCTTCGTTAGATTTTTTTTTTTTTTGTGAGTTGTGGAAGCCAAACATACCAAATATTTTGTTGCTAAGTCAAACTGGCTTTGTGGGAATCATTTTCAAAACATCCCATTAAAAATGGCCAAAATGAGTCTCAAATGTCTGCCTCAGACCAAAATGGTCCACTTCCTGTCACTATTGGGGCAAGGAGACTCTTTTTTTGATTGCCATGTCTACCGAATTTGGCGATGCTAAATGAAACTGACTTCAGGGGCTGAATTTTCTAAAGAAGTTATTATGGTTTACTTCTTCGATTTATGATTTCCAGCAAGTCCTCAAACTTCGCCGCCACGCTCCATTTCCACATAATTCCGAAAAATGAAATGTTTTGCAACAGTGTGTCCTCCCTCTGCCTCAAATACAAGGTTTTAATTTGGTCGCAATTGGACAATATCACTCAGAGGAGGTTTTCTTTGAAGAACCTTGGAAGCCAATACTGTAGTTTAACCATCATGTGTGTTAAGTTAAAACAAACAGATTTCACAACATGAGAAGGCAGCTGTTAAAAAAAAAAAGTCTTCTGGTAGCCAAGATTATTATTTATTATTATTATGATTTGGCTTTATGTAAGTACTAAAGAAAGGGCTTGTGTGTCTCGCATTCCTGCGATATTGATCTGGCCCAACACTCCGCTGATTTTCAACAGGGTTGCGGGCTAATGCTCTTTTTATACCAGTATGGTCTTCAGTGCCACTGGATCAAGTGGGAGTGAACGACCAGTTGATCTACATGAAATGAAACGCCGTGAGCCTCGGCAACACGTCTTAGCTGGATAACGTTACATGTATTCGGATTTGAATTCCCACATGGCTTAGGGACAGGAAGTGGAACTGTCGATAAATGGAGAGAAGATGTCATGGCCAGGAATACGATTTTTGAGGGGCAGGGGGGGGACACTGCTATATTTTGTTGTTGTTTCATTGTAAATATTACGGGCAGAACAATGAACAATCAAGATATGGTTCACGCAAATTATTAGACAATTCACTCCGATTACGATATTTGAGTCACGATTCGAATCATATCAGAATTCAAGTGAATTGAAGTATTATAACTGCTTGTATTATAAAATCTCAAATCTAGAATATAAATTCGCTCTAATTCTGATACAATTTCTTCCATTTCAATACGATTCACCGTACGTAGGATTTGCTTGGCTCCAATTTCAGTCCGATTCTTTTGATTTAGGAAATGATTCACTTCAGTTACATGATTCAGTCCAATGACTGATTCGCTTTAATTATGACACAATTTGCTTCAGTTTCAATACGATTCACTCCACTTATGATACTATTAACTGCAATTCTTTTTATTATTCACTTAAATCAGGACATGATCCACACATCAAGACTGTGACATCGCAATGCTGTCACATGCCGGCGAGCCAAATACCGTGTGTGCATATAGAAGCGATTGTCGATTAAACCGTATGTCCCCTTGAAATCATGCTCAATGTGACTTCGTTCAACCGGCAGGAATGCTTATTATGCCGAAAGAGTTGAATGAGAGGACATGTTATTTCTGTCATTTAAAGTGTTTCTCCAGCAGTCAGCGGCGTGACAGACGACAGCGGCTCTGGGCGTGAAGATGCCTTTCGGACCATATTTGGATGTCAATAAAATACATAAGCGTTTTTTTCCAGGCAGGGCCGTCTCTGAGTTTTCCACAGGAATCCCTTTGTGTTACTGTTACACAGCGTTTTTTTTCTTTTTCAGCTAATCCCAGGAATGTGACACAGATGTAAATAATCACGTGAATAATTATGTACGTTATGAAAATAATAGACGAGAGGAAGCAGCGGACTCGCTCCAGTTGCGGTTATGAATCACTACAATTAAAATATATGAATAGTTCAAATCAAAGCGAATTACTCTAGTTATGATCCAAATTACGTTGATTCACTGCATTTGCAATAAATATGAATCACTCCGTTGCGTTCCTTTTTGACACATCTAGTACAGCAATTACTCTGACCTGGCAGTAATCACGTTAAAAAATGAGTCCCCGCAGCATCGTTGCCAGGAACGTGTCACTAATAAACGCTGCCAAACAATCATTTGTCTTCATTTTGCAATCGCGTGAACTTTTCTTCGACGTTTGGGTCACTTTCACGTGCTAACCTCGACACGTTTTGAGAGCGTGACGTTCTACATCCGTCAGTCAAGAATTCGATAAGATCTCTGGGAAGTATCGCCTTTCCTCAGCTTTTGCAGAAATATGCTTTCAGCACGGGGGAGTGTGATCCATGATGTTACCTGTCAAAAAATATTTATGCATGTGTGTGTGTGTGTGTGCGTGTGGGTGCGCGCGCGCGTGAGTAAAGCCCAGTAACATTAGCTCTGTTTTTAAAGGTTTAGCCATCCCCCCCAAAAATGTGTTAGTTTGCATAATGAATGGATGGAAATTATTTATTCAGAAAAAAAAGGAAAATATTTCGCCTTTTTACGGTTTTATTTTGGTAGGTTGCTACCTCCAAGGTTTGAGAAGAAATTGTGGAGCTTTTGGAGAGAAGTTACTTCTGTTTTGCTGACATTTATTCTGAAATAATCAGTAGGATATTCAGCGCTGTAATGTTTTTATTTTTCTAGGTGCTTTGAAGTTTCATTTAAAATTGAGAAGCTTTTTTTGTGAACAAAGGACTTTAAATCCAGTTGTACATTTGACTTTTTCTGACACTTATTTTGAAAAAAAAAGATAATATTTTACTATTTTAATTTTTAATTTGCTCAGTGTCTACTTCCTCCATGAACCGATACTGAGCAATTCTGCAAACAAACGGCTTTGATTTGAATCCTGCTTGTCGTGCTCCTAAATTAGCGTCATTAACTGATGAGTTTATCATTTTAAGTCTTAAAAAAAAAAGTTAGTTCTTAGTTACTTAATCAGAGATGATTGAGAGAAGCTTTTTGTTTTTCATTTGATTTGTGTATATTATGTTTTGACACACTTTATTGCTTTATTTATGATGACTATTATTCTGCTACGTCTAGATCCCCGTATATAGTCAAGTATATTGATGCAAACCAGATTCTTTCTAAAACCTCACACTGAGCCCTGCGTAAAAAAACAAAACAAAACATCAGGCCTCATTAGCCGCAACGCTAATTCCTCACTGGCCCAGCACCAGCCAGCTAATGCTCACATAGCGGCAGCTAACCTGATGCTGCTCGTAAATTAGATTAATGAGACCCTCGGTCATGCTGTCGGAATCCCTTCGCTCCATAAAGTGGGGTCAGCGTGAATGTTACAGGATCATCTGCTCTGCTGGTTTTAAGTGCCTTGTAGAAGGTACCGACGGACGGGCAACCACCTCCAAGGAAAATACTGACTTCCACTTGGACAGAAAATTTGAACTAAAACACAATCATGTCCTGCCTCAAGTGTGGGGAGGCGGCATAAATGCACGCTTCTGCGTTGAGCTATGTAGTTATGTCGTTGGCAAAAATGCTTATTCTGTCCATTTGGCCAAGGCAAACAATGTAAAGCTCATGAAAAAAACAATAGCAACCCGTTTTTAGCTTATTATCCAAATTATTCTACCAACATGAGGCCGATTAAGCTTGAAGTTATTAAGGCTAGCTTGCGTAAATTAATTTATTTTTATGTAATGCTGGACACAAACATAAATGGAAATTTAATGACCTTGAAGGAGGTAACAAATTGTTTTAGAAAACTGAGAAAGTTATGAGGAAGACATTTTGTAGTTGCTGCGAGTCCTGTGATGTCCGCTTGCACTAATTAGCCATTTCTTGCTCTGGCGGCTGTCCGATTTTTTTTTTTTTGGGGGGGGGGGGTCTTTTGAAGACTCCGCCGCGGCATGATCCAATTAGTCGAATCCGGCATGGGGATCAGGGGTTGGCCGGCCACTCGTCCGGACCTGCGTGAGGCCGACCACACCGAGCGAATCCAACTCTACCTCGGTGAGCAGCTGATGGATGAGCTTCGTGAGTTTGTTTGGCTTTTTACTTGGCTTTTGTCCATCAGGTGTCCATGACGTTTCTGTTCGGCAAGAGTCCATTATGTGTTGGTCAGGTGTCCATCAAGCTTCCATTACATTTCCATCAGGCATCCATTTTGTGTCCATCAGGATTCTATCGGGCATCTATTCTATGTGTGTCAGGTGTCCATTCCGTTTCCATTAGGCGACCGTTCTTTGGTGTGTCGTGTCATCTTCAACACGACTTATCCTTAGCAGGGTCACTGGAGCCTATCCCAGCTGACTTCAGGTAAAAGCAGACTTGACCCTGAACTGGTTGTCAGCCAATCGCAGGGCACACCAGGACGAGCAATCATCCGCACTCACCCTCATACCTTGGGGCAATTTAGAGGGTTCAGTCAACCAGCCATGCATGTTTTTGGAATGTGAGAGGAAACCGGAGTACCCGGAGAAAACCCACGCAGGCTCGGGGGAGTACATGCAAACCTCCACACAGGAAGGCCGGAGCCGGAATCGAACCCATGACCCCCCTTATTCTAGTTACTTTTTATTAAAGAAAGATCACCACTGTTCAAAACCGTGTACTTTTTAAAAAAGCAGTACGGTCTAAGACACAATATGTGTCTTTCAACTGGAGTGGAGTCAGAGTGAAGATTCCAAAAAATAAATCACTCAAGTTAAGTACAGTTCGAGAGAAGTACCATACTTTAAACAAAATTGACTTCATTACTATTCACTGCTGACCTTACTTAGTTTTATTTGTTGAGTTAAGTCCATTTTTGCGGGTGTTAGCATGTTGCAGTGACTGACGGATCAAAGTCTGGAGCGTGTCAGCGAGCCCTCGTAATCCTCTCAGCTCGGTGGCCTCATTCCCAGACTTGTTATGCTTGGTCATGATGTTTACGTGGCCTTTTGTCATTTTTGTCACCCCTCTCCCCCCACCCACACCGAACGTGCCCCGTAGTCCAAGATTTGAGGAGCCCTTTAAACCATCAAGACAAGGAACTTGTCAGAGGGTTTTCTTTGTGTCACTCTCCTCCCAAAGTATTGGAATCGTGAGACAATCTATCTTATCTGTAGACTGAACACGTTTGGGTTTGACACAATTGCGTTATTCCAGTAAACTGCACACTCTATAGGGTTTAAGTCTGAAAATTGCTAAAACCTCACATTTGTTGTCCCTGAAGTGTGAAATGGCCAAACAGACAGATTGTTTTTTTCGGCGAGGCTGTCTTGAGAGTTCTTTGGGTTTTTTTCTGGTGTGGCTTCTTGGGAGTTATTTTTGTGGGTCTAATTATGATGAGACATTCCTATTAAATTTTACGTACTGAAGTGCGACTGATTTGAGGGCTGATTTGAGGGCTGAGTTTTCAAATCCATCGTCCATTTGTCTTGTTTACAAGCTTCAAACTTGGTCGTAATCGGACGGAAAATCTAAGATGAGCTGGTCTTTGAAGAACCCCTGGAAATGCTCGCAAGAAGAAGCCACCGTAACGTCGTTAAGCAGGTTTGTTATGCACTTACGCGGCCAATTGGGGCTAAACGAATCAGCTGATAAGCGCTTCCCTTTGCAGGAAGGCTTTTGCGTCATCAGCCCATATTTCTGGGTCATTCCATGTTTGTAATGATTCTTAAGAAGAGCATTAATGTCCTCATAAGCGTCATCGACTTCTGAAATCCAAACACAAAGTCCCTGCAAAAGAGTTTGTTATCATTCCTGTCGGAGAGCTGACGAAGGTGTCACGTGAAAGTGCTGTAACATTTTTGCATATGGGATGGGAGGAAAGCTGCTTTCCAGAGAAGAAAACGTTTTATTGCTGTATATATGGTAGCATTTGTGCACTGTTTGCCTCTAAGGGACGTGGCCTAGTAAGCGATGTCAGGATTTGGAGTCAGTTAGCCGGTAAGTCTGCAAGTGAGCATCTTTGAGTGTGAATTGTGGTTCGCAGCAGTGGTCGTGGACCGGTGCCATCGGGCCACACAGACTGATTGGGGGAAAAAATTGTCAGATGAGACGCATTGTATACAGCAGGGGTGGGCAAACCTTTTGATTGGCGGGCCACAATGGGTTCTAAAATTTGACAGAGGGGTCGGACCAGGAGCAGATGGATGGAGTGTTTTGGTCACCTCACCTCATCGGAGAAAAAAAATACATTTAATTTTAAATGATAGTAATCAAAAGCATTACAACAAAATATGTCTTTGACACACCACAGTATTTAGAAAATAAAACAACAAACAAGGTTTGTTCATTTAATTTTTTTCCATGTTCGGCGGGCCGGATTAAAACATTTAACGGGCCGCATGTGGCCCCCGGGCCGTAGTTTGCCCACACCTGGTATACAGAATATTTAAAAAGTCTGCATACTTCTGTTTGGATTCCATTTTGTTCTGTTCTTTCCTAACTTGCATGTGGCTGTGTTCAGAATTGTCCAGTTACATTCAAACTCATGTTAAACGGGAGTCAGCACTCACCTGCCAACATTTGAAATGCCTCTAATTGTTTGTTCATAATTCCCTTCAACTTGACACAGGCCCAGTGTTGCTGAAAAAAGATTATTATCTCTTAGTTCTACTTTGGTTTTATTTTCCTCCAACATCCTCCAAGTCAGTTACTGTACACTCTCAAACTCAAATCTTTTCTTTCTCCTCAGGAAGATGATCAACTGTTGCTGCAACGCAAAAACTCCTATTTGACCAATCATGGATGAGCACATCGATACATTGCCCCCACCCCCCTTGTTTGTGCCCTCTGTCTAACCCCCCCTATGGAGCCCACCCGCGCTCACCCCCTTTATACTTGACCAGCTAATAGGACCAGGCAGGCTGGTCCGGGGTTGGCCTGAGCTGGAGGAGGAGGTAGCAAGGTGGGAGGGGGTGGAGGGTGTTGGGGAACTGACCGGACAGGACCAAATACCCGACTCGTCCGCCAGCCAGACGGGCGGTAGGCAGTAAAAAGAAACATTTCACACACTGGTGAAGATTCCGCCATTTTCTTCAATGGATCTACACAGCTTCAAGTTCCACTACGCCTGAGAGTAACAGCTCGGTGACCAATCCCGGGTGACTTCAAGGGGAGGGGGGGGGGGTGCTTCAGGAGAACTATCCTGACATGGACGAGCAAGCAGAGATGGCGAGGAGCCGGGCGGGAAGCTGCGTTGAGTTTCACAGTGCGAGGGTGAGTGCCTTTCACGCGCAAGATGACAGTTGCTGATGGCGAGCATGATGATGACAGGTCGCATGTTGGGAGTGATTGGTGTTGGAATTTTCAAGCGGCACAGGAACATAGGAAAGTTTTTCCACTCGTTTGTTTCACACAATCAGAGATAAAATGAAGCTGTGTGTGGATTCCACATTGGGAGGAGTTAATTTATCGTGGCTTGCAGATTTTTTTTCATCAAACTTGGCTGGCCACAAAAACGCAAATGTTTCACAAGTTCGTGTCGTCCAACGGTTGAATATTTGTGGTTTGAGTTGCATAACAATTGGACATAAAATTGAGAACAATTGAAGGAACCCTGGAAATGGTCCCAACATGTTTGCTCCAAACCAAAAGGCCAAACTTATTGTATCATTTCAGACATGGCTTCCTTGGACTTTTTTTGTCGCGTCAGACATTTGTACTGAAATTCATGTTAGTGTGTGAAACAGCTTTTATGGGGCTGAATTTTCAATGAATTCAAAGGAGCCGAAGATATGTTAAGTTTTGAAACCTATCCTTGAGCTGAGTTTTATGGCAAATCACCAAACTTGATGCCATGCACCAATCAAACCCAATGACAAAAAACAACAAGCATTCGTCAAGTTCCAAATTATCCAAATGTTGTGAAATTTAACATCGGTTCAAATTTAATTGCAATCTGACAAATTATGGAATTGTACTTAGTCTGTGGAGGACCACTGGAGAGGTCCAAATTGCAAATTTGTAGACTTCCTGTATCTTTCCATGCATGACTTCTTTAAAATCCTTATTCTCTCCAAATCTCCCATGCGAGCGCAACAAATCAGCAGTGGGAATGACGCTTGACAGCGAGCCAAAGCTCTTTTGAGAATTCCGCACATGAAGCTTCATTTCATAACGCAAAGTCACCCAAAGTACGGATCAAGTCGGAGGCATTTCCGCGGATATGTTGAAGCATTATTATAACACTTCAGGTGTTACGTAAACATGATCAGATGGATCAGTGGAAAGAGAATATAAACACTTAATCGAAATTGGGACTTGCTGTGTAAATCTTATTTGAAGCACAGCTATGAAAGTGTCTTCTTTTTTTTTTTTTATCCGTCACAGTGAAGAATATTTATGATGGGTTAAATCCAGACCAGGGATTACCTCCAAGGAGGATGGATCTCGTGAAGGATTTATTCTAATGTAAATATTTTTTCCTTCATCTTTTTGTGACCTACTTCTAGTCTGTAGTGGTGTTTTTTTGGGGGGTTTTTTTTGGGGGGGGGATACAGACTTGAGAGTGCAAGTGTACAGTAAGGAAGTAGTCAGGTGGCACCACGTGAGGTCACCGCCAGACTTAAAGGAATGCCGCCGACAGTGTGTGAAGTGACTTCCACCGCACCCGCTACGGGTCATGTAGCCTTTTATGTTTTGACAGACAATTTGGCTCACATCCATCCATCCATTTCACATAATGCTTATCCTGATATGGCCTTGGAATAAAACAAACCTGGATCAATCATTTTTACTCACAGTCACTGACAATCAATTGCACACCAACCACAACCTTAACGATCAACCCTAATATCTCTCTCTCTCTCTCTCTCTCTCTCACTCTCTCGCTCGGATAATGGCTAATAGCGATAAATGTAAACGCCCCCGTCTTAGTTTGACTCACGATAATGTTTACTCAAATCTCAGACACATGCAGCCTCAGCGCCTATGTCGAATAAACACCACGGCGGCACGTTTCGACATCTTCCCTTGTTGCGGAGTGGCGGTCGTGTGCGATACACGTGTTGAAGGAAAAGCATTAGGTAGGTCAGTGAGGCCATCAGCCTGGAGTATGAAACCACGCACATGCACACGCTCACGTGCACGTGCATGCGCAGTGATTATATGAAGCTGGGGAGCTCTCATTAAGTGTGCTGGACTGGTTCTGGTGTATTATTACCTCTCTCATGTCATAACATGCCAGACAATACTGACAATGTAGTGTGTATGCACTTAGACATGTATGCACAGCCTCGTGTGCGTGTGTGTGTGTGTGTGTAGAAGACAATTGCGATGTATTCAAGCATGCATTTGTTCTCGCATGACTGATTTAATACATGGAGTGTTTTAGGGGAGTGTGTTTGTGTTTTTACTGTTTTTGCGTGTAAGGTACAGAACGCGAACAAATGCAAAGAGGACAAGATCAGAACAAAAAGGCGGTCGACAATGGATGATCTGGACCCCAAAAATCCCAGCACGAATGCTAATCCCAACCACTAAATGTACGCAATGAACAGTATATACATGATTTTTGGATTTTTCAGACTTTGAAAGCATTTGTATCGACTGGAGTTCCATCTGATGACACCTCAAGAAGATGAGTGACTTCACTTGGACTTAATTGACTCCAGACCTAAACTCGACTGTGACCTGTCGTGGACAACAGTCATTCGTCAGCCTTCTTCCGAACAAGCAAAAAGAGTTTACCTGACCTACATTTTCTGTGGTTCTCCCCTGGGTGGGCTCTGTCTCGAGGCTTCTACTTGACCGACTTGTATCAAGACAGTCAGGCCCCGTCAGACCTTCGGACGGGAGGTGGTGACTCGGCGGGCTGGGTAGTCTGAGACGTCAGGCGGCAGGAGGTATTAGGCCAGCTGTAAGAGGCGGGGGGATTAAGTCCGGCTGACACTGCAGAAGTGGACGGGGGTGGGAGGGTTCAGGGTGGTCACTCACGGAGGAGCAAAGTGGGGAAGGTGGAAGTTGAAAGAAGTGAAGGATGACAAGATGGCCCTTGGCACTTGTTAGCAATGGTCAACTTTTAAAGTGCTGGTGAGAAAAGTAGCACCCCCTGCTGCTCAGACAACAGCACTGAATTAAAAAAAAATTCAGAACAAGATTCGGCGATAATCCAGGCCTGAGGTCACTCAATATCAAAATGCATTCCACTTGTTCTTGCTTCTCATAAATAATAAATCTAAAGTATATATAACCTCAATAATTCTACTTGATATTTGCAGATCGTGTCTGCTTCACCGTTTTGTGGTTGAAGCTGCCTTCTTCTCCTGTGTGGAATTTGCATGATCTCTGCATGCTCCGGCTTCCTTTCATATTCCCAAAACTTGCTTGTGTTAATTGAAGACTCTGAATTAGTCCGACGTGCGCATGTCAGAGTATTTACAGAGCGTAGTTGCTTTTTCCCTCAGCAACATGGCTGCTGACATGTAACAGACATTTTTATGCCAGATCGGTGCCATTTCTGGGCTTTTGCAGGCCAACAATCACATCGCAGTGGGTCCGCTTTTCCCCAACCTTGTGTAGCTGTTTGCACCAGCCTGCGTAGGATTGCTCGTTTTTGGCAGCTTGGTGACGTTTACGCTTCTTTAACGAGACAAATCACAGCAAAAAATAACAACATGCGCTGGCTCAAGTCATTTTATGCTGTCACATCGCAGCCAAATATTTGCTGCATTGGCTCCATTTATCAAGTTGGATAAAACATTTGTACAGCTAATGTGTTGGTTCTCTGAATTTATGTTTGTGGTCGCGAGATTTATGTTCTCACTTTATCATGACAAGTACGCGTACACACGCACACACACACGCGCACACCCCATACCCACACCAACATGTAGACTAAGACACACAAGCACGCATTGCACAAATTAAATTGACACACCCGGACAATTTCGGTACACTTACACAATGACAGAGGTACACAAAGACACATGCGTAAATTCACACACAGCTGCACAGACAACACACACATCCAGATGTGTGTGTTGTCTGTGCAGCTGGCACGTTGCCAACCGATGTTGTTCTCCTTACTTGGCTTTGTTCCGAGGCAGCCCACGTTTTCATTTGATGTCATGACGGCGCACTTGAGCCCCTGCGGAGGGAAAAGAGAGCCTCTGTCATGCTTTGCAAACACCTTTCGAAATAGCAACACTAAAGCGTGTGTGTGTGTTTAAGGGTGAAACCGCATCAAGACTGTATTCAAGACACAGAGAAAAATGTTTATGATGACGTCATCGTCATCAGAATTCCTTAAGTGTCGATCGGTAAATCATAAGCGCCTAGTGTCAAGTCTAATAATAGTTGGCACATTAATTAAAGCTGTTTAATTAGTCAATTAAAATGTATTTCATATATTTCTCAAGTCTTATTAACATTATGAAGTCCTTAAAAAGTGAGCTTTTTTTATTTTAATAATAGAACAGAATTTTAGGTCAACATTCATTCATGTTTTACTAAGTTGAATCATTTTATTTTACTAATAAAAATAATTTTACATAAAACATCAATCCAATTTAGTGGTTTATTGCTTCAAGTAATCGGTTTATTGATTTATGGTGAATAAAATTAAAAAAGCAATTTTATATTGACATTCACTGTAACAATTTTGTGTTTGTTTTGACCTTTTTTTTCCTCCTAATCAGCGAATGACCTCATTCGTTCTGTTTTCAAAACCAAAAGTTTGTCCCCCCCGTGATCTGAATGTAGAATCCATGTTGTCTTTGCTTGTAAATATTAGGGAGCCCCTGCTCCTCGTCCCCCCGCCCCGCCTCCGACCCAAATCCCAAGATCAGCATGTAAAGCTTCCTCTACACGACCTCTGAACTTTTTGTTTATTATCTGACATGAATTTGGTGGGAACTCCTTGAGCCGTCCTAACCTTGCGTCGCCGTGCAGGTTTCACCTGGTGGTCCCGGCCCCCCTCCCAAGGTGGAATGCGGGCTTGAGACCTCTTGGCTCCTGACCTCTCGAATGCGATACGAGACCGATGCTGTGAACGTGACGGCTGACTGACACGCATGCGGAAGTCGACGAGCGCATTTATCTCGTGTTGATTAGCTTCGGTGGCTCCACGTCTGGACGCTCCAGCTGAGCGCTTGAGAGCCCCGTTGAGCTTTCAATTTGGGTCCTTAATGGACCCCCGCTAGTCTAAACATGGTATTCGGAAAAATATTGCATTCATGAAATAAGAATTAAACCGATGAATCCTTCTATTTTCAACCATCTCCATCTCAATCTATTCATATCTAAACTTCACTTTAAAATGACAAAAATGTAGTTAGCCCACTTTAGCTCGCAGCGGCTCATTTTCAAACAGTTAACTCAATTTGGGACACATCATTTGGTGCAAAACAGCCCAAGTTGGGTTTTTTTTTTTTTTTTTTTAAGTATTGGTCGACCCCGTTTTGACCCATAATTGGGTTATTTTTTTACCCGACTGTTTTTAGTATGTGTAAAATATTTGGTTGGGTTGTCATTGACTTTCGTCACTGTTAAAATGTAAATCACAACCGACGTTCCATTTCACCTCTGTGCAATTTACCTCATGTAAAATTGTGTTTTCCGTTGACACTATTCAAAGGAGAGACCATTGTTGGAGCCATTTGCCCAGTTTTCTCAATCACTGCGTGACATCACAACAACAACAATAGTAGTGGTAGTAGTAGTGGAGCACATGGCAGGACATCAGCAGCATGTCAACTCTCTGCAGGCACACCGCACTAATCTGATTAGTCAGGTCACAGAGTGTGTGTGTGTGTGTGTGGTTGCGTGTGCGTGTGTGTGTGTATGAGGACAGCGGCCAGGCTCAGACGTCTGCGTCTCTGTCTTGTGTCTCCTCACTATCATGGCATATCTGTCTGTCTGTCGGATGAAACAAAAACATCTATTTTGTTCAGGCACTTGTGGAAGGCTCCTAAGTGACAGTAATGGTGATGGTGGTTTTGTTGGGAAGCTGTTCCGGGTGTGCTCATGTCAGTTTCTGTCAGTAGGTTGTCATTCAAATAGCCTTGCGGGGGGCGTGGCTGGAATATTTCATTTTGTGTTATTAGCCAATGGGGAGTATGCCCTGTCAACTCTGCCTAGCAACAAGTGGGATCTTGTGTGATATGGAAAAAGGAAAATAGTCAAGTAAACATTTAAAAAAAAAAAATTCCACCTTCTATTACTTATACAACTACTAACTATGCTTTTACTAGGACTTATATTACCCACTCCACTACTACTTATTAGTGCACACTACTAGCTTCTGATATTAAAATTTTACTAAAACTTTTGATACTACTTGTTCTATTAGTACTGGCTTCCTGCCTACTACTAGTACTACTACTGCTGCTGCTGCTGCTGCTGCTGCTGCAAATAGTGCTATATACTTCGCATAATGGTTTGTCTTTCTGTAGGCTGTAAAATTTGTGTCTGAAATCACCTTAAGGACAGGATACGGAAAAGAAAGGAAAAGTCTGGAAAGTTGTTATTGTTTTCCTCCTTTGGCCAGCAGAAACAGTGCAAACAGCGTGGGCAGGCAACGCACGCAGCGTTTCCAACCACAACACCGACACACCCTGGAACCAGTCTGGCGCTCCGCTCTGGATCATCCAGACAGACCAAAGCGGACCAGACTGCTGCTGTCCGGAATAACATCAGGAAACAGACAGCTCGCCTCGAAAGGTGTCTGCAGTGCTTCCAACTTAAGCTGGACCGTCATTTACGTGAACTACATCATGCTGAGAGCTGCTTCAAGAATTTTGGTGGATGTCTGGTTAGCATTGCGGCTTGTTAGCAAAGGGTCACAAAATGCAGATAAATGCGAGATATTGCCACAACTGTGCGCTTTCACGCAGCAACATGGCATCCAATCATTTGATGACTGCCAGTGTCTTGAGTGAAAGTTGCTATCAACACCAAAGGGGAAGAGAAGAGTGAGTGTGGGTGTTACGATATGTTACTGATTCTACATCAGAAGCTGGGAAATTGGCTGAATTATTTCAGCACCTTCTTCTATCGTCAAATTTTGTACCTTTTCCCGCCTTTCCAGCGTTTTTCTACAACAAAAGCGCTGTAAGACTGTTAACATTAAAATGATTAAAACTATTAATTCAACTAAAATGGTAAAATTTTACAAGTCAGCATTTTCTAGCCGCTGTTACGTTGTAGTTAAAAAAAGGCTGAAAAAATATGTGTGGAGTAACAGTTCATTACTAGGTGTGTAAATGAGTCCAACCAAACAACAAATCAAGTCAGTAAAATAATATTCTCTATTAATTATGTAATGGCTATTACTTTTAAAATCTAATAATTCAATATTTAGAATTTGTTCTTTCAGGCGTTTTGTATTCGAAATTTTCCAAATAAGACACTTCAGTAAAACTGACATTTTTATTTCCTGTCATCTCACGTTTGTTCGCAGCTGCTGGCCTTTCAAAATAAAGCAGAACTTATAAAGTAGAACAAAATATCACAATCTTCTCCGTTTTAGTATTTTACTTTGGTAATAAAACGGAAGTATTTTATTGAACGCCGTCAACCTTGATGTCGGTCTTGCCATTGGTTGGTCCACCAGTCGAGCGGCGCTCAGACCAAATTGCGTCCGCTCGGAGTAAGGAGTCTTACGGCACGTCTCTTAGCGAACCCTCGCCGTTATGGATCATCCTCGGGCTTTCGTACCGCAGTCCGCCGGATAAATTAACTTTATCGGACCGCCGTGTCATGGGAATACTGTTCACCCGGTGCACTCGGCCCGGTGGATCCGTTTCTTGATGGAAAACATGTCACCGCAGCAGCAGCAGCAGCAGCAGGAGGGCGCCGCCGTGGGCCGGAGCGGCTCCGACTCTGTGGCCGGAAAAACCGCGCCGCTGCCGGATAATAAAAAGGTAGACAGTCGGTCCTCCTCATGGTTCTCTCTCTTTTTTTTTGCTTCCCTGTTTGCGCATTTTACACCCAAAGTAAACCAATTACGGACACTAGTTGGCCTTCGCGTCTATTTTCTCAATATTTTAATCTCAAAATGTTGCATTTCCGTGGGGAATTACCAAGTTAATTACTGACCAACGGTATCATATTTTTGGGCAATTTAGTTGTGCCAAAAATCATTTTTGTGTTCAACTTATGCACATATGTTTGGACTTCTGTGTGCAAATATAATATTTTAATGTTAAATCATTGTGGAGTTATTTTTTGACCCCTTTCTGAAAAAAAACTGTCACATCACTCTTGTCTGATAAAATATGGTGTTTTAATAGTAAACGTTTACAATTCTATGCGGAACTGCCACTTTCCATGCTAAATTTGTGGTAGTTGTGGTATGTAGTGCTTTTGGGACAAACGTGTAACGTTATAATCATAACAATCATGATCACTGTCAAAATCAAGCATGGTCATCATGATACTTTATCAGCGAGACATGCAAACACACAGACACAATGCATTACGTAATCGGTTGATGACTTTATCATGCTAAAAAACTGGTACATGGTATTAATTACTACTGGCTTAATATGAAATTGACACACGCATTCACGCCGTGCAGCGATGTGTTACCAAGTCCTGTAAAACAGCGCCGCGAAAGGCTTTTGTTGGAACTGCACTTTTAATTGCTCAAGGAAAAACTAGGTCCAATGTGTTTTGTTTTTCAATGTATTTGAAGTCATGTATACAAGATGTTAAATATTGTATTGTAAATGATTGGAAATGAACAATTTTATGAAAAAATTGTGTAAACTGCAATAAAAAAATTCACCCTTTTGTGCAGAAATATTGTACTTTAGTGACCAAATACATTGCTTTAAATGACGATTCTAACATTCGGTTGAATGGTCATTTAAGGCATTTTCACTGGCTTTTTGCTGTTTTACCTGTGAAATGTATCATACATTTTTGGGGCATTTTTTGCCAAAAATCAGCTTTTTCTGGGGGGTTTGCATTTAAGTGTCCAAATATTGTACTTTTGAGGCCACAAATACCACAAACCAAGTTGTGTCGTCATTTAGCGGGAAATCGCTGAGTAAGCGCGTGGTGTTGCTATTTGGCGCCCATTACTTTGCATTTCACATTGGCAAAAGCGTCTCAAATGTGCCTAGATGATTTTGTTGTTTTTTGTTTTTTCCCCCACAATAGCTGCACCCTGACGAGCTTTTTGCTGTCATTAGCAGATTGTGCTGTGGACCAGCGCTCATGAATGTTGAATTTCCACATACCAACTTTTATCTGCATTTTGGTCTCAGGTCACTCACGTCGGAATGATGAATGTGCCGCATGTTTAGCGTAAGTGCTAGGTGACAGTGACCTATACTCAACTCAACATTATTAGTAGCACACTTGAAAAACAACCATAGCGGCATACAAAGTGCTGTACATTAATTAAAAAATGGACAGCTAATACAACAAACAAATAACATAAAAACAGGAAACGCAATAAATATAATAAAAAGAAATATAAATGAAAATAAAAGACAAGAGGAGGCTTGCCTAATGTTTTAAACAAATAAATGCATCTTGGCATTGTGTAGCCTTTTCCTGAACAAATGTAATATTTTTGTATTTTGAGGCCAAATATATATATATTTTTTCTTGTCAACGATCCAATGTAGAGTCTGTAGAAAGATGACAACTCTGACTTTTGATTGACATGCGCCAAGGAGGTACTAATTTAACAACTGTTCATGATTACCGTGAATTGTTGTAAAGGCTCATCAAGTATTTTGGTGGCAGGAGGCAGCCAAACTATTCAAGCCATCTCCCGGTGTGATGCAATGCGACAACGCTATGTGCCAACTTTGGACATGTTCCTCTTGTTATGTCAGAAGTGTGCCGCAGGCGACCTGCCGTCCATTTCACAAATGTTACGAATGTTGACTTCAGCATTCGTTACAATGGCAACACTTAAGCATTCAAGGCAAAATATCGTTTTATGGGCGAATATACCATCACATTATACAAATAAACTGATGCTTCGACATACACGAGTTTAATTCATTCCATGATCCACGCTTGTAATTCAGAAAAGGCACATCTTTCCCCAGAGGAATGAGTAGAAATGCAATTCCAGGCTCCTCCAGAATTACCTAACAAACGCTTTTTCTTTGTGTGTTTATTATAAGAAAAATGGTAATAAATACAATGCAAAAATGCAAAAATAAATAAATACAGATGACCGATTAATTGGACAAGTGGTTAAAAAAATTATAGTAAAATGATACTCTCCGGCATAATCTCATAAGCCTTTGGAAAAAACGACTACTGTTGTTTGCCGAGAAGCAGTGGCCGTCTCCGTGTATCGCCGTATGTATCGTACAATTTTGCGAGCAAGTCTATCATTTTATGTCAAAGAATAACCATTCCGATATAATAATTCTTATGCACAAAATTAGATGACGACTAAAGAATGTAGTTGGTCTGGACGAGTCAAGTCTGTTGATGGATTGTGTTTCAAAATTTTTGTCCGTAGACTACTTTTGCTCGCTACTTTCCATCTTAAGCGCTTGAAGCTTCAATTCCTCTTTTTCCTTCTCCCTCGTTGCGGCCACTTCTCTTTTCCTTCCAGCCGCCACACTTCCCCTCAGTCTCTCTTCTTCTACTACACGCACACGTACATGCACACGCCCGGAGGAATAAAAGTTGGCTTCTTGGTGGTATTTCCTGTGGTGTCAATGAGGATGAACTTAAAAATTGATCACATATTTGTGTGTTTTCTTCTTTTTGTGTGTGCGACTGTGTAGAAGATGAAGACGCTGGCTCAGAGAAGACAATCTGCTCCCTCATTGGTCATCAGCAAAGCACTGACCCGGTCGAGAAGCACATCCAGGTATGCGCGTGCACACACAAACCCACACACACATGACACATTATGGCGCAAACACTTTTTTTTTTTTTTAAATAAAAAGTAACATATTTGAGTCTGAACAAAACGTTCCGTGAGAGGCCTTACGACCAAATAGGACTGCCCATGGGGGTCATGTGACTCATTCATGGCTCCACAGGGGGGAGGTGATTGACATGTTTATGTGATAGAAGAGTCTTCGTGGCACTCGTGCCCAAATCCCTTCAACTTCCTCCAGATAAGCCGGACCGAACGCACCGGGGGAAACTTTAATTAGCCGTGTCCGCACCAGCCCTGTTTCATGCACTGCCAGCTTTGAGCAGGAGAAAGAGGAGGAACTGTGTGTGTTTGTGCATGTGTGTGCTTCTGAGCATCAGTGTGTGTAAATGCGTTTGTATGTGCGTGTATACAATACAATACAATACGTCTTTTGTTTTAATTGTGTGTGTGCGCGCACTGTATGCATTCTCGTTTGTGTAAATGTGTGCCTTTGCATGGGCATCACAAGTGTGTGTGTGTGTGCAGGTATGCGTTAGTGTGTCTTTGTGTTTATAAAGGCACGTCCATGCGTGTGTATTGACATAAACAAGTGTATATGTGTATGCATGAAGCAGTGTACTGTAATTTTGTGCATTTGTATGTGTACAGTATGAGAGAGACTGAGAATTTATGTCATCAACCATGTCATTCACACTTCGGGTGAAATGATCACTTAATGAGCCTTTTGGGTTCGTCGTTATGCAAGACGACTATACACATTCGTCCAATCACATGACCTCATACTGGCTCGCTGGTGTTTCACCGCAAGAAGGAAAGTACCGGAGTGTGCGTGTACATGTGTGTGCGTGTGTGTGTGTCGTAACCTAGCAACTTGTTTTCCAAAAGGCGACATGACATTCTGACATTGTTAAAAGTGAAATTCAATAATGCAGTGAGGTCACTTCCTGCCAGCCTGGCTTTCCCATCTGGAGCCCCCAAAACACAGGCCCTGGATTTGAACTTAGTGGCTGAAATCACACCCACCCACCACAGTCATTCACTCACTCACTCACTCACTCACTCATTCACTCAGTCACAAACAAACACATGCACGTACTTCATCTACATTTTAATAATGCCATCGTGCAAGACTTCTGAACAGTTATTTTTTGAATGCCTTTCAAAAAAGAAAAAAGAGGAGGTTTCAGTATTCCGACCTCATTCTGCGTATATGTCAGGCTAGACGGGATGTGAGTCACGCGGGTGGGAAGACATAAGAAAGTGTGAGAGTGGTCAACTTCCTTTGGTTGCCTGTCAATCAAACAGTCACTGTGAAGCTCTGCTTTTTGAATGGATTGAGTTATTGGAGTCAAATTTTGCCGCCATGCTTTGCTCGCACAAGGCTACAAAAACGGAACTGTTTAGCAATCAGTTGTTGTCCGTTTGTCTATGTGCATGAAATTTGGTTGCAAATGACCACAATAACCTGTGTTTGTTTTTTTGTTTTTTGTAGTATTGATCATTGAGACTGTTTTTGTGCCTCTACTCATGATAGACATGTCGACCAAATTTCATGTTGCTAAGGGATGCAAGCTTCGGGGCTTAATTTAAATAAAAATTGAAGGGTACACAGAAGTGGCCAAAATTCCCCTAAAATGGTCGCTTCAAACCAAAATGGTGGATTTTCATCAGCATTTTAGACATGGCTTTTGGGAACTTTTTTGTGGGTCTACTCATCAAATTTCATTTTGCTAAGGGACACAGGTTTCAGGGCTCAATTTTCCAAAACTTCATTGGTGCAGGGGGGGGGCTATCAATTAGTATGCTGTGTAGTGTGCCGGTGTCATTAATCAACATTCTGAGCATCACAATGCGGCCATTAGTGACGCATCCATCACTCTCGAAAGGAGGTGGTCAACTCGGCTGTCAATCCGGCATTCAGCGAGGCGAGACGCACGCTGAATACCGACCGTGTCGTCTGTTGCTTTTTTGTTGCAGGAAGACAAGACACTGTTTCATGAAATGTGCAGGAGTTTTTTTGGGGGGTTAATTTAATTCTCAAAGGGGTTACTGGTGTGATGCTGCAAAGTGCACCACAACATGTTGTCATAGACCTGACATCACTGTATCATGTGTGACATTGTGGCATCGTCACAACATAGCAGACAAATGTGATTACGCTAAAGTGTTAGTGGGTGGGTTGAGGTGGGTCAGTCATACATGTTCGTGCGAGAGTCCGGCGTGTGTTTGTAAACACACAGGAGATGCAGATAAGCTGACATTATTTGTCCAAACAGGAAAGGACGGAGCTCTGCAAGCACTTCCTGACTCGGTTGTCCTGACAACCACTTTTTAGCCAATCAGAAGACAAGCGAGGACAAGACGCATGATGATGATGGTTGTTTGGTTTCAGGGAAAACTGCCTGACTCCGGTGAGTCCAGAGTCTTGTGGTCTGGTCCAGAGCTTCCTGAGCGAGAGTCCGGGTCAAGTGTTCCTGGGTCACGCTCAAGTCCAGATGAAGACGGGCCTGCAGATCCAAGACAGACATCTCTTCCTTTTCACAGATACGCTCATTGTCGCGAAGACTAAGTCAGTCCTCACTTCATACGCTATTGCCTGACACCCCCTACATCCTTACCAACATTCTTCACTGAGTCGCTACCCACTCACACCGACTTCCTAACCCACTTCCCCCAATATTGCAAGACATTCTTACCTCCTTAACGCCTCACCTCCTTGCTTCCAATCCTAATTACATCCTTACCACAGTATCTCCGTAAACTCAACATTCTTACATACTTCATCTCTCTCTACTTCTGTACCTCTTGATTCTTACACCAACCCTACCTTAATACCTCCCTAAAAGCCTAATTGCTTTCCTCTATCCTTGTTGTACCTCCCTAAAACCTTACTTCACAATCATCTTACTTAACTCCTCCCTTACCTCAATACCCTTTACCTCATTACCCCCCTAAAATGTTACCTCAATACTTCCATAACACCACAACACCCTATCCCCTTACTGCTTTACCTTTTTCCCTGTCTACCTCAATAACATCCTAAATTCTTACCACTCTAGTTCCATCCCTCTCTGGATTCATCCCTCACTTCCCTCACTACCTTTCTAGCGCTCTCTTCACCTCTCCAACTTCTGCTTTTCCCCATTCCCTCCTGAGCCCCCAACCTTTTAACCCACTTGCTTTCGCCCTACCCACTTTACTCTCCTAACCTCTCTCTTTTTGCCCGTTACCTCATCTTCCCCCTTTTCCTCCCTCTTGAACTCTTCTAACCTCCCCAACTCTTCGCTATGCCTCCCTTTGCTAAACGTGTAATTATTTTCCGGCCAATTAAATCCATATGAAGCCCGGCGGGATCAAAGCCCAGCGCGAGGGCTCCCCACCCAGACCAGTGCACCAAAATAGAAACTTAAAGAGCACGTCCGTATTTAACACTCATGCACGCACACACACACCCACACACACACGGGGTGCAGACACAGCAGGACCTTTGTGGTCTGTTCTAGTCCGAGCTGACCCCTCAGCTATAATTGTCTTTATTACACGGTGGCTGAACTGAACGCGAGCCAACTCGGAGGAATGCTTGACAAAATGGCTGCCATGCATTGACGTGCATGGGCCGCATTTGGAACGTCCTCCCCTGTAATCGCGGCGGTGGCTGAAATGCACTTTTGGGTGAGCACGCCTGTTCGTAAATAGCGCACAATCATTCATTAGCGTTGCGCTGTTTTAAGGCTTCACACATGATTGTTTTTTTCTATGTCTTTAAGACCACCTGCTTGCTCTGGTTTGTCCATCTAAATGTTTCTGGGAGAGACCCCTTTGCAGACATTTTCATGTCTACAAATGCTATGAATCACATAATTGAGCGTCGAGTTTTTTTTTCTTATATGATGTATATTTTTGGAAAATATGAAGTCACAGGGGATCCACATAGGTTCCTCCTCAGAAGTTAACCACTCAGAATTGTGTGCGCTTTGAATTTAAATGCCAACCATAATATCACAGCCAACACATTTACATTATAGGTGTCTTCGTCTGCGAAAGCTTTCATCGTTGCAATATATTATGCATATATAGTAAATCAGAAATCAAAAAATCATACCGTCTAAAAATTTTTTTTTAAGTTTGATTTTTTTATTTTTTTTAAATCCCAGAATATAATGTTTTTCCTATATTTATTTATTATATATATATATATATATATATATATATATATATATATATATTTTTTTTTTTATTTTTTTTATTTATTTTATTTTTTTTTAAGACATTCACTTCATCCCCCAGGTCTCCGTCTCACTTCAAGGTGAAGGCACGGGTGCGTGCGTGCGAGATGTGGACGGCGGGCTGCGTGGAGGAGGTTTGCGAGGGCAGCACCAGCCCGGAGAGAAGCTTCGTCCTGGGATGGCCCACCTGCAACAGTGTGGCCACCTTCAGGTACACACCACATCACTGTGCTATTGTCACCGGCATTCTTTTTATTGCTATCGTGCATGGTGGCGGAACACTAAAGGCCAAGTGTACACCAACCATTTACTGTCAAAAGATGGGTTCGAATGCTCTGAAAGGCTGGAGTTGTGACTCTTTGAATCCTTTCTAGTCATTGTGTTTATTTCTCTTGCACAAGGAGGCTGTAAAGTACATTACATAGCTTGAAGATGGAAACCTCAAAATGTATATAAACACGCGGACCGTGAAGCCCGTGAAGGGCGGCGCACCATTCCTAACGCTCCTCAGCTAAACCGCAGCGTGACAGGCTAACATCAGGCGCACACACGTGCACACACTCGCACGCATTCATATGTGCAGAAGTGTGTGTTTACACCATTTACACCCTGAGGCCTCCTCTCAGGCAGCCATGACGTGACGCATTATTCTCACATTCCCCCTCAGCGGGAATCGGCTCGTAGTTTGAGCGCCGCGGAATCGGCCGTTGCGTAACCCAACCGCGTCTTTTCCACAGATGCTCCCATTGGTCGTCAATATTCTCATGAATGTAACGTATGCACATTTTTCTCGACTCTCCTCCGCAGCTCAGAGGAACAGAAGGAGAAGTGGTTGGCGCTCATCACAAGGTAAAGGAAAATTTCGTGTTCACTTGTAGAATGTAAAAGGAATACGATTTTGATCATTGATTAATTAAAAATATATATCATCATCTTTGTTTTTGGTCCCTTAACGCTTACAACAATACAGATAATAAAGATATGAATTACAGGTGGAACATTTGACAGTTTTACAATGCTTTGTCCTTTTGTATTTGTTTAACTTTACAACAAGGAGAAAAATGTTTTTTTTTCTTTTTTTTTAGTTAGGGGTGGTTATCATTGGTGGTTTTGTAATAAACTAAATAATAGGCCCAAAAAACATTGGCCAATTAAATTGGCTGGCCATTTATCTTGTTATTTATTTGTGCTCATGTTTTTATAATTTTTTTTATTTATACATTTGGTTGTAGTTTATTTCTTTGTTTTTATTTCTTAATTTTTTGGTAGTTATCTATTTGTTCGTTTATTTTGAATAATATTTCAATTGTTTTAGTTTGTTATTTTTATACTCGGTTTAGTTTAATGTAAGTTTTTGCATTTTTTTTCATTCATTGTCTACCTCTGTATTTTAACATTTTTTATTTGTTCTCAATTACAGCAATTGAGCTCGATTTGTCATTTCACTTTGCCCATTTCACGATTTACTAATTTATTTTTATTAACATATTTTTCACTCATTCATAAAAACAAGTCAAAGCATGCATTGACGGTTATGACAAGAATAAACCTTCGTCTTTGTCTCGCTCTCTCTTTGCTTGTCAGTCGTATCAACGAGGGAAAAGGGAAGGACGAACCCAAGACGGTCCCGCTTAAGATATTTGCCAAGGATATTGGAAACTGCGCTTATGTAAGATTCTTCTTCCTATGATTAACATAATTATGATGAACAAAAAAACAAAAGGAAAAAAGCACAAATGTTTCTGTGTGTGTGTTTTAAGGCCAAGACACTGGCGGTCAACAACACAGACAACACCAACGAGGTCATCAGCATGGCACTGATGCAGTTCGGGATAGCCGTGAGTACGGCTTCCACCGAACCCTGACTTGAAACTTGAATGTGAAACCACAATTTGAAACCTTAACGATGTTTTGAAATCCTAGTTTCAAACCCTAACCTTGTCTTCAAACCCTAACCCTGTCGTGAGACCCTGAATTGAATCCCTACCTCTCACTTGCAAACTTAACACAGACTTAAAAGCCTCACTTGAAACCATAACCTTGGCTTGAAACTCTAACCCTGTCTTGAGACCTTAATTTGGAAAACAACCCTATTTTAAGTACATATGAAACCTTAACCCTGGTTTGAGACCATAATTTGAAACCCTAACACAGACTTGAAACCTTAACCCTGTTTTGAGACCCTGCATTGTTTGTTCTGTAGGGTCACGTGAAGGATCACCGCTTGTGGGTGAGCTCCAGGAAAGACGAGCCTCCGTACCCTCTGATAGGTAAGGTCCACTTCTGACTAAATGCCTTACTTTCATTTTATTCTCACTTTCAAGGAATTCATATCCTCGCAACAACTCGCCCATCTGGAAGCTCACAGTGTCCCTTTTTGTTTTATGACATTTCCGGGACATTTGGTCCTTTGACACTTTGTTGTGGCTTTCCAAAACATCCCCGCCCCAGTCGTTAGGGGTGCGGCATTGATTTAGCAAATTCTTCCCCCGTCCAGGCCATGAGTTCCCATTCAGCATCAAGATGAGTCACGTTCGAGACGGGGGGAGTGGGAGTGGAGATCCGAACGGTCCCTGCGAGTGTCCCGAGGTTCAGCTCCTGGACCGATGTCTGCCTCCGGACACCCAGTGTCATTTCATACTCAGACCCAGCAAAGTCACGCACAGCGCGGACGCCCTCGCAGGTGAGGAACAAAAATACTGAGGCACAGAACACTCAAATCACAAATTATCTGTCTATGTCCATAGTTACATCGAGCGAGAGAAAGATGGAGAGAGAGAGAGAGAGAGAGAGACTCCCTCCATATCTTCCTAAAACCCTACTTTTGCTATAAAACTGAAAAAAAACTAAAATAAAAGTCTTAGCAAAATATCGGAGAACAAAAACAAGCTCATGAACTTGGAGGTTTTTTTGAAGAGGACTGCGGCGATATCGCAACCACCTTTGCGGGGGGACTCCCGAGAGAGAGGAGGCAACTAATGTGTGCCTCGTGTTGCCTCACTGCCGGAATGTTTTCCCTCTGACTTTAAACCTCCCTCTGACTAAAAAATAAATAAATAAAAAAAAACTACTGACAAAGAATGTGGGAAAAGGAAGATGGCAACGTGAGCAGAGATAACACGCTTGAAGGTCAGCAGGCAGGCGGGAAAAAGCAACAGCCGGCGGGTAAGCGATAGGACAGGAAACGGGACGGGACGCGGGAAAGACAAACAAGATGGACGCTGACGGCAGGGAAACACACAAAAAAAAAAAAAAATCTGAGTGAGTCTCATCTAGAGAATAACAACATCTAATGTCATAATGTTATGGTTTCAAAGTAGGGTTTAAGTCTGGCTTGAGTATCAAATTAGGGTTTTTAAACAAGAGGTTCAAGATGGGGGTAGGGTATCAAATTATTCCAAACAGAGCTCAAAGTGAGGTGTCAAGACTGAGTTGAGGATCAAATGTCGTCCTAGTGAGTTGTGTGGTTCCTCACTCAAACGGCAGAACACGCACGCGCACGCTTAACCACGCAAAACATCCATAGGTGAACGTTGTGGACGTGAACAACGACCACGCTGTCAAAACACCCACGCACACACACACATACAGCTAACACGTTAAAAGCCGTTACATAAATGGCAACCATGAGTCATCAATGGCTCTCTGCCTGTAGTCAATACACCACTTATTTCATTTTCTATGCTAAGATATGCTAAAATAAGATATGACATATGCTAGGTGCTAGCACACGACGTTATTCACCTTCAGTGCTCATTATCTTGCAACTGACGGTAGGTACACAATAGACACGACAACGCGCGGGAGTGCTAACTAAAATCAATCAGGGTTAGGCTGTCAAATTAGGATTTGAAGCAATGGTGAGGCCAAGTTTCAAAACCAAGATCAGGGTTTCAAGATTGTTATGGTTTCATAACAGGGTTAGGGTTTTAGATAACAGGATGAGTATTTCAAGCCGAGTTGCCTGGGTCAGGGAGACTGGGACAGGTTAGGGTTTTAAATGAAGATTCCACAACTGAGTTGGGGTTTCAAACTAGGGTATTGATCCCCAGTAAGTTTTCAACTCATGATTCAGGTTTCAAGCAAGGATTCGAGTTGTAAATCAATATTGTCCTGACGTCAGCTCGCTCTTCCTTTGCACAGATGCCGCCCAGCCAAAGTCATTCAAGCGTAAGCGCTCGCTGATCAACTGGCCCTTCTGGAGGGGCTCCAGCAGCCAGCTGGATGCCGCCCCCCCACTCAGCCCTACCTCGACCGCCCCGACCCCAGGGCACCTCTTCGGGCGGCCGCTTGCATCAGTCTGCTCGGCGGACAGTGGCCTGCCCAAACCAGTCATGGTGAGTGCAATGCGGTCAACAAAATACAAGTGCTAACAGCTAGCGTACTAACTGTGTGATTGTTAGCCACAAGGTTAACTCAACCAAGATAGCTGGTCTGCCACATTGTTAAACAGTCGGTCCGAGAACACACAGTAAACCAGCAACCAGGGTAGACAAAGTGCTGAAGCAGATTAGTGAGAATTTCATATTTTGCCCAGTAGTCAGGTACTAGGCTGAAAGAAATAAAATCACGGTACGATGTTGTTAGCTCAAATTGGTAACCTCACGCTCGGATGGCTGCACACTAATAATAGCAAACAATGGTCTTGGTTTAGGACATGCTCGTGTTCTTGTACGTGGAAGGACCGTACACCTGTGGCGTGTTCCGGCGCTCGGCAGGGGCCAAGGCCTGCCGGGAGCTGCGTGAGCGACTGGACGCGGGGGCGGACGGCAGCGAGATCGCGCGCCAGTCCGTGTTTGTCGTCGCCGCTGTCCTCAAGGTAAACACACACACAAAACTCACGCACTTTGTTTTAGCAACATACTTCCTTACGTCATATTTGTAATTTTCCCAGTGAGCCTCACTAATCACCACCTTAGAAATATAAATAATCCACAAAATCAAAAGAGATGATTAGAAACGTTTGTTTCTCATCACAGGACTTCCTTCGCAGCATCCCGGGCAGCCTGCTTTGCTCAGACCTTTACGACCAATGGACGGCGGCCATGGAGAGCGAGGGAAGCGACGACGTGACCGGCGAAGTCCACCGGTAGCAACGTGTGCCACAAGCTAGTCGGATCTCCCCTTGCTTAATACAAATGATGCTTACTGGCCATTTTGTAGATTACTGCGTCTGCTGCCTGCTGAGAATTTTCTGCTGCTGCGTCACGTGACCGCCGTACTGCACCGCATCCAAGGCTTTGCCCACGACAACCAGATGAATGCATTCAACTTGTCCGTCTGCATTGCTCCCAGCATGCTTTGGGCCTCCATGCCTGGAACTCCCGAGATGGAGGGTGAAGGCGCCAAGAAGGTGAGTGAAACTACTCAGTTAGAATTCAAGGTGGCTAAATGCTAAGCTAACATTGTTTGAGACACACTCATTACTTCAAACTGTGCTTGAACTGACAGTGATCCAGCACTTTGGCATCTAGCATTAGCTTATCTAAATTAGTCTGACATTGTAACATTATCTGTCCACATCAACAAAAATTGAGTTTTACCAAATGTCATCACACCTCATAACAACACAGCAGCTTTGTTTTTTTAAATCTAATCTGTTAGCATTTACGGAGGCTTAAGGTTAAGATAACACTTAACATGTAACATTACATCTTCCTAATGCTTCTGGTATGCTAACATGCTCACATTAGCATCCAGCTTCAACAACAATAGCCCCTGAATGGCATTGGGCACGATCTGTTAGCATTTGAAGATGCTAAAAGCTAACATAACATTTAATTTGGTTCATCATCTGACATGCTAACATCAACAATGTGGTTCAAATGACATGAGCATTAGCATAGCAATAAAACAGTAGCTAAATAGCTTCACAAAGCTAATCTGATAACCTTTCAAGGATGCTAAAAGCGAAAAAAATACATTGAACATCGCTTCTCAAAGTACTTGGACTGAGATCTAACACTACTTCATTTAACATACTGTGGAATGCTAAGGCACTAAAATTAGCACTCAAAGTCAACAAGTCTCTTACGACAGTATGTTATTATTACGGAATTATATTAGTTTGCTTTTCCAGCATATGTGCGTGTGTGTGGACGACCAACCAAGAGATGGAAAAAAAAAAGAAAAAGTGACATGTCAGCAAAAATAACCACAGCAACCACAAATATCTCTTTGGCAAATACTCGGCTTTCGACATTTCCCCTTACGGGGTCCGCGTCTGCAGCCAAGTCCAACTGAGGCGCACCTCCACCGTGTCCTGGCTGGTCCCCAATGTGGCACGGAGTCACGTGGCCGCGCTGTTGTCTCAATTAGCTTTTAACAGCTTCAAATGTTAACCGAGTCGCCCTGCAACAGAGTTGCTACGCTTGATTTCATTTAATGTGCTGTACGGTGATAATCCCAAACTACGATTTCATCATAAGAGACATGATAGAGGACTCTAGGGTACTAAATGGGGAAATCGTCTTAAGCAACATGTTTGTTCGTAGATTGCCACAACTGTTGCGTTTCAGAGCTGTTTTAAAAGACTAAAGATGATTTGTTGTGATCACGTAGGAGGATGTTATGGCTTCATCTTTTTTACAACAACACTAAGGAGAAGAAAAGAGGAGGATTAGGGGGATGTCATGATGATAATATACACTCAACGCTCCGCACTGCCAGCATATTGGAGCCACATTTGCAAAGAACACAGTGGACGTCATCCAAAACCACAGTTGGGAATGTAGATTCCTGGATCTCGCTCCGTCTAATCTGAAACCAGGCGACCGTTTTTTTTTTTCTATGCAAAAAAGAAACGCGGACAAAAAGGTGACATCAGAGAGCAGGCTAGCTGTTTACGCGCAGCGGCAAACAGCATCCAGACGCACTAAGCCACAACATCTGGACCCAAACAAACAAAAAGCGCCTTGCGTTTCGTTTCCATGGCGTCAGCGAGGCGAACTTGCTTGTATAAACACACGCAAGCCTCTTCCTCTCTAGATTTACTTGGAAGACATTTCGGTGACTTGCTTTAGATGTACTCATTTTCATATTAAAATTATGCTTCCCTTCGGCAGGCCATTATTTAGAATAGAGAGGGAAATTCAAGAGGAAATTCAACTCACAGTCTGCTTTGATTGTGAAAATGTGATGTAAATAAGTGTCTATTTTTTATTTTATTTAGTTTTTTTACCTCAGTGCTGCAAATTGTGAGATGCGTAATTGACATTCATAGCTGTTGTGACAGTGACAAAGTTGTAGTATATTCTTTTCTAAACAACAAATTGAATTTGAATTCAGAAATATAAAAAAAGAATCAATTTTTCATTTTTCAAATGTTATGCAAAACCTCAAAAATTTAAAAGGAAAGAAAAATCAAATAAGGCTTATTGTTTCATGAGTTTTCTTTTTTTAAATAGCTACGTTGATCATTGAAGCACAATTCAATTTTTTCACAACTGTGGTTAGAGTTTTATAGGGTGTTTTGTGTTCAATTTTGAGGGCAAAATGAATTTATTCCATTTTGAAACAAGGCTGTAACAAGCTGTGGAAAAAGTGAAGCACTGTGAATACTTTCTGGATGCACGAACTACTGCAACTATTGTCCAATTTTTGTCAAGACAGCATTTGGTGAATATAAAAACATATCACGTGAAGACAAATTGCAATTTCGGCCCAGATTTACTGCCAAAATGATGAGGTACGATAGGGGGGGGTTCTTGTTTACGCAGGCCGCTCGGAATGCGCGCGTAGGCGTTGAAATGGTGGAAATTGTCAGAATGAAAATATGTGAGGAAACGTTTGGACAGCTGTGCCGATATTGAAGGGGGAAAAAAAAGTTATTTAGGTCAGGAATTCCTCCAATAAACACGCCTCATGTGAGCAAACACTCCACTAGTGTTGTCTGATGACTACGACGTGTGTGTAGAGGAAGAAAACAAACTCTTTCATACACTCGTACTGCAAAATTGGCATGTTATAGCAAAAGTTTTCATCGATTTTAGAAAAAAGAAAATTTCACACAGCAACACAGCATCCAGTTGAAAATTGACAAATGACTGAAAATTATTTCATACCGAGACGCTGCTAATTCTGAGCATTACAGAAGATCCAGCACTTCCTCTGCCTTTCACACAGAGCCCAGCAAAGGCAGGTAGCTGCTTTCATGCAGAGATCACGCACAATTGTCCAAAGAGCTACATTTTTTTTACCTCTTCCTTTCACAGCGAACCTCAGGTTTCACACTGCAATACAGTTTCCTGTGGAAAACTGACTGAAATTCACTTCCGTACATTTACATAAAACAATGACCAAAGAAAAAAAAAAACACAGTGGTGCCACCAAATCAACATCTAATTGATGATGCAACATTTTATTGGCCTTTCACAGAAAACCCAGAGAAGGCAAGATATTTTAACACTGCTAATGGAAGATTCAGATTTTAGAATATTGCATGGGTATGCAGGATATTCTGTGTCCTACACATGACAACAATCGCGAGTATTCTTCATAGTAGTTTTTACTTAATTCGGTTCTTTAAAAAAAAAAAAAGATGTTAAAATGTCATTTCTCCCGACTTAGGTGTGCGAGTTAGTGCGCTTCCTCATTGAGAACTGCGCGGCCATGCTGGGCGATGACATCACCTCCTTGTTTTCTGCATTCAGCCCAAAGGGCGGCGGAAGCGAGCACGGCTCTGGTGAGAGAACGATAACTTAACTTGTTGGATGCTAAAATAAAACTATGTAACAATCAATACATACAGAAACCCTGCAAAAATATTGGAACAGCAAGATCAATTCCTTTCTTTGGAAGGGATTGTATGCGCTGACTGTAAATTCACAGTTTACATGTGACTGCCCCTTGCAGATGCATCGTCATTCCAAATGAACGACTCGTCATATGACAGCCTGGAGAACGAGCTGAATGACGAGCCAGAGTCTCCATGCCAAGACCAGCTGCCTCTGCGCGATAAACGCGACAAACCGGACAGCCGCAGCTGCGACTCTGTCCTCACGCTCAGTGACTGCGAACCGGACGCAGATACCGAAGGCCAGGCCGCTGACCTCCTGCTACAGCTGCCGCCCCTGGCCAGGCCACGCCGCTTCAGCCCAGCAACGCGTCAGCCCCGCGCCCGCCATGCCAACGGGGCATCCTCGCAGGGTGCCGGCCGGAGGCTGAGGCGTAGCTCAGAGCCCGCCTTGGCCGCCCTCGCAGGAGGGCGCCTCCCACTACGCAAGGCCAGCTATGATGCTGCCATGGAGGGTGAGGAGGAAGAGGAAGAGTTCCTGGAGAAGGAACTGAACGGGCTTCACCTGAACGCGGAGCGGGACCAAAATGGTGGGCGGCGGAAGAGCAAGCACGCTCCCCCGCCCCCACTGCGTCTCGACGCCAGCTGCTCTAGCCTCTCCTCGCCGGCCACGTCCCCCACCGGTTCCTCGCTCAGCTCCTTAGATTCCGCTTTCTCGCAGTACTCCACCGATTACTGCGCTGTCCCGACGGGGGATGCCCCCCTCCGGTCTCCACGCTGCTCCCCGCCACAGAAGGATCTCCGCCCTGGCCATGGTGCCCACCCCAATATGTGGCTGAAGAAGGACCGTCGCCTGTCCCTGAAGCAGCCTATTAACGGACACGCTAGTGAGGACTCGCTCCCGCCTGCTGGGACCCAAACCGGGACGTCCAACCGACGGTCCAGTAGTCCTCCATCCTACCAGCAGGCGCTCCTTCAACTACAGTGCACCTCACCCTTCTACAAGGGGGCGGACAAACCTCTGACGGTGCGAGAACTTCGGCTCCTCCATGAAACGTCTCCTGCCGGATCTGACGCTGCCCAACCCCCAATGGGCGTCTTCTACGGACAAAGTGCCACCACTCTCGTATTGAAACGCCAAAAGTCCCACTCTCTGACCACACCCGTCCAAAGTCGGACTCTCCCCCGCCGCCGATCTGAGCCCACCTGCCACCCCTCCAAAACCGCAACCCTAGACAGACCCCGGACCCGCTTGAGGGTGTCGGATGTGGAGCCACTGTCGCCCTCCGCCGACCGCACCGTAAGGGACTACTTTTCCTCAACTGGGGACACTGCGGGCTGTGCGCGGCGGAGCCAGGAGGTGGCGCTAGCCATCGCCCAGGCCAAGAGGGAGTGGCGGAGTCGGCAGTGTAGCGAGCCGCGATTGGACGATTTCGACCAGTTCTTCTTTGCCGAAGAGTCGTACGTGTAACTACCACCTTTGTACATCCACACTTTTTACCAGCTTTTCATTACTCATTGTTGTCTTTGTGGCGCTTACGGTACCAGGGTGGGAGATTTCTCATATTTTTAAAAAGGTACACATGCACTTCATGCTTACCGGCAAAATAAGATGTTGTTTTGGTTTTGTTGACATGAATAGAAGTAACAAGAAGAGGCAATGTGAAGAAGCAATAGAGACGCATTTCCTAGGTTCCATTCACATTCCGCCAAAATAAGAGCGATATCATTGACATCCTGCTAAATTAAGAGCATTAGAGAGTCAATCTGCACTTTGGTTATTTAAAGAAAAAACAATTCATCATTTTACATCTTGCCAAAATAAGAGCGTGACACCCATTGAATAAAAGGAATTTCAAATTGAGAAGTGACAAAAAAAAGTTTTAGAATGTGTTTGGTCTACCGTGGGTGGAGGTGCACTTCCTGGGTGCTATTTGTGTGTTTACCACAAAATAAGAGCATATCATTGCCAAAAAGTGCGCCGAAATGTCCCAGATTTTTCTTTTCAGCGCTCTAACTTTTTGTTTTAATTATTAAATCAAGCCGGTGGCTATGTATTTATATGTAAAATTCAATGCCCATGCTTCTCAAGTGAGTCTTTTCTATGTCTTAATTAGGGTGTTGAAATAACACTTCCTGGAAGAATTTTCATTGTATCATTATGTATAAAGAATGAAATCATCTTGTGATTCTATGACTAGCCCCCCCCCCAGGCCCACATTGTAAAGTTGTTTGTATTTATGATACAGAAATATATGATAAATATAAGTGTGATCTTTGATATGTAATAAAATCAAATTGTATTTTTATACATGTGCTGCTGCTGCTGTTGCCATAGAAACTATATTTGCTACATATTTCTGTCTATTGTGTACAACATTTGAATAAAAATGCTCTCATACAAGAATCCAATTGATTTGATGATAGCGCAACTATTTGTTTTCATTGTATTTGATGTGATTATTTTGGTACCGAAGAGCAAAGTTTATACAGAATTGACCGTTTTGATGTCACAATCCAGCACGCTCAATTTTTAAGAATCAGACATTGAAATGAGAGCTTAGGGATTCAAAGTAGAATTGCAAGACTTGGTGATAGTTTCAAGCCACGGGTAAGGTTTTATTGTTCACTTCAAATTGACAAAATCCTCTGATTTCAACCTTACGTCTGTAATTATTCTCAGATTTCTGGAGTCCGTTGTGAAAGCAGACTGGTTCTCGTTTGTGTTTAATCAAAATAAGACATTTGCAAACATCTGCTTTTACTTTGGAAAAACGATGACTAAACCAGTGAGCGAATCAGTTTCAGAAAGGGTGGCAAGTACATCAACGTCTTGTGTGATATCGCTTGATTGTTGTTCAGTTGTTTATCACTGAAAAATGCCAAACAAAGATCAATAATTGGTTAATACATTGACAAAGTAATGAATAGAATGATTGATTCTAAAAAAAAAATTCTACATTGAAAGTCCAAGTTTCAAGTCAGGGTTATCTGGTCTTTGTCTAGATAGTCTGTGGTTGTTGCCATTTACACAGTGCAGCGTAAAAATGCAACCTAAGTATGTGAGAGGTCATTAAGCCTTCAGGCGCATTCATAATGACCCCGTTTAACAGGTGGGACAAACAATGCGAAATGCCATAGACAAAAACAACAGCATCTATGGAGTAGCAGTGAATCAACACGTAGACAGACAATGTAACGATACTCAGAGGCATATATTCTTTATCCTCTGTGACGACTGACCATCATTACTACAGCCACTTACAAGTTTTGAAACTCATCTACAATTGTATCCTTTTGACCACATTAGACTCGACCCAGTGGCCAAGTCATGCGCAGCAATAAGAGTCGCAATGAGTACATCATGAAGCAGAAACTGTTGAATCCTTTACGTTCGACTTTGTTTTTGTAAATTATAATATAATAGACCGTGTATGGCATTCAAGAAGCATTGTACCAACTCCCTTACGGCTCCGATGCGATCTCCGAAGTTTTTGTGTGCATTTGCCGTCAATCGAATTCCTGCGCATAACTCTGCTGGTTTGTTTTGTCAGGTCCACAAGAATGTCTGCGGACGAGACATGGCAGCGTCTCCTAATTACAGCGCAGCATGGCCGTATTTGTGATTTAAAGAGAAAACAAAGCAGATGGCAAATTCTATTTGATTGACTGGAGTCGTCAAACATGTACTGTGTGCCCTGCATGTGTCAACTGGCACCAATTCTGTTTGCTTTCACCAGAGGGTCTGTGGTTTTGTTCAAGTGGGACAGAAGCTGCCATGTTTTCAGTATTTGTTTGCAGTCTGTCCCCTTCCTTGCATGGAATCAATTGGAAAGGGTGTGATGTCTCACCCGGTCTAAAACACAGAACGATATTTTGTAGTCTGACAAGTGCGACCGTCGTGAATGACAAAAAAAGTCATGCCGCCTGGGCAAGCCATTAACCCAATGGAAGATTTTACTTTACCTTAAGTATCGGTGGCAGGTATCGCCAGCTACTCTGAGTACCCGAGTAAAATATTACATTACATTAGTGGTATCGGCCCGATGCCTGTTATCTTTACTCGCCCATTCCTAAAGTCAACATTAAGTGTTTCAAGTTAACATGGTATATTAGGGTTACAAGTCTATGTTAAGGGGTCAATCTGTGGTTTTAAAGAAGAATTTAGGGGTTTCAAGCATGTGCTTTGGTTTCAGGACGAATATCTGATATGACTCACACAAACTTGACTTTTGACTCACAAAAATGATCTGCCTAGCAACAAAACATGCACACGCACGTTGTACAGTACATACATAGATTACAAAATGTGTCATCGTTTTGAAATGTAAAAAGAACATTTTAATTGTTTTACTTTTAATTCGAGTGGCTAAAAATGGGCGTAACACATGCCATGCGCTCCTGTCAGTCAATCAACCAATGAAGGAATGTTACCTCTGTCAAGGTAAACACTCCATTAGCGTTAGCCATGTACTAAACGTACACTTGAAGGCAAGTAAAGTAAACAATAAAAAAAAGAAAGAACTGTAACTCAGTGTTCTTATTTCACAAAACACTGTAAATATTTATATAATAGTCACATTGATCACAGCATAATAATCTCTATGGACACTTCATTAGGTACAGTATTCGTGGTTTCAAGTCAAGACAAGGGTTTAAAGTTACGGTTTCAAATAAGGGTTTTCAAGCCAGGGTTTTGGTTTTTGAATTACGGTTTCCAGCCTAGATTCAAGTTTCAAAGTGGGGTATCAAGCCTGGTCTCGAGTTCCAACCAAATCTTAGATTACAGGGGTTAGGTTTTGGAATTAAGGAATCATGGCAGTGTTAGGGTTTCAAATTAATATTATATGCCCGGGCTAAGGTATTAAAGTTTGAGGTATTAAGGTATTAAACTACAGTCAGGACTTGAAATTAGGGTTTCATGTTGGATAACGCACAGATCACAGAAAACGGATTGTCATTATGACATCTGATCGCCACTTTTAATCTCACTTTGAGGTTGATCAGGCGTATTTTAAGAAATATTAAAATATTATTAAAGCAAAAAAAAAAAGAAAACAGTTCAATGGAGCATTCCCAGGTCAAACCTCCTCCAAAGGCAATTAACGAAAAATGCAGGTGAAGGTTGTTTGAAATGCCAATTGCGTTGTGGTCTTTTACTGACGCCTTGTGGACGAAATGGAAACCCGCAGGATAACTTTTGATGAGTCTGTGTTGCCTTGGCGACGACGTGTCGTGCAAACAAAGTGTCAGTGTTTCACAGTGTTAAGATGAAGCTGAACGCTAAAGCCCACTTCAAAATGCAAAAAGTTGGATTTGGGCTTGAAAATACGACACAAATCACGTATAAAAGTTAAAAGTTCAAGTAGTGATACGAGGACCGTTTTCTTTCGCTTTCATTTATCATAATGACGGATTGCTCTCATGGCTTCATTCATCAATTTGCATTGCATGTGAGCTTGATTTGACTATGAAAGATAATGAATGAACATGACTCAGACAGGAAGATGATGAGTGAAGAGCATGTGAGATGGTTATTGTTGCTGTTATTCATGCATGCACTCATTTGTCATTTGATGTATATTCACTTGTTTATACAACACTATTTCCTCATAAATGTATGCGTTAAATGTCCTATTTTGACCCACTGTCTGTTGTAATGCATCAATGAGTTAAAACAAACTCCAACATTTCTGATACTTTAAAAGAGCAAATATCGGCCAGCCGAATAATCAGTCGTGCCCCATTTATGACGCTTTAAGCAAGGGATATTTGACCACAAATCAAGGTGCAACACATGTAGACGGACAATATAACAATATATATCAAGGCTCAAAATTTTGCGCCTCATTTCAAACACATTGAAACACCGGAATTAGTGCTTGGTTGATCAAGTACAGTTTTCTCAGAAGTCTGGCAGGAACTACGGTAAAGCATAGACTATCCAACTTTGAACAGCAAAATGGCAGGCAATTTAAGAATTGTCTTGGAAAAAATATATACACAATAATGGCTTTGACAGGATATGAATCACGCTATAGCCTATAAGGTTAAAAGTATAATAAATATAAACTATTGAAAATTTAGAATGCCAAAACAGTTTTTGTTTGTTTTCGCAATGCAGTACAAATTTGATTTTAACTTTTGAGAACTGAACAATAAATGTTCGAAAATTTCACAAAAGGACGATGCTGAAATACTATGTTTAAACTAAATTTTGTTATTTGTGCCTGAAATTGCTCCACTGAAAGTGTTTATAGACAAGAAAATGCAGTTTACTGTCAGGCACAATGTGAATAAAACAAAAAAAATAAACTAAAAAATGTAACCAATTGTTTATTCATAATATTGTATTTTTTTTTGTTTAATGAAACCCTAACTTCCGACGCTGGCTTCAACCTGCAAAAAAAATGCTCCTCAAAATTACAAAGTAGCTCCTCACATGAAGTCGCTGATTAGAAAAACTGCTCCTCAATTATAGTGATTTCGAGAATGTATTCTTTAGCCTTTGAAAAAAAAGAGAAATATAATTTAATCATGTCATTACGTATTTTTTGTTTTTATAAACGTACGCTATTAGTGTTTGTATCTTCTTTATGTCAAAGCACCGCTTTACTTTCGCTGTAATATTTAAACATTGTAACAGAAAACGTTTTAGTTTTTTTTTGCACTAGTACAAAAAAACAAACTTGAGCTTGTTGCCGAAGGGAGGGGCGAATGCACGGCGAGCAGAGACGAGCGAAAAGAGAGTGAGGTTGAGGGGGGGCCGCTCAGCGCTCACCACTACCACGCCTCACTACCAACTTAGTCAGCCATATTGACTGCGTTCGTACGTGTGACTTTGTGACGAGTCTTACCCGTGTCAGTGAGCTCCGTGTCCGGTCAGCGCCGTCGAAGCAACGGGCTATTTTTATCCACCGTGTGGATATATAAAGCGGCGGCGCCCGAGTCAGGAGGAGGAGGAGGCGCATAGTGGACCGCTGGTGGCGGGGTGACAACACTCCATCGCAGGCATCCTTTACCTTGACGCAGCGCGGCCGTGCTGGTGAGTTCCAACCGGGGCTGGTTGCTATTGTCAATTTTGGATATCTGTCGCTTCTTCGGCGCTTTCCGGCGCCGACTTGAAAGTCAATTTGGAGGTGAGCTGAAAGCGGTAAGGTGTCACATTTGTCGCCGAGGTGAGGTGCGTCATTAGCGGCCGAGGTAATTAGCTAACCCCCCCCAGTGCACAAGGGGCATCTCCGGGGAACCTTAAATGAACCTTGAATGACTTGTCGCCGTATTGGAGCGTTGGCTCATGGCTTGTTGAGATGCCATTTTAACGTGTGGGTCGTTTCGTGTTCACTGTAATTGTTATGAGAGTGCTTTGAGCAACTTTTTCAGTCTCAAAGCAAACATTGACAGCAAAAGTCCTTGTCCTGTGGTGGTGACGAGGTAGCAACGATCCCTCGTAGGCATCCTTTACATCAACACGGCGCGGTTGTACTGTTGAGTCGAGCCGGGAGTTTACTCCCTTGTCAACTTGTATCGCGTCTTCCGGTGCCGTCTTTGAGGTCGTTTTGGAGAAGGAGCGTGGCCGTGGTGCCACTTTTGTCGCCGTGGTGAGGTGCGTCATTAGAGGCCACGCTAATTAGTTATCTCGGGGGGGCACCTCCGGGGTACGTTTAACGACTTGTAGCCGTTTTGGGGAGCTGGTTCAAGTCTCGTTGAGATATTACTATGACGTGTGTCTCTTTCTACGTTCCTTTGTGATGGTCATAAGAGTGTTTTAAGCCGCTTTTTGGTCAGGAGACCTACCTGGCTGCCTACTCGAATAGCCGGCGGCTATATCGATTGATGTTAACACGGCTGGTTTTGACATGTTGAGGCATATTAAGGTAGCCTGAATGTATTTTTTCCAATGAGTCATCTCCACTTCCCTTTTTTTAAAGCCGCTCTGAATCACTCGCATCATCCGCTATTTTCGCCCGTTCGGCACGTCACCAGCTGTCATTTAAACGCGGCAGTTAACTAGGCGGCACCGCCGTTAGCCGAGCCAGCCTCCTGTAGCCTCAAATCGAAGCGGTGAGTTTGAAAGCACGCTGATTGGCCAATTGACAGCGGTGGGGGTTGTGATTGGCTAGGTCGCTTGTTGTTTACGTTCTCTTGTCCAGTGTCAAAGTGAAGCCATGAGTTTTAAAGCCTCGCTGATTGGACAACAGGAAGTGGAGTAGTATTTTGATTGTCTGCCTCTTTTGTCGTCCGCTCCCCTTCAACAGTTTCTGTGCACGGCATTGGTGGTTGGAACTAGCAACTTTATTTTAAGATTATATTCTTTCCCTCGTAGGTTTCTTGTAAAATTAGACTTGATATCTACTTTTTTCCTAAAGTTAGGACATTTCTCAGAATATTGTAAAATTACTGATTTATTCTCACAGCAAAAATATTGGAATTTATTTTCATCAGTTTGATTTAATACTCTTAAAACATTTTTTCCCCTCTGTCATTAATACTTTTTTTCTTGCAAAAAGTACATTTTTATTCTAGTATAATGGCATGGTCATAAATTTTAATATTACATTTTTGTAATATTACTTCTAAAATGTAATTTTTTTTCCATTGTCGTAGTTAAACTTAATTCTAGTTCAATTTCGACTGTTCTGTACGTTAAAAAGAAAATAATAAAGCGTAAAAGCCAACTTTTTTTCCCCACTAAAAATTGCTACCTTGGTGTCATAAAATTGCAACACACAAATCCGACAACAATTTAATTTTTTTTTTTTGTTCTCATATTGGCCTGCTTCCTTTTTCATTGGGTCCTTTGCTTGTCACTCAAGTATTTTCCTGTTGGTCACGCCTCCACTAGGGACCAAATTACAACTCATTTGAGAAAGAGGTTTGTTGCTTGTTGACACGCGATCGCTATGCAGGATGGTTTTAGATTTTTCTTTCTCTTTTTGAAATTCTACATTGTATAAGCACATAAAAGGACGGTCTACTTATGAAGTTGCTCATTTTAGAAAATAAAGTCACAATGTTATTTGGGAAAGTAAAATTTTTTGAATAGAACTATCATATATTGTCACAATGGATCAACAACAATGAGAAAAATATTTTTAATTATTAATTTTTGGAAAAATAAAGGGAAAAATATATTTTTGCTTTTTCAATTCATTCATCTAGTGAACAGCTGTTTTGTCTCTTCTGCTGTTTTTTTTTACTTTTTACCACTGCTAATTTCCTCAAGTTGCCCACTTATTTCACACCTTTTCATCTGCTTTTCTTTTCATCCTGTTGTCGTTATTTTTTTTAACACTTCCTCGAAGTATCAACACGCTTCCGTTGCGAGAAAAGTCACACACTCTTCCCATTATCAAAGCATACATCATTGCATTACTTCTACAAGAATGTTTGCTTTGTTCAGAACTATATAGATAATCCAGATAATTTACAAAGCATTTCTCACTGTCAGGTTGTGTTTTGTCTATGTATTGATTTATGATATATATGTATATTAACAAAACATTGGAGCAGTTGGCCAAAGTTGAAGCAGGAAGTGGTAACGGAAATGAAAGTGCTTTGTGTCAGGACTTATCTTAACTGCGAGGTGTCTCGTACTCTTGCTGCCACACAAGCAATTCCTTACCAAATATACGCCACACATTATGATAGAAAAATGTTCGGAATATTATGACAGCTAAATTTTTATTGATCTTGAGGTATTGTAACATTTTTCCTTTTAAAATAAACGACTATTTTATTGTTTAAAAAAAAGAATGTTCTTGAAACTTTCTGAATTGTTTTCACAAGTATGTAAATATTTTACTTTTTTGTTGCAGCTTCAGCTGTTGTGAAAGTGCGAATGAGCAAAATTTTAAAAAAATGTTCTGCTTAAAAAAACGTGAAATTTCACTTGTTTTCGTCAAGTATTTGGATTTTTTTGGTATTCCAAAAATATTTAAAATTTCACGTAATATTTTGATTACTCTCAAAATATTCCACATTTCTTGTGTAAAATTAGGAATCTTTAAATTTTACAATTTTGAATCTTCTTCTCGTTCTCAGAATATTCCAACATTTTTTTTCCTGTTTTGTCTTTCTTAATTTTTGTAAAATTGTGACTTTGACCTTTTATGTTGTTTTTTTTCCTTATTAAATTCTTAATTAATTCTTTTAAAATAGGACTTTATTCTCATAATTACGTTAAAAAAAATTTTTACAAAACACTTTTTCTACAAATATATTGTTTATTCTTGTAAAAATACCACTCCCCCCTCCCTCTTGTTTTTACTTTATTTCCTGTTAAATGACAAAAAGTATATTATCCCTATGTTCTTTTAATTGTCTTACTCTTAATTATCCATGTTTTATTTATTGAAGGTTAGTTGATCCCATTTCCGAGGTAGCGTGCTTCCAAACATAGACGTTCGGGATTTCAACAAACGCACAGACTGACCCCACTGGTCGCTGTTGTTCGTGTGTTGCCATAAAACCTGGACTATTAAAATGATTAAAATGTACCTCATGCAATTACATTCACTGTGTTGGATGCGAAACAAAGCCGATTTGACGACGTCATTGCAGCCAAAAGTGATAACAAAGGGAGTGGGTGCTATAAAATTATAGAGGCCCATGTCTAGTCTCCATCTTCATCATGCCGCAGGTGCAGTAATTGGGTACAGTATATAGGAACCGCCTACGGTATGTGTATATATAGGTCACCGGGAGCCTCTGTAAGGTAGACCTGCTTTTGATTGGAGGTTATCCTTTGAAGTTTTTTTTTTTCTGACAAGTTTCCTGTCGGGAATTAGCTGAAATAATTTGCATGGTTATCATCTTGCTTAAAGAAATCACCAGATGAAAGGACTTGAGGGCTAGAAGTCATTTTGTGCTGACAGTCACCAGGCCAGATTTTATTGGAGAAAAATAATGGAGCTTCATACAGCGACGGCATGAAAGTGAGAAGAATGATTGGGAAAAGTCGCAATGATTCAATTAATGGATAGTCGTAATGGGAGAAGAAAAGTTACGGTAACTAGTATAAAGATTTAATGGTATGGATAAGAAGTCATAATTGTCGGCTAATGTACAAGAAAATGCTAACCTAGCTAATATTTTAGCCGTAAAAGGGCGATAAAATTTGTTATCTGTAGCATACAGAGAAAGACTACATGGACTCCTGTTCTAGGCCACGTTTACCTTCAGGACTTGTCCTAAAAGCAACATAATGATTGCAAGGTGTCAAATTGAAGTCTGTGTCCTTAATTCTGAAAGGCTGGCCGGGTTTAGAGAAATGGCAAGATTCATTTTAATATACAAATCCTCTTGCCATGAAAATGTAGGAAAGTTTGAAGACGAAAGTGTGACCTACTTTAGCTGGCTGACTCTTTGGTAACTTTCCAAACTAAACGTTTTTTTGTTAAGACTATTAAGGCCATTTGTGTGTTTTCTCGGCAGCAGGAAGACGGACGACGACTTCTTTCTCTTTTCTCAGCAGCAGAGGACGTGCACAGAGAGGATGAAGATGCCCAAGCCGGTGAGTTTTTTTTTCCCCCCATTCATTTCACCAAATTTAAATGCCCAAAAAAAATCACTGTGAAGTGAACACCAACAGGTTTCCATCAAATTAATGTCAAAATTCACGGGAGGTAAAAAGTAAAAACAGTGACAACATGGACGTGAACATGAAAAGTCTTAGTATTCATCAAGTTACAACATTGTGGTTGTCAATTTATCTAGACAGCGTTCATTGTCATAAAATACACATTTCATTTGTTCATGTACAAAGAACGAGAAAGGCAGTTGTGAGTATTGGAGAAAGGAAAACCGAGAAAGAGAGAGACACGCACTTTTGCAGTCCACCTGCCGTATCCAATGCCGCCTTGAGGGGAAACTCCCAGTCTGGTTACTTTATCCCCCCCGTGACCCCGACGTAAACACACGGGGCCCTTTCACTGCCTGCTCTGTGCATTGTGGCGCCCTGCAGCCACGCTTGTTAAAAACATGTCGACTAGCTTAGCTTTGTTAGCTGCCTTTCAGGCCATTAAAACAGCGCCAGTGCACCGTGGCGCCCCCCTGAGTTCGTCTTTTAATGCTGTTCGATGCCGATGTTCAAAGGCCCTGAGTGTCCTGCGAAAATGAAACAGATGAAATATCTTGCTTCAATGCAAAATATTCTATTTTTCTGCCAAGACAAAAAATTTTTTAGCATATTACTTGCCTCAAGTATTTTTTATGTAAAAATCTTAAATTATTACGCAACAAATATTATTATTATTATTTTTTTTTTAAACAACTCAATATACACTGCAAAAAAAATCCTGCATGAGGTCCCACACACCATTTTGCTCTCATACACAGTTTTGCACCAACATTGACGGAGCACCACACCAGAATTCTGTTCAATTGCAAATTCACACACACACCTGAGAGCAACTTGATCGTTTCCTCATGCTTACGTGATGCGGCCGACAAACAGAGCTGATGTAACGCAGAGGCGTTCACATGCAAGGTGTGTGTCTGCATCCATAGAAAAGCTTTCTTATATTGAATGTGTGTAAGCACAAAGGGAAACGTGGCAACGATACAGAGCTGCCCCACCCCCAAAGAAAATCACCCTGAGGGAGGTCAGATGGTGTAGGAGACTCTTAAGAGACATATTGATTTATTTATTGGTTTATATGGTTGTACGTTACACAAGCTACTTTATTGTCCGAATTTGTAAGAGTGAGCGGAAAAGGATGTAATGTAAGGAGAAAAAAAGGCATCATGCGGAAAGAATAGTGTTACATTTTCCATGTCGCAAGAAAAAAACAAGGTGCCAGTAAAAAAAAAAAAAAAAAATGCGATAGCGGGGGGGAATAATGGTAATATTCTTACAAGACAAAAACTTGCCCAAGAAATCCAAGTATCATAATTAAAACTTTAATTAAAATAAAATATCAAAATATGGGTGGAAAATTAAAATTTTCAGTGAAAGAACAAAGAAAAAAAAAACTAAGACATTAGTCATGCTGCGCACACTGGGGGAAAACAATAAAGAGGGAAACAAGTTTTACAATTTTCATAAATAAAAACACTTAGAAAAGGTTGTACTTCACATAAAAATAAATCAATGAGATATTGTGAGGCAAAAGTCTTGTCATTTATGAAAATAAATTTAAATTATGCCTGCTTGTGTGTGTGAGTGGGTGTGTGTGTGTGTGTGTGTGTGTGTGAGGATGAGGTAAAGAAGTTCACCGCCGCTGCCCTTCCAAGCCTGCTAACCAGCTTAGTGGCAAAGAGCTTTTAATTATGGCTGTCTGAGTCTGGACACGGTCACACACAAACAGTGTCGCTAGGCGGTCCTGATGCACACAAACAACCAACACATGGGCCCTACACGTATGTGTTGGCCTACATTGTTACAAAGAAGGAAGGCACGAGAGAAAGCTGTCACCACAAAATGGAGACGAGTCTTGTGTCTTCACGTCAATATTATTCGGTGGGCCTTTATTGTGCTTTTTGCAATGTGGAAGTGGTCAACCCCGTAAAACAATCTGGATAATCCGGCTTGACCGCCTGGCAGCGTCTGTCCGGTGACATCTTGCACTGTGCAGATTAGCCACGAAGAAGTGATGGACTCGAGATGCTCACAATGGTTTAAAGTCAAAGCTGTGCAAGTAATCGAAATTCCATTACGATTTTTATACGCAACGATCACAAAAATGGTCATAATCGTAAAAAATCATTATTATATGCAGTATATATTTTTCCATCTATAACATTTTTGAAATAGTACTCATTTTACAGGGTCTAATCCTATAGTGTGTTCAAGTTCAAAATTTGAGCATTCTACTGAAGTTGTTTATTTAAATGTTGCAAAAGTTCTATGGTAATTTTGTAAGTATCACAAGTAAACTGCAATGAACTTTCGTTATACAAGGAAACCGTACATTTGCACCTTGTTTTTAAATTATCTTAAAATAAACAAAATTATATTGGTTTCCATTTATATATTTTTTTCCATTTTGTACCAAAAAAATAAAATCATTATTTGAATAATCGGGATTTCAATTATTACGAAAATAATCGTTAATATAATTTTTTTTCATAATCGAGCAGCCCTAGTTTCATTCTTAGCCCACTGCCCATTTGATTGCCACTCGTTGAGACAGCAGTCTTCTCGGGTCTAGTAACTGGTGTTGTAGTATTACATAAATCAAGTTGTGATTTTTATGTCGGGGGGGTGGGGGTTCCCCAATTGTGCGGAGAAAAATTTTGTAGTGTAATTTTACGAGCAAAACATCTAAGATCTAAGTGGTAATGGTAAAAAAGAAAATTTCTTTTGTTCCGACAATAAAATGGTGATATTGTTAAGTCATTTCTTTTTGTCGACAGCAAGCTCAGTCGGGCCTGATTAATGAATCCCGTCCCTGAGTAGCCTCGTCCATGAAGCCATCAATGCTTGACGTATTCTTTGTTTGCATGGGGTTGAAACCTTATCAACAAACTGCAGCCTTGCATGCTCACAAAGTGACCTGAAAGACAACATATGGCCCCGTTCACACTCTCTCGCACGTGCTCACACACAAATGTGTGTGTGCGTACATACCAAACATGTTTGTGTATTATTACTTTTTTCATCTTTGTCATGCAGACGAACGTCCGTGTTACCACCATGGATGCTGAGCTGGAGTTTGCCATCCAGCCCAACACAACAGGCAAGCAGCTCTTTGATCAGGTGAGATGCGCACAGACACAAAATTGGTTAAAAGTTTTTCAGATAATATTTTAACATTTTTTTCTTGTAAAATTACAACCTTTTCCCTGTATGTAAAATTATATTTTCTGGTGCTGTACTAATTTTTTCAAAACCTTTTTAAAATCGATTTTTATTGTAATATTTAGATTTTTTTTTCACATGAAAGGACTTCTTTCCCTACAACTATGTATTACAATTCATTTCCAACAATTAATATAAATTAATGTAAAATAACACATTTTCTCAGTTTCTCTCAACAGAAAAGTACAACCTTCTCTTAGAATATTATGAGGATTTATTAACGGTAGTTTTAAAAAATTATAACCTTTTTTCTCTTATGTAATTATTACTTTTTTTTAATTAATAAATGTCTTTTTAGAATTTTGTCGCAGAACGAGGCTACAACTTTTTTTCTCATAAAAGTACAAATAACAAGTACTATTTAGATTTTTTTTTAAACTTTTTTGTACTGTAATTTTTTTCAAAAAGATTTTTTTCCTTATACCGAATATATTTCACATAAAAAAACTCTATCCTGTTATTTTGATCAAATTTTTTGAAAGAAAAAAAAAATTGCACCTTTTTTTTTCCATGCCTGTCAACCTATTTTGGGTATAAGATAAACGTAACATGGATATGTTTAGAATGTGAACAGAAGTGGAGTACCTCCAGAAAGCCACGCCAGCACGTGGACAACATGCAAATTCCACCCAGGAAGCCTGGAGGCCAAAATCGAACCCCACACCTTAGAACTGAGAGGCTACTCGTCCACGTGCTGCCTAAAAATTAAAATGATAGTAATAGTACAACCTTTTGTCATAATACAGTAGTTTGATGTTGTTCAATGTAAAATTCTGCCCCTATTCTGATAATACAATACATGACAGACAGTGTTTTTTTTTTCCCAAAAGAATCCTTCCTTCAGAGTCATCTATTGTTGTTCCACCAAAGCCAAGGCGGCACTGGCAATGTGTGCCAGTAGGTGCTCGGGTCGCTTTTGGTTCTGTCTAATACGAGACAAAGATCTCTTTGTGCCGGTATATAGATATATATGTCTGTGTGTGTGTGTGTGTGTGTGTGTGTGTGTGTGTGTGTCTGCGCGCGTGCGTGCGTGTTAAAGGGCGGCTTTCAGCATTGTTCCCAGTCTGAAAGGTTTCAGTGATGCAAAGGAAGGAAAACAAATGAAAGAGAAGGCTTTTGCTTCTTTTATGGGTTCTGCTTTTGAAAAGGAGGTCACACAGCCGATTGGCACAAGTGTCCATGATAATGCTTGTCATCTTAAATCAGTCATTAACTGATCCTGTTCCTTGTTCAGACCTCTGACATGACGTCATAATGTCAGATTTTTCTGGGGACTTGTCATTTATTGATACTTTCATACCCCCGTTCATGATACAAAATTTAAAAAAAACACCCACTTGTTCTGCAGGTGGTGAAGACAGTTGGCCTGAGGGAGGTTTGGTTCTTCGGCCTTCAGTACATCGACAGCAAAGGCTACGTCACGTGGCTGAAGCTCAATAAGAAGGTGAGCGACACACAAAGCCCCTGAAGGCAACACCACCCTAAAAGCACCACAGTGTTGTTTCCTAAAGAGGATATGGTGGCCTTTTTTTTTCACCCAGGTGACGCAGCAGGACGTGAAAAAGGAGAACCCTCTTCAGTTCAAGTTCAGGGCAAAGTTCTTTCCAGAGGACGTCTCGGAGGAGCTCATCCAGGAGATCACGCAGAGGCTGTTTTTCCTTCAGGTACTCTGGCTATTTCCTGGCTCCAATTGAGCAGTTTGGCAGAGAGCTCCACAATGTGTGTTTAACCAGACCACGTAACTTTGTCTTGCATACATCAGATATCTGAATGCTAACTCGCAATGTGAAACGCCATAGACGGGCTAATTAAACTTGTGTCAATATTGTAGCTGTTTGGTCTTGGCTTCTTGCCAGACCCGCACTTCTCAGGTAGAGAAATACAATCTTGGGGTTAGTGGCGTTCTTAAACTGTCTGCCATCTAGTGGTGAACACTTATAACTTAAAACTTCTTCGCTACAGTAAACATTTCCCAATAATTGAGGGTCTCTTTTTAAAAACAAATTTTAACATGTTTTTGGGGGGGCCAGAGCAGGTGAATGGCTTGCTTTTAATACTTTAATTTATTAAGAAAAAACTATATAAATCCTAAACACATTCTAACACATAATAATGTTATAATATTGAAAGAGACCAAGCTTAATAAACAACACAAAAATATTGTAACAGGAACCGTCAGCCATCACTTTCTGTTCGCGTAAAAAGCAGGATTGCAGTAGTACTAAAAATTAATACTTCCTGCTTTAGTTCTTCTTTCAAATTAATACCATGTCAAGCAAAAGTGTGCAGTCATCTAGTGGTCAGCTGTGGAATTACACCAAAATTAAAGAGACAAAACAGAATAAAAATAGTTACAAACTGTGCAAAAATTCGGTTATTGAAACCAAATTTTGCTATCCGTTAAAATCCCTGGACCATATAACATTGTATTTTCATCCGTGCAGGTGAAGGAAGCCATCTTAAACGACGAGAACTACTGCCCTCCCGAGACCGCCGTGCTCTTGGCTTCCTACGCCGTCCAGGCCAAGTTTGGCGACCACAACAAGGACGTGCACAAGTCTGGCTACCTCGCAGCCGACCGCCTGCTGCCACAAAGGTGCATGATGATGATGATGATGATGATGATAACGAAGACGATGATGAAACCCTTTTGTTGTCATGGTGACATTCTCTTCTTGGTCTGGGTGGCAGAGTTCTGGAGCAACACAAGCTGACAAAAGAGCAGTGGGAGGACAGAATACAGACTTGGCACGAGGAACACCGAAGCATGCTCAGGTGACTGCTACATACATGAACGATGATCTCAATCTACGATGTAAATATGCTACATGCAAGGTATATAGCCATTAAGTATGTAAATGTGGTACATTGTAGGTGTATAGCACATTAAATATGTGATTATGGTACATTAGATATGCAATTGGTACATATAATGCGATTGTGATACATTAGAAGTGTGTTGAGAAATCTGATGTAAATGGGATTTTTATGAAAATTTGAATACATTTTTTATTACAAATGTATAGACCATTAAAATGGCACATTAGACTGAGGAGCATGTTTTAAGTATTCCATAATGTACATACACTATATTAAATGGGATACAAGTATGTGCACATGTGAGGTGTGTACGATGAGTGGTACAGATAACGGATAGATGGAAATAAATAGAAATACAATGTAGGAGTGCCGAACATACCAAATGGTGGAGACGAGGCTTGCGTGTGCGTGTGTGTGCAGGGAGGACGCCATGATGGAGTACCTGAAGATCGCTCAAGACCTGGAGATGTACGGCGTCAACTACTTTGAGATCAAGAACAAGAAGGGCACGGAGCTGTGGTTGGGCGTCGACGCCCTCGGGCTCAATATCTACGAGCATGAAGACAAGTAACGCAAACGGATTACGGGGAAAAAAAACTTATCTTACTTAAAAAAAAAAATTTAAAAACGCATATTGTGGGTCATTTTGACCCTAAATGCTGCTTTTTTTAGTGCCTCTTCACAACAATGGCATTCATGTGGCTACATTGCCCCCGTGTGGTGAGAAAGGATATTAGCTGGAAAGAAGAAATGTATGGTTTATACAGTTTTTAAAATCACTAATACAGTCTCGCGGAAAAAGGGAATTGGAACAAAATATTCCCTGACAATTTAGTAATTGTATTTTCTGTGTTCATTTCATTTTCAAGGTCGCGCTGAACGAACAAAAAACTTACTATATTTAATTTTTTTTTATGCAGCCCTTCAACAATATTTTCTAAACATTACTTCTAATGTACAGAAAGAAGAGGTCTTAGATGTAATCACCCTTTAAATAATTGGACAACTTTACCTTTTTTTCTACAACAGTAAGATGTAGTCATTTATTTTTTACTGTTATATTTAATACCACTATTTTCCTCAGGTTGTCACCCAAAATAGGCTTCCCGTGGAGCGAGATCCGAAACATCTCCTTCAACGACAAGAAGTTTGCCATCAAGCCCATCGACAAGAAGGCGCCGGTAAGTACCGTCGTATTCTTCTAATGAAATTTCTGATGACAAGATTTAGGAGAACGTCTAATTGTGTGCACTGAAGGACTTTGTGTTCTACGCGCCACGCTTGCGCATCAACAAGCGCATCCTGGCGCTGTGCATGGGCAACCACGAGCTGTACATGCGGCGCAGAAAGCCCGACACCATTGAGGTGCAGCAGATGAAGGCCCAGGCCCGAGAGGAAAAACACCACAAGCAGATGGAGAGGTACAACAGTTCTTATCAAACGAGAGGGCACAATATTGCAACAATTAATAGCATTTTAAATGTCATACACCCTGCAAATTATATAACTTTTTAGAATTTAATCAGTGTCATTTTTTTATTTCATATTTGTGAAAATTTGCAGATTTTTTTTTACTTTCTGACATTTAATTAACGTTTTGAATTACTGTAATTTAATGAATACATTTAATTATGTGTTATATTTTTTATTTTATATTTTTTTAAATATTAACAATATTGAAACCAATTTTCCAAAATAAAAACAATCCATCCGTTTAATTAGTAAGGTTATTAAATGTATTATTTTAAAAGTGTTTGCAAACAAATAATGATTAAATAGGTTAATTTTCATTGTTAAGATGTATTAAAATTTTAATTCCTTAATGGAAAAATTGATCAATTTATTTATTAAACATCCATTTGCCTTTAAATGTTTTTAATTGGCCTCGTTCATATCAATGAAGCAGTGTGAACAATAGGGGGCAGTGTTGCTCCAACCTCCCTGCGTGGTTACTTCTTGATGCCATGTCCTCCATCACCCTGGTCCAGAGCGCAGCTGGAGAACGAGAAGAAGAAGCGCGAGCAAGCCGAGAAGGAGAAGCAGCGCATGGAGCGTGAGAAGGACGAGCTGATGGAGCGCCTGCGCAACATAGAGGAGCAGACGCAGCGGGCGCAGAAAGAACTGGAGGAGCAGACCCGCAAGGCCCTGGAGCTAGAACAGGAGAGGAAGCGGGCCAAGGAGGAAGCCCAGCGTCTGGACAAGGAGCGGAGAGTCGCCGAGGAGGCCAAGGTCGCCCTCGTGCAGCAGGCCGCCGACCAGATGAAGAACCAGGAACAGCTGGTAAGCACGCTTTGTTTTTCCCATCCATAGGATAAGGTGTCAGAAAATGGAAAAACATTTTGATTATTGTTTTTCAAAGTAATTGTTAATAAATATCTTCTTATAAAAAAATTATAGATAATCAGTGTGTGTTCATGAAGAACAACAGGAATCTTAGAATACTTAAGCTGACATTCTTTGACCAATTTAAAATTTGACAAGGTGTCTAAACAATTGATTCTACCAAAATAATTTTCAATGAACTTGAGAATTGATTAGTTGTCTTTTGATCAATTAATCGTTGTACAGGCAGAACATTTAACAGTTTTATAATACTTTGTGCTTTAACCATAAGCATACAGCAGTGAGAGAAATGGGCAAAATGCTGCCTTTTTTGGCAGGTTTTCCAATTTTTCTTTGGCTGTGGGAATATTTTAATGGGATTACCTTTATAAAAAAAACTACGATTTTTCCCCATATTTTAAAAAGAGAATCTCTGTTGATTAAAATTGCTGGCCAATTAATAGGTTGTGATGTTTTTTGATTGCCAGGCTGCTGAATTAGCAGAGTTCACCGCCAAAATCTCTCTGCTGGAAGAAGCCAAGAGGAAAAAGGAGGAAGATGCTTCCGAATGGCAGCACAAAGTAAAACTTCACAACACTGAAAGTTCCCAAAAAAAACGTCCAAATGACATGCCGGCTTCTTCCCACTCAGGCCATGGCCGCACAGGATGATTTGGAAAGGACGCGGGAGGAGCTGCGGGTGGCCATGACTTCACCCACTGTGGCGCCGCACGAACACGACGAGCACGACGAGAGCAACGGAGAAGCCAGCGCTGAACTCTTCAGTGACGGAATCAGCAGCCAGCGCAGCGAAGAGGACAGGGTCACCGAAGCGCACAAGAACCAGCGCGTCAAGAAGCAGCTACAGGTCAGGGGATGCTGAGTGTTTAAAAAAAAAATTTAAAAAATGTTGCATAGGTAAAAAAGAAAACTCACACACATTTTAGAGAAAAAATAATTTTAAAAAAAAAGATTGATATTTCTGAAGTATTTTTTGTTGTATATTTTCGAGAAAAAAAAACATTCATAAAAAGTTGTATTTCTGTTTTTAAAAAAAAAACTGAAAAAAAATATTTCCCATGAAAAAGTTTTTAATTGTATTGAATTTGGGAAAAAAAGTTGTGAATATTTTTTCTCTTAAAAAATTGGATTTTTTTTAGTCAGATTTTTCCAAACAAAAAACATATTTTAAAAAATCCTATTTACCGAAATTGTTTTTAAAGAAAAGCCACATACTTTCAACAAAATTTCCAAAAGTTTTATATTCCATAAGAAAAACTGCTTCACAGGTTTGTACAGAAAAAGTTATTTTTTAGTTTCCTTGACTAATTTTTAAAAAATTATTTTTTTTTTTGTCAGGCTCTTAGCTCCGAGCTGGCGGAGGCTCGTGATGACAGCAAGAACACGGCCAACGATGTCCTTCACGCCGAAAATGTGCGGGCGGGCCGCGACAAGTACAAGACGTTGCGGCAGATCCGGCAGGGCAACACCAAGCAGCGCGTCGACGAGTTTGAGTCCATGTGAGGGCAGCACACAAAGAAACCTCACGTGGAAACTCTTGCTTGCGCCTCGCCAAAGATCCGCCAATCTTTCCCCCCAAATAAAAAAAAAAAGCATCTTTTTACCGGCTGTCCAAATGGCTGACTCATGCGGATGACTCTAAAGCTTTAATGTCGCTCGCTTCCTTTGATATGTCATTTTCTTTCTGTCTAGCGTTCTTTTCAGACATTTTGTTTACCATATAGGATTCTCTTGTGTTTTATTTTGTTTCCTGTTCTTGTGGCTCATCAGCTGACCAATAAACACAAAAAATAAAACTCAACCGCCTTTTTTTGCCTCTTTTCTTTTTTTCTCTCAAGTCTCTGTTTGTCTGCCGCATTTCTGTTTTCTTGTGACTCTTAGTCTACTACTGGATCAAATATGATTTTTATGCGGCACGCTAGCTGACCAGTGAACACATGCAGACCTGTCAAAGCCATGCTCAGTTTCTATTTTACCGAGGCTCTCAGACTGAAGTGAACTGCTGTATTCTCTGTAAATGGATGCTATGGCTTTGTTATAGCTATGGCTAAAGCTACGGACTGCCTTTTTAATTCATCAAAATCACCAGGCACGGTAAGAAATGCACTCGTATTATCTGTAAATATGGCTATGCTGTTTGTTGTATACCATAATGTTATTGCTAACAAGCTAAGCTAACAAGGTTTGCTAGCAAGGTTAGCTGTGTGTTTAATGATTATTATAGGAAAAGGAAAGTGACACGGTGACACAATTCCAATTAAGCTTCCATCTAGATTTGTTTTGAGGGTTACAAAGTTTCGTGAATATTCGTGCTTATTTAGTCCGTGAAAATGTTTTATTGGCGAACTGCATTGCCACGCCCACAGCGTTTCAGTGGTCGCTGCCCGGTCCCGAATAATGATTTACACAAAAGCAATATGGACCTCGCAGCAGTCGCAGCTTGGGCCCTAACTAGACCAGACTACACAAGGTAATCAGAACCATTTTTTTATTTCTCATTTTCAACATGACAAACACAAATGATCAAATAGCGGTCGTACCACAGGATTTGTTTCGTGCTTTAGGGCACGTAAAGCTTCATTAGCGCCCCCTAATGCCCACTATACAAGTACAATAAAGCCCGCTCGGCACTTTTTAAAGCATTCAGGAAGTTGTGGCTACAAATATTTGGTTTTATTGAAAGAGGAAAACATTCAAATTATTTTTGTCTTTGATGTTTCACTCATCCTAATTAAATCAATTAGTTGTTTAAAAAAATTTTTCACAGATCAAAGCCAACTCTACCTGACAATGTTAATTGTTAAAGCGGACATCATGTCAATTTGTCTTATTTTCTGCCTGATCCTAAATGTAAACAAATCACCAATAAAACCATTTGGTTTATGTAGATGAAAGCCTTTTTTGTTCCTCAAAGCAGAGATATGACGTGGCATCCGTGTATTTGTTGCCTAATTTTAACATGACAATTTTGTTTTTGATCATTCCTATTAATGTCTTAATGACAACGTGATGTTTCTTAATTCCAATTCATACTTTTGAGGTTTTTGACAACCTAACAAATGGTCTTCGTTTCTAACCGTCCCACGTCGTCTTTGATGTTTCCTAATACCATAACTCAATTTTGTTTTTGATTTTTCCAAATTAGAACAACAATTTTGTGTTTGACGCATTTCACTGACAATGTGAAGTCATTTTGCCTCTCGTGGTTCACCTGAACCTTAACGTAGCGCAACAAAATCATGTCAACAACTGTAATTTTGATCATTTCAGAAATCTTTTGACATGCTTTTCCTCCAAACATAACTTACTTGATAACATCTTTTACTACAGTCACCCGACTGAGCTTGGCACACAACAAAAAAAAAAAAACATCAGAGCTGAACATCATACAAAAATAAGTTATAGGGAATGTTGACTGGAAAAAGAAAAACATAGTAGAGGTGACAACGTTTGTCATATACGTACATCAATCTTATATTCTCATCAAAACGAATATATCGTCATTAGGATACAATTTGCATCAACAAAGAAGAGGCAGAAGCATACGCCAACCAGGCACCAGTTTATCCACGTTTACTGCAGCAAATATTTTGGATAATTATTAAGAATTTAACACTAAATGGCTAGAAGTGCTTCAGCAAGAAATAAGACGGATTTAAAATACTCTCAAGTTCATGAAAAACAAATTAGAGGTAAAGCTGACCTGACAATATAATGCCATGACAAATATTCCTCGAAACTGGCTTGCAATTCTTGACAATGAACTTTGAACGTTTAATCAGAAATTTAAACTGTGCTCCTGAACTATAAACCTTACTCAGGAATTAAACATTTGCTCCAGAACGAGAAACTTTTCTCTTGAATTAGAATTAATGAAGTAGCAACATTTATAGGACCATATATTGTGCGTTTGAACTTAGTTGCCAAACAAGGACCCATAAGTACTTAGGAGAGGTCCAGGAAAGTGATCGGGACCATTTATTTATGGAGATTACCAAAAAACAAAAAGTTCCTGTAAGTTTTAGGATTGAAAAATAACAAATCAGTTGAAGGAGTTTTGAGGGTTATTTTTATATTTTTTCCGCAGGTGCACTTTGAGTTTCACTTCCCTTTTTTGCCTTTTTGGGGGAGAAATCAAAAAAAAGAAAAAGAAAAAAAAAACTGACACACAAATAAATACTCAAGAGGTAGGTTGTGTTATCTCTTGTAAATACCCTGATTGATTGCCTGAAAAAAAAAAACAAGAACCCAAAGTGCCCAAATCATAATAATAATATAAATAAATTAAAATATAGAGAATAAATAACTTAAAAATGCACCGTTACCCTTCAAAGCCTGGACTCACAAAACATCAAAAATGTCAATGGCTTTTCTTTACTATCTTACAAAACCCCAAAAGTTCCCATCTTAAGTGCTAGTATAGCATATTTATTTATTGTATGTACTACTAGAACTAGCACTCATACGACTCATGACTCATATTTGTCCTGGAACTAGGAACTTTGTCCTCGGACCGGATACTATACCCCAGAGCTCCAAAAAGTTGCCGTGGATTAAGAAACTTCCCCACAGAAACACAAATGTTGCCCTTTGACTCGAAACTGTGCCCCTGAACAAGAACTTTGCCCTAAAACTAGGGACTTTGAGGTCTGGGTGTTTGCACAAAAATCGCCAATTTATCAGTTTGATCAAGTGGAGAAAACACTCATTTTACCTTGAGAACCTTGAGAGTCTTTTGGATTTAAGGATTTGGGGTTCAAAAGTTGTTCAAGAACTATCCTGAGATTTCTCCAACAGTATAGCAGCAGCCAGCTCCTGCGCATCAATCACGCTCGGGTTCCGGCTCATCACCACCCTGACCAAATCAGTTGGGAAAATTCCACAGAGGTTCAGGAACACCCTCTCCCTCCGGTCCTGGTACTGAGCCACGGAGGAGGGCTCAGACCGGAGCAGGGACTGCTGTCTTGTTTGGAGAGGGGATAGAAAGGACGTCTGTGTTGAGGATGCGAGTCCATGCGGGGACGAATGTCTGTTCGTCCATGGAGAGGACCAGACTTTCTCTGAAGGGGGATCCTGGATTGGGAAGAGATCATAACAAGGTCTGTCAGGTGGCTGTTGGTAGTGTTGGTCCCAGTTCATTTGCATTTGGTGTTGCTCAGAATGGTTCCGCCTGGCAGAAAATGGTGACCCTTGGTGATAGCCTTTTGAGTCCTGGAGTCGATCGTCTTGCCAAAGGGAACTAGCCAGAATGGAGCACTGAGAAAAGCTGGATGTTTGGGTTGGATGAAGCGTAGGACCCAGACGTTCTCCCGGGTATCTTCTCAGAAGCGGTAGATGAGTTGGTGGAATGTGAGTGGAGAGGGAGTGGAAAGGACTTTCTTCCGCATCGAAATTTAGTCGTTTAATTCCTGATGAAGTGTGCTGGCTCATACCAGGTGGAGTTCGGTTTATGGGGCAGGCGCGAGGATGATAGTGGTGGTGGCGGCACACTGGCCTGTCATCCAAAATCAGGTCTGGGAAGAAGGACTCTGAGCTGCTTTCACTGCTGCAGTCGGATGGTAGATTCCTGGCTTGGGGATCCGTCAGGTAAAAGCGCTCGGGACTCTCCGGAGCGGGAAGGCTCAGGATGGGCGAAGTCTTCACGAGGGAGTTGTAGCCAAACACCGGAGACTCGGATCGGTAATAACTTTGACTCAGTCCTTTGGATCCTGGATAATCCCATCCATCTGGATTTCCTGAGAAAGGCAACCTCCCTGGTACGGGATGCCTGAGGACACTTCTACCGCATCCTCTGCGTTCTTCTACTTTGGACTCCACTCTGAGATGGTCCTCCAGGAGCTCGGTTAGGGACCTTGATGCTTTATTTGGAGTTCCCTGGTCGGACTTGTTCAATGTTTGCTTCCTGGCCATCAGGGTGTCTTCCTTCTGGCCTTTGGATGCCGCAGAAGACATTTTGGCGCTGGCCCGGAGCTCGTCAGCGACTGAACGTTGAGGCTGACTGCCCCGTTCTGGGTGGTAGAACTTGCACTTGTGACCGTACGTGCATTTTTTACCTAAGGAAGAAATGAGGCAAAGAGTTTATGAAAATGTGACTTACAAATAGACATTGTTGGGGTTCTGGATTTCTTGCATACCTATCAAGTGCAAATTTAAACCACTAAGTATATCTTTTGAGGGCTGCCAATTTGTGTGATTAATCAACTTCAAACTCTAACCGTCATTGCAGATTTGGAAATTTGACAGATCAACTAATCGTTTCAACCCCTCACTGTCTGCTAAGATCAGTAAAACCAGAAAATGTTTTACCATAAGGACACGGCTGCTTCCTGTGTTCAGGAATGACCGCTCGCTTCCTCAGAAAGTTCTCCAAGCTGGGTCCGTGTCGTCCAAGGGGGTCGTCTGGTGGCATGAATCTAGTGACGGTAGACGGGAGGTGATTACAAACAATCAGCCTCCTCACTTTGTGGAATTTGAAGGGCACAAAAAAAGCACTTACTTGTCGTTGACAAAGGAGTACATCAGAAGGCGCTCGTCGATAAACTTCTTCCACTCGGGCTTCTCGTTGGCCAGGTCGCGGTAATTGTCGTTGGAGACGATGATGCCATCCGACTCGTAAGCCAGCTTGACGATGAATCGGTCGTCGTAGCAGACCACTCGCCGTCCCTGCACGCGACGGGATGGCGTGAAAACCAGAATCTTGCCTTTCTCCAGTTGCCGCAGGACATCCTGGTCTGTCGGAAGCAAAGTCGCAATTGTTGTGGGAAGTTTGTTAATCCTTACAAACCGTTGAGTTTACGTGCACCCGCTGTATTTTTTTGTCCTGGACATGGTATGAATTACGGAACTCTATTAACTACTGTACTATGACCTAAAGATCAAATTTTAGCAGTACATAAGTATTAAAACTCACGTGTGTGTCTGTGTGCGTGGTTACCTGTGATGAGAGCATCTGGACGGGATTGCTCCTTCCTCCATGCAGGGACAAAAACCGTGATGTCACTGTGGCCTCGCTCCAAGAACCAATCAACCGCCAGCTGGATGCCTTGACATGAGAACACCTCCTTGTTGCCGTGACTGAACGAGTAAGAGGGACATGGATGTCGATGATTTGGTTGGCTTTACATCACAAGGTAAGATATCACACCAGTCAAATTGTGATTTAAAGTGCAGAAGTTGTTTTTGCTGATGGTTAAAGGGAACCTCACCTCATGGCCACATTACTTCCGTCCACGACGACAGGCCGCAGGTTGTCTTTGTCCTCCAAGAGTTTGGACGAACACAGCAATCTGCAGGAGTCCACCGAGGAGGAAGTTGAAGAATAGGAAGAAGGAGACTGAGATCCTCCGGCACCTCTCGGTGGTGCCACAAGGTCCGTTTTGGTTCCCAGTTTGACCAGTTCCCCTAGGATGTCGTTGATAAGTGCGGCCGGGCCCAGTTTCTGCAGCACCAACAAGACCAGGTCCTCCGAGTAGCCCAGCTTCAGAGCAAAGTCCACTTTGATGCGGCAGTCACTGGTTGACGGTGGGTTCTCCACCTGGTCCAGCCTGTTGGTGGAGTCCCGGCTTTCCGCCTGGGTGCAAGTGTTGTGGTGGCGCTCATCCTCGCTGTCCCCACTCTCCTCGGATAAAAAGCTACTGAGGCTAGCGCTGCTGCTGTCCAAGCTATTGGTGCTGTTGCTAAACCCATACCCTCCAGAATTCGACACCGCTGTGGAAGAAACCTTGTCGGTGTCCTTCGGGCCACTGGGGCCATCCACATGGAGGTAGTCCAGATCCAGCCCCGGGCTGAGGATGCGGCCTGTCCCATCCTCCACATAGTCCCTCAGGCCCATGAAGCCGCTTCACACATCCAGACCGGGGCGTTGGCAAGCAGACTCAATTAAGTGGGGTTCTTTATTAAAATATTACCTTAAAAAAATGGGACGAAATGGTTAATTCAGGGTTAACTCGGTGTCAGGGTGGGAGTGATAAATCGCTGGCATTTGGCACTTTTCAGGAAGCCAGAAAAACAGGACGAGCCATTTAACATTGCATGGGCAAAAAGTGCACCATTAAGTTGGGAACTGACTTTTTGCTTTGGTACCATCTGGTGACATCACTGAGGGGGAGTATCCCAAACTTCAAACCCTAACACTAGTTTCAAACCCTACTTGGAAATTCAAACCCTAGTTCACTCTAATTTGAAAACCCCCGACCCTAGTTTAAACCCGATTTTGAAACCTTATTACTAGTTCAAAACCCTAATATGAAACCCTAACCCTTGTGCAAAACCCACATTTGAAACCCTGAACATAGCTCAAAACTCTCATTTGAAACCCTATCCCTAACACTAGTTTAAACCCTATTTCGAAAGCCTAGTTTGAAACCCTATCCCAAGAATCATCAGGTGCTAGTGCTCTATTGTGGATTTGTTAGCCTGTCTATGGCTTTTCCCATTTTGTGTTAGCATTAAGCTAATGGACTTTCAGGGAAAAACTGTATGTACTTGTTTTAAAGACTTTGCGCATACTGTAATTCCATTTAAGAAAAGGTTGAAGTAACATTTAGTTGCGTGCGTGCATGTCTGTTTGTGTGTGTGCGTGTTTGTGTTGTGGGGGACGGGGGGTGGGGGGTTATAAGTGTGTCTGGTTTGCACCTTTTGAGTGAAGCAGCTGCCAGCCAATCTGTCCTTCTGTGACACAAAGTATTGTTTTGGGCGGTCCGCACAGACGGAGATTTGTCTCTCTCACACACACACCCCCACACACACGCACACACACCCCAAACACACGCACCCGTGATTGTCAGCCATGCAGCTGCCAGACGGAAATAAAAATGACACAAGCACAGCAACTTATCTCGCCGGCTGAGGCTTCATTAACCAAATTGTTCATATATGAAACAGTTTGTAATCATTTGTGTTTGCCATAACTTTTAATAGCATCGATCCAAAAAGTAATTTACAATTTTTTTTAGCTTTTTAAAAAATAAATATTTTATGGCAATTAAAACACGTGTTTTTTGGTCGGAATTAGAACTTAGTCTTCGAGGTATGTATGTGGGTGGTGAGTTAGATTTCTACTTGTATTTATTTATTTATTTTTACTTCATTACATTTGTTATGTGCAATTCAGTCGTATTTAACTTTTAAGTGTGTCCAATAAATTTTAAATGAATCTTTATTTAAGAACAATTATTTTATTGATTTCCTTGATTTCAGTGCAAGTTAAAATGATGCACAATGTTACAGTGGCAAACGTTATTGTATTGGAACGATGGCGGTAGATTTTTAGTATTTTTCAAGCAGCTACAAAAAACTTTCCCGCGCTTTTGATTTACACACAGTCAACCCAAAAAATAACTCATCTGCTGAGTAATATCTAGTCGAGGGAAGGAGGGAGGGAGGTGATTCCTGGGGAGGGTGTACAGCTCATGCCTCCACAGTGAGCAGATGCCTCCTCAGCTACTGACCTCCCTTTTGGGGGGAAAGGGGGGGGGGTGCCCCTTTTTGCCCCCCCCCCCCCCCACTTTCCCCTGAGGCCTGGAAACGTCTCCACACGGCGCTCTGGTGCCTGCTGGGCGGCTGCCAGGGACTGGGGGGCGGGGGCGGGGTCGGGTCTGAGGGGCTTTCACTATGATAGTACAAAGGCGGTGCCAATTGGGGGGGGGGCAACAGATGCATACTGAGGACACAGAAGAAAGCATCCTGCAACTGGTGGTGCCCCCCCCCAAGCAAACAAGAGATACATGTCACCAGCGTGTGTGCACGTGCATTCACCTTCACCTCTGACGTGCACCCAAACACACACACACACACTTAATGTTTGCCAAAAGTCCCACAAGAGTAACGTCATCCTGAGAACTGTTCCTAATATTTTGAATGACGAGACAAATCACATAATTCACATGACAGAATTCCTCTGTTGTGTCATCCATTTTTTTTTAAATTGATATTGATGTTTCCAAATTTTTTTCCCTCAGGACAGACCATTTGTAAACTCACTCCAAACAATTGTAAAAAGTAAATTAATGGTTTTAATTTTATTTAATTTGTGTTCAATTTACAGGTGACATAAACCAAAGTTGAACGTGTTTGTCATATTTCTAAAATCACCGCACATTTTTTAGAATTTGGATTACAGGTATATTTTGTGGCGTTACAATATGGTAGAAAAAAAATCCAGATTCATTATTTCATCCAAAATATGAGCAAATTCACTAGGCCAATGCCGACCAAATTTTTATATTCTACATAGATGGATCGATAAATTGTTTTTTTTTGTAATTATTCTCACTTTCTTGGGTTTTTGTTTGTGGTAATATATCCAAATAAAAATAAAATGAAATATTTTGCTATCTGCTGTGAATCCACATAATATGATAGTTTGGCTTTTGGAATTTTGATTTTCTTTCTACTGCTTATCAGGTGCAAATGCACCAAAAGGATGCAAACAGGTCGGTCCGTATTCTTCTTTAAAACATCCAAAGACAATATTTTTTTCTTAGCATTGTAGTAAACTGACTGTCATATTGACAAATGCGTTTGAGCAGAAGAGACTTACCTCACAGAAGGACCTCCTAAAACCTTGTTCTCCTTTTTTTGGGGAAATGGAATTTCCCACAAGAGTGTCTTGTAGCCACCAGTGGTTCACTTTGTCACCCCCCAAATAGTCACAATGTGCCCCCCCCCCAAAAAAAAAATAATGATCACAAGGTCCGCTGGAGAGAGAGGAGGAACTTCCTTTACGGCAGACCACCTTTGAGTGAGACATGTCCCCTCTCCTCTACGGACCACATCCACAAACGCCCCCACGAAGCACTTTTTAAAAAAAAAAAAAAATGTAAGTCTCCTCCCCCCTTAAAACACACACACAGTGGAGCACAAAGGAAGGTCTTCAGCAGGCAGCTGCATGCACTCTCTGTATCACGCACACACACACGCACACGCAATTCGCAGATTAATTTTTCTAAAAATAACTAAGCCCATTTTTTTTTTTAAAAAATCACTTTTGGGTGTGCTCACTTTTGTTCACTGTGGTTTCAACTTTGACGGCAGCGGAGTTATTTTGAGGGGATAGGAAATTGACACTGCTGCACTTATTACTACTTTCCTAATTGTAATATACAGTAGTTACTTGTTTTATGTGTGGTATTGTATGAATTATTTATTTATTTATTTATTTTTTATTAATTATTATTATTACAATTAACTATGTAACTAAAAAATACATTGAACCTACTTCTTTTGCCACATAAAAAAAGTAATTTCTTCTACTCGACACCCATATCGCAAATTGCATGTTTTTCCAATATTGTGCAGCCCATAATAATAATTGTTATTATAATATGATTATTTTCATAAATGTGATTTTTTTTTATTTGAAATCATTTCTTGATCATGTTAGGCCTTGAAGGCCTCGCCTGCTAGCCCTGATGTGCGCCTGTGTGCGTATATGCACTGTACCTGTTTTGATGTGAAGAAATTCTTAATTTAATGGTTAAGTGAGGTAAATGTTCATCGAGGTAAATGTTCAGTGCAGTAGTTTGTTTTTTTATTGCTTTAGCCATTTTTTTTTACTGAGCAGCCAGGACAGCGTGACTTCTTTTTCCTGAAAAGTTAACCCTCCACAAAGAGGGAATTTGGAAATTCCGCACACATAAACACGCTTGCATATGCACATACACACAGTCACCCCCACCCCCATCTCGGAGCAGAGTGACTCTTTAATTGGGGCTCAGCTGACAGGTCCTCTCCTCAGGGAACGTGCGTGCGTGTCTGCGTGTGGACCATCTGCTTGCCGAACAGGTGTCCCGCTGGACGGGACCTTCTCCGACGCACCAATGTTTGAACTGTCACTGCTTTCGAAGATTTTTTCTACCTGGCATGACAATGAACAACTCCTCCACCATTTGTGGTTCGATTTGCTACCACGTTGGAAGCATGAAAGCAAGAAATTCAAAACTTAAATTGGGAAACATTTCAAGTTTTGTCATTGCGATTGGAGGCAAAATGACGGCGTGGTTTGGCAACTTGTAAAAAAAAAACACACAAAAGTCTCATGTTCAGCTCTGGATGTTTCCAAAATTCAACCCCTGATGGCAGCTTCATTTAACATGAACGTTAGCCAAATTATCTATCCTGAGTAGACCCACAAAACAAGTCTCAAGAAGCCATGCCTGAAAAGACGCTGCAAGTCTGCCAATTGGGTTTCAAAGCTGCCATTTTTGCATCTTTTGAGTCATTTTCTGGCCTTTTTTAACAAAATGCCATTCTAGGTCTTTTGACCTTTTTCTACCAAAATTAAATTATATCTGATAGACAGATGAAAGACTCAAAATTTGGAAGAATCTCAATCTTGGTCATTCCGTACATGTGTGCAGCGGATGATGGATTTTAATGACATGGTAATAAACTCACCTGCTCTTGCATGCATGTTCCTGGTGAATTTTATTTTTTGGTACACTTTAAGCCAGCTGGTTTCCTCACACACTTTATCAGAAAATGCAAATTCAAACTGGGACATGGTGTGTGTTGGTGCGTGTGTGTGCTGCCTGCATCCTTAAATGACCCTGAGGCCAGCGCAGGCCGAAGGCCAACCTTTTGTGCCTTGAAAAGTCCTCAGTGACCCCCATTTTATTACCCCCCACCCCTTTCCTACACACACACACACACACACACACACCACCTGCTGTTGTGGGATGCTCGTGCAGTCTGTGCCGATGGAGTGATTGGGCCATTACAGAGATTGAGCACAAAACTATAAAGCCAATCAAATCTCCATGGAAACCAAATAACACCAATAATAAAATAATAACTACAACGTGTCATCGTGATGTCGTTGTCGCAGCTCAACAATAGCAATAACTTTTTACTTCCGCACACTTATATTTTCTTGTGAATAATCATTTTCAGATTCATTTTCAATTTTATATGACCCAAAAATTATGTTCATATACCGGTAATCAAGGATTGGCCTGGGTGTGTTTTTAATCATTTCAAATAAAGTTCAAATAAAGATTTAAAAATATAATGCAGGATAACTAAAGTATGATCATCTGTTTAATGTTTTCTATTATTCAAAATGTATTCAAAAAAATAACACACACACACACACACACATGCGCACACTAATTAAGTCCTGATAGATATTCCCCACTGGGCCTGATGGTGCATATGTCTGTGGAATGAGCAAGCAAATATGCACACATGTATGTAAATGTGCGTGTGTGTGTGCGCACGTTTGCATCTGTGTGCGGAGCGAGTGTCAGGTCACAAAGGTCAAAGGGGAACAAAAGCAAGGAGCCGATCCCAGCTGCCGAGCTAAACATACAGACCCCCCACCAATCCCGCTCCTTCCCTTTCAATGGGAGTGTGCCACCGTCTCACACGCACACACATCCGGGGTGAGCAGGGCCAAAGGTCATATGGGGACATGTGCACAGCATGCATGCACAGACAAATCCTTCTAATCTTTCTTAGACTTTATGTAGTAGTCAAAGATGCACTTTTAAACTATTGGACAAGGGGTAGGGTTTCAAAGTAGGGCTCAAACAAGTGTTAAGGTTTCAAATTCAACAAGGGTCAGGGTTTTAGATTAGGGGTTCGATCATGACTTACGGTTTCAACGAAGGGTTTTAATCAAGAGTGACAAATGCGCTAAAAACACAAGACAGATTGTAAACGTCTCCGTCTTTTGGGCATAATGCAAACTACAGCATTACTGCATTAAACAACCGCCACCATTTCCTTTTGTCGTCTTTGTCTCCCTCTTGTGGATGCAGTCGGGCGTGGCGGGCAAGGCATGAGGTAGCGAACGTTCTTCCAGAAGCGCGAGTGGCGCGTGGCGGCGCCATGCGACTCAGGCGACCACCTGAGGGGGGCGCTGTTGGCGAGCAGGTAGCGAAGGGATGGGGGCAGGTGGGCGTAACTCCCCGCCTCCACGCGGCCCACTTGAATGACGATGGCGGCCATTTTGGGTTGGGTGAGCACGTGATGCAGAGCCATCTGACAAAACACATCCGACTGATTTGATTTTCTTTTGTTATTTTTTGGGGGACATTGTGAGTGTTGAGTCGCACCTGCCAATCAAAGCCTGCTGTGCCTGGAGGAGGGGAGGAGTCAAGCCGCTGATTGGAGGATTCTGGGCAGGGGCGGAGAACCAACATCACCCTGCGACTTTCCTCGATGCTCTGCTGAATCTGCGCAATGTGGTCTGACAAGGTACGGTTTCAAGTTAGCGTGTTCAACTTGGGCTTTAAGTAAGGGTTCCAAAATAAGGTTACAGTTTCAAACGTAGCGGGTTTCAAAAGGTTAGGGTTTTAAATGAAGGTTTTACCCAAGGTTTAAGATTTTAAAGTCGAGTTTTAAACAAGGGTCAGGGTTTTGAAAGTTGTTTTTTTTTTTAAGCGTTAAGGTTTTAATGTAGCTTGTTTTCAGAAACAAGGATTATGGGTTTAAAAATAGGGTTCTAAAAACTACGGAAAGTTTTACAATAGTAGTTCATCGACCTCCTGGCAAGTTGTCTCTGTGCTGCACGAAGAGGCGATATCGGCAAGCTTCCTCCAGGACGGACACAAGCTGCTCCACAAAAGCCGACACGCCCTCGTCGGCGCACACATGCCACTGCTCTCCTTCCTGCACCCGCCGAGTGGCCGGCGGCGTCTCCAGCAACACCAATGCGTCGTATCGCTTCGTATCTGCAAACACAATCCACGCAATATCAGGCTTGCTTTCAACATTCAAAATGAGGCTTCGCATTTCAATTGGACATTGTGGTTGGAAGCAAGGGTGAGGTTTGCCGATTAAAATGTTGCAAGGTGCGGTTAGGCTTTCAAGTGCAGCTTTCAAAACAGAGTCAGGGTTTCTAATTAGCATTTCAAGCTATAAAGTGCAGTTTAAAAAATGGGTTTGGGCTTCAAAGTGTGATATCAAGCCAGAGTTAGGGTGTCAAGCTTGTAGAGCTTGTAAAGCTTGTCCTCCAAAAGCTTTTAACGTGTACCTTTATCTTCGGCGGCCTTGGGCAAGTAAGGTCTTAAGAGCAGCGTGATGTCCACAGTGAACACTTTGACCAGGATGCCAGCAGACACACACAACAGCAGCACACACACTCCAGTGAGCCACACCGGCGTGAGTGTACCTGAAGTACACACAACAGCACAACTTCTGAAGATGGACATACGCTTTTAAAGATGGACTTGAGTGTCCCGAATGAAGTGGTGATGCCTTCACTGACCACCTCTGCGTAGAGTCAAAGACCGCGTTTCATTCGCAGAGAAGCCGTCTCTGCCGACGCATTTGAAGTCCGTTCGGAAATCTCTGGATGATACTTGGGCAATGGTGAGGATCGCCGTGGCAACAGTGCTTTGGGAAATCGAGGCGGTGAGGCTAAGAAAAGCATACAGTAAGTCGGACATTTTGGTTCCTAGCTGCTTTGTTTTTTTTTCCAGAGCTTCAACCCATCTATCATCTGAACCGCCTATCTTTCGACGGTGGGTTGGGTCCACCCTCAATTCCCAATTGTAGGCCACACATTGACAAACCACCATTCACACCAAGGGACAATTTTGAGCGTTCAATTAACCTAGCAAGCATGTGTTTGGAACGTGGGAGGAAACTGGAGTACCCGGAGAAAACCCAAAAAGGTTGACCCACAATAAAGTCTTCAAAATCCAAGCCGAAAAGGAAGCAGGAAGTCCTCTGTATTTCTTTGAAGCTCCAGTGCATGTAGACAGTTTGAGGACTTGCAATATTATGGAACACTTTTTTTTTTCTGCCAGGCTAAACATGTTGTTACCAGAATAAACAGAACGCACACGCTCTGACTCTGAGTGTATCCGTCGCGATTGTCATCCTTCCCATTGATTTGCCATTGAGCCGAGCATTTATCATCCATGTTGTTACCGCAGGACACGGAGCAGTTGAGCCGCAGTTCCACACCTGGACCAGCACGATCAGAGCAGCCAATTAAAAACACACAGTTAAGTTCTTTCACGTTTATTTGCATGTGTAACATTTAATGCACATTTATTGCACAAGTTTACATTCATTGGCTGCACAGGTAAAGAGTGAAATGCATTTGGTGTCATCAAATTAAAATAAAGTCAAACTATTCAGCCTTCTGACCAAACGAGAATAAACGGGAAGGTGTTTGCAGAGGAATACTGCCATCTAGTGGTGCTAAATAGATGTGCAGTGCTTGCAAAAAATTATTTGAGTGTGATACAGCGTGACATGACAAGACGTAAGAAAGCATTTAGCGCAGCAAAGCGTAAGGACTGATATAAATTGATTGATATAGAACATCATTTGCGCAGACAAATGCACTCAAAAATGGGCAGGAATGTAAATATTGTCTCATTGCGCTACTTTTTTTTATTTTTCAAAAAAAAAAAACGTGATGAATTTACATTTTTCTTTTTTACCTTCATGGGTAATGAGGATCTCTTTCTCTGTGGGCGACAAGATGTACAAATGGGAGGACGACGGCTCTGTGGGTCACACGGGTTTCTTTTTAGGCGCGAGAATTTATTGATTTTCGGAAGGCGGCTTTGAGGAAAAGCGATCTTCAGAAAATACAAACCACTCAGCATGACTTTAGGTTCTATTTATATGACAGGCGCAAATTTGGCCAGCGAGGCGGGTTAGACCGGGTATTGGTCATTTCACAGATGCGCGCATCCGGGGGTTTTTTAATTTTGTGCGGCGTTGTGGGCGTGAACACAGCCGACTTTCTTCGGCAGCAATAATCCATGTCTGAAAAATCATATGAATTCTAACATTTTCATTTTTCATTTTGCTCACACGCAGACTCACTTTGGGTTGTGACCTGCCTGGAGCCCGACGACGTGTACAACTGTCTCTCATGAGTCCACGTGCACACGCACGTGTACACCCCCTCTTCTTCCGCCGTTATGTTGTGGAGCCACATGTCAACTGTCTGCTGACCAGTAAGTCGAGTAAAATTCTGGAGAAAATCACACACACAAAAAAAGTCCAATAAAAAAATTGTTTTACTTACTTCATATTTTTTTTTAAAATCACGGACAAAAAAATGAAAATCCATAAAATAATTGAAAAAAATATTAAGTAAATTATAATATTCAATAAGGAAATTCAGATAAAAATGTAAATGTTCCAATGAAGAAATAATTTTTTTAAATTTATTTATTTTTATTTTTTTTTAAAGCGCAAATACTGTAGGTGTTCTCACCTTGAACCAGGTGAAGGCTCCGCCCAGCCTCTTGCAGGTATTGGCCACCGGGTCAGGACACACCACATGTTTGTTCCTTCCGGAATCATCCACACTTCCGTAGAAGAGCAGCTCGTCATCTCGACGACTCGTTTCCAAGACTTGGATTTCGACGTGATAGTTCTCGCAGCCCTCGTCTGAGAGGTTCTGCCTGAAAAAAGAGAGGGGACGCCTAAGAGGAATGGAAACCAGAATGCGTTGACGAAATCCGGACGCTTCGCTGACCGAGCTGTGTAGAATCCAGAGTCGTTCGTGGTCAGGTTCAAGAGGAAGAGTGCGCCGCCGTGGTGATGAATCCTCTCGCTCTCGTTGGACGGGATGACGACGAGCTCGTCATCAGAGAAGTTTCGGAACCACGTGAACTTTTCCAGGGTCACCTCTGCGTCGGTCACGACGTACGGAACAAAGTAGAAGGATTCGCCTTCCAAGAGACTGAAGTCCTCCACGTCAAAGTCTTCGCACGGAAGTTCGGATGTGGCTGAGGAGAACATACGAAACCTTTGCTCAAGCTCCTTGAGACGTTTTTGTGGTCTTTACTCATGATTGTCATGCCAACCAAAAATCTAATTGGCTTTGTGAGCTGATTTTTATTTCTTTATTATTTTTTTAATTCAAAGTTACACCTGGAAATTGTCAAATTGAGCCGAAAATGGTTACCTGGAACCAAAATAACAGACATTGTGTGTCTTTTCATGTCACCAAGTAAAACTAGCTGTGGGAGCTGAAATTTGCCAAATTTTGAAGGAAAAATCGCAGAAATGACTAAAATGACACATGCAGTGGCCTGATTTCCTGAGATTTTTTTTTTTTATGGGTTTACTCATGCTAGACATTTTTACCAAATTTCTCGATTGCAAATGAAACTACCTTCAGGGGTAGATTTTCTTTTTTTTAAATGGCAAAACTAACATTTTCACCAGAATGAAAACGCTTTCAAATTTGATGTGATTTTGTGTGTATGGGAGAAAAAAAGCGGCCAGTTACTTCCTTTGAATAAAGACAAATGGAAACTCAGCAATTTAAAATTCACCACAAGCCTACCGGAAAACTGGAGTGCTGCAGTCACCATCAGGCTGAATCGGAGGAACTCCATTTCCAGCTGAAAGAGAAGATTCCTCAATTTTTATCTTTTTTTTCTCAACTTAGCATCCTGAGCACTATTGATTTCACCTGTACAAGAAACATCGATGGGAATTTATATTTTCATCATTTTTGCATCCAAAGTGTTCACATGGGTTGGCGTATGACATCTGAGCAAGTCTGCTCTTGCTTTTGCTCACAGTAACGGACTTCTGAGCTCACTTTTGTCACTTCCTCTCGCATTGATAACGCACAACGACACGCTAATCTGATTTAATGTGTCAGGCAAATACGGTTAAAGCTTCAAAATGAAAACTAATTTATGCAAGAATAACACAAAATGAACATTTTAAATGACAAACTAAGAATGAATTATGTTACTACTTATACATATATATATACACAAATAAGTAAAAAAAATATATATATAATATAAAACGTTATATATATGAAATTAATTGCACAACTTAAGTTTTTATGCAAACATTGCTGTAGTTTGATTTAAAACAAAATGTATTAGAAAAATAATCAATTGAGCTATTTGAGTTGAGCTTTAACATTATAGTACAATTGTCTAAGAAAGGAAAAGAAGAAATGAATGGGAAAAAAATTGTAAATAAATAAAAAACGCAAATATATATTTTTCAAAAATGATACAAATGTTTCTTACCTCTAGGTAGAATGTTTCCGCAGTGACTCTGCCGGTCTCCTAGGTGTCTCTTTATAGCCATCTCCACCCCTCTCACGCACAAACACACACGTGCATGAACGTGAGCGCGCACGTACGCACGCATGTGCACTCTTAGTGGTCAGCTGACGGCAATGTGGTCAATTCATCTCAATGAAAAAGAACAAATAGGAAAGAAAGAAAGAAGTGGGCTTCCATAAGGGTTTTTAATGGGATTTGCATTACTTTCATACTATAGCTTTTTTTTTTTTTTTTTTTTTTTTTTTTTTAAATATGGGAAAATGGATTTGGATGCTTTTAATTCATGTCACAATCGAACGTCAGAACTTCTGCACGTTAGTGTGAATAACATTCAGATTTTTGGTACATCATACAAACACTACCCACTGACTTCCTGTCACCAGCCGTCGTCAATACACGCGCACGCGCGCACACTCACGCACACACGCACACGCACACAAAAGCGACATATGTGTAAATACAGTTTATTGATTGTCGTTACAGTGGAACGCCTGAAATCTCTTCGTCCGTCAGACTGTAATATGTGATCAGGACAAAGCTAAGCTTCACAAACGGAAAAAATAAATTGATTGAATTTCTCATGAAATGGCCTCCTAAGTGCTACCAGTAAAGCCGCCAGACAAAATGATGGGAAATGTTGCGGCCGTTCCCAAGTCCGTTCCAACAAACTCAAACATTCAAACAAGCACAGCGAACGTGTTTGTTTTTAATTATGGTGAATCAAGCCTTTGGTTTGAGTTGGAACGCCTCACAGCGTATTGTCATCGGATTTGAATGTCTGTCTTTTTCGGTCTGGCTTCTTTGGGCTTTTCTAAGTTGACTCATGATGGACATGCCTAATACATTTTGTGTTGCTATGTGAAACCAACTTTGGGGGGGTTTGGGTTCTCGGGCCGAATTTAACAAAAAATGCTAATAACAAAATATCATCAGATACAATATTAATATTACTAGGCTTGAGCTATGCTAGCTTGGCTTAAAATCAACCCTGAATGGGCAAGTTTAAAACATATTTATTATTTTTAGTATTTATTAAGACAAACTGAGCTTGGCTAAGATAAATGAGTTCCGCTAAAATAAAATAAGGTTAAGTCTCACTGAGCTTAGAATAATGTTATGTCAGATAAAATGAGCTGAGATGACCGCCTGAGCTAGGTTAGCTTGTATTTTAGCTAACATACAGTCGCAAACGACCCAAAAAAAGTTTGTGCATTTTTGCTGCATTCCGTTTACAAAATGTGATCTTGATGTGTTCTTGACTGTCTGCTGGCCGGCACGGCGGGCATCAGGAACCTGAGCTTCTTCCAGAAGAATCTGTTGTGTTTATTTCTTCTCCACGTCAGCGCTCCCTGCCGCCTCTTGATGTAGGCCAGAGACTGCGGCAGGCGGCCGTAATCCGGCGGATCATCTGGGAGGAGAACCACAGGACAGGAACTACAACTCAGCACTTTGTAGTAAGAACAAATCTGGTTGCTCAGTACATTACAATTCATTCAATGTCAATTTGTTTAGCTGGTAGTTAATTTAGTTAGTTAGTGTAAATACCCATTATCATACTTTAGGAAAAGCAGTAGCGATGTTATCTATTATACATTATTTTCATTTGAAATTTGAATTAAAAAGTGCTAACTATTAACTGTCTAGAACAGGGGTGGGCAAACTTTTTGATTGGTGGGCCACAATGGGTTATAAAATTTGACAGAATTTAAGATAGAATTTAATTTGAAGTGAAAGTGAACAAAAGCATTACAACGATATATATGTCTTTGAAAAAACACAGTATTTAGAAAATAAAAACATTAACAAGGTTTATTCATTTAATTTCTTGCAAGTTTGGCGGACCGGATAAAAACGTTTAATGGGCCACGTGTGGCCCTCGGGCCGTAGTTTGCCCACACCTGGTCTAGAAGTTTAACAATTTAGATGATCTAATTTGTTAGCGCGGCACAGTGGCGGACTGGTTAGCACGATGGCCTCAAAGGTCAAGGGATCAATTCCAGCTCTGGCCTTCCTGGATGGATAATTAGACAGCTAGTAGGCAAGTCAGTTACGAATTTAGTTTGGTACTAGAACTGCGAATTTGGAAGTTTGTTCGTCAATACTCTGCATATTGAGCATGGGTAAGGTAGCTTTCCACTAGTTAGTCAGTTACCTATTTCTAGCAGGATGACTGTGGGTGTGTTATGCATCAAAGCGTCATGCAGGCCCAGCTTCTGCTCGTAGCTCAGCTGTCGGTCTTCGAGGCTAAAGGGCTGCCACTCTTTTGCTTCCTTCTCATCATCCTCCGCCTCCTTGGCCGTCTCCCTCGTTGACAAAACGATGATGATTAGCCGGCGGCATCTCCGCATGGTGGCTGCCATGGCTTCGTGTGTCGCTGCCATGTCAAGCACAAATTGTTAAAAAAAACTCTTAATTGGTTGGTCAGCTTGTTAGTTCGTCAGTCCATCAATCTTACTGACTGATGCTCGTTCTTTTGTTGGTGTGACTGTTAGTTAGCAAGCAAAATGTTATTAATGACTTCCATTTCATGGTTGGGTAGATGTGTAGTATCAACCCGCAACTTCGCAAGTACACAATTTGGTCATTTAGTTTGCTAGTTAGTCGGTCAGTATGAGGTTTATTAATGTCAGTTTGTTTGTCTGATCGACTACCTTCTCCCGGGCTGTCATCTCGGCCTGAGATGAAGAGGCGGTAGCCATGTCGTTTCTCCAGCTGGCTGGGCAAAGTCTGCAGGGCGAACTCAGACGCCACGCGTGAACTCGTCTCGAACTCGGAGCCTGCAGCAGCAACCACGCTCACCATGGCGTCATACGGGACCCAGTCTGCATCTACCCACACGCGGGAGACGAGAATGCAGGGTGTCAGTTTCATTTGCTTCGTCACTCACCTGGTTATGCTTATAGTAGTATCTATTCTAAATAATTGTTTATTTTCGATTAATGTTATCTGGATATATTTTAAATAATTACTAGTTAAGTAAGTTAGCTACTTGGGTAACTACAACCATACCTTATTGTTGCTTTGTTGGTTATTTTATAAATTATTTAGACATACAGGATTAATGATTGCAATTAGTTTGACAGTATGTTACATTTATTTAGTTATTTCTTTTTAAAAATGTAGATATTCAAAGTAGCTAATGAGCTACATGGCATTCACAACAGTTCGATAATAATTATTCAAATAATTAGTAGGTCACCGTAGTCATAATTTATTTTGGTTTAACAAATTGAGTCAGTTAGCTAATCATTGTATTGACGAGGTGAGTCAGTTATTCAGTAACCGCTCCGACAATCGGCAGTGCTGTCAAATAATTGACATACATACGTGCACCTGCAGTGACTGCACAGCCATATGGAAAGTAACATAATAACTAACAAACAAACAAACTAACTAACTGAAGATTTCACCATATGTCACCTTGTGGACTGTCAAAATATCCATGTAGCTTCCTGTACGCCAACACGACATCCACTTTGAAAAAGACCAACAGGAAGACCAGCAGAAGAAGTGAAGTGGCCACGCCCACTGCCACGCCGGTGTAGAACCAGCTGTGATTCGCTGGAGAGGGACAGAGACAGGAAGTAAGAAGATCATCAACATTTCGAGGGGTGGTGTATGCCTAAGAAAGCACATTGCAAATACTCAAATCAAACAGAGACGAAATATGTCAAGAAACAATTTTTGTGTCGTTTTTGTTTCTTTTTTTTAATTGTGTAACCTTCCATTAGCTGCACTAGGGGGCAGTCTTTCACTTTGAGAGGGCTCTGGATCCGACAGCGAATGGACACGTTGAGGAACCGTGGAAGAACTCTGGAAATGGTCAAGGTGGACTCGCCGAACACAAGGCCTCGGTTTGGAGTACTGTGAGTAACGAGCACAGCGCGGGTGTTTTGTTCCATGCTCATGGATTTAATAGTGAAGAGCGACAAACTCACAAATGGAAGGACTCATTGAGCTCCGGGTCGTCGTCGGCAAAACTGCCGTTCACGACCCAGAACATTGACGTCTCCTCATTTTGGCTGTAGCCCACCAAAGCCAAGCACTTCAGCTCCACACGTGCACCTAACAAAACATTGGTATTGTATTTAAAAGTTAGCTATTTAATAGTTAGCTAATTAAGTTAATTGGTTAGTATTGACTGTGTTTATTTTATATTTTAGTTACTTAGCAGTGTAATATTTGCGTGATGGCGCATGAATATACTTTAGGACACACGGACACTTTTTAAAGTTTTTGGGCTGCTACGCTAGAGTTGATATTTTTTCCCTACAGAATGCTAATAATTTGTATATAGTTAGTTTATCAAGAGAACTGATGACAAAAGGCAGCCTTTTAGGTAATCATCCATTACAAGATTAAAAATCTTTGGAATGTGTGTGTGTGTGTGTGTGCATGTGTGTCATTGCTCAATTCACCCATCTCCACGACAAGCACTTGATCCTGTTGCTGGATCACTTCTGGCTCGCTAAGAACTGTGTGTGACAACGCTAAACCCAAAACAAATTGAAAAGATCCGCATGTTAGACTCACGTACTGGTAATTCAATGACAGTACCAAATTGGCGCCCACCATCATGGATGTACAGCTGGATGCTGCGCGCCGACGTGTACATTGTGCTGTCAAGGCTGATGTCCGTCAGGCAAGTGTATGTGCCGGCGTCCTCCTGCGTGACCTTGCTCAGCCTCAGGCCACTGTCGTGCGCACTGATAACCGCGCCCTCTCGCGCAACCAGGCGGCAGTCCTGCATGCGTGCACTTTAGCTAATTTGACTGATTTACAGAATATGAAATTGGATATGCATGTCTATCTGGAGTAAACCCACAAAAAAGTCTTAAAGAGCCATGACTGAAAAAAAGAGTCTGCGAATTTGGTTTAAAGCTGCCATTTTAGCATCTTTTGGGTAATTTCCATGGGTCCTTTGAATTTTTTGTTTAATTCACCAGTTAGCATGAAATTTGGTTGAATAGACAAAAAAAATCTTACGGAACTATTCCTGAAAAGACAAAAAGTTTGCCATTTAGTTTCAAGCCACCAACGTATTGACTTTTGACATTTCCATGGGTCGTCTTTGTGTAATTGGTAGGCAATTCTATCATTAGTTGACCCACAAAAAAAGTCCTTTTTGAACCTAGTGAGGCACCATACCTTCAACCATCGTATGTTAGTCATGTTGCGTCGTAGGACGTGGTCCAGCTTACAGGGGACGCTCTGGGTGACCCCCAGGGCGATTTTCCTCACTTCGGTCACCGGGGGGCAAAGTCCAGGGGACACCGAAACGCCAAAATCAATCTTGACCGTTCTGCGTTGCACCCTTCACAGCACCAAAACACTCAAATCAAGACTCCGTCACATATCAGAACACTTTTAAGTGTTTACATACGTGCTCTTGCAGCTGTAGGTTCCATTGTGGGACATCTGCACGGGCAGGAAGTAGAGAAACCCGTCCCTGACTTCCACGCCTGGGGGCAGAGATGGCATTGCCCCCTCCGATGCCGCCTCCTGGGTCCAGGTGACGTTGCCATTTTCGCCTACGATGGGACACTTAAGCAACAGAAGGTGACCAGCGCTGACGTGGTAGGTGTCTGGCGGCCCCTTGTGGCCTGTAAAGGAAGCACAGGAATATGCTCGAGTTTGTGACTCCAAAAAATCTGAATGATTAACTATATTACTGTACATTATTTTTATGTTGTTTTGTATTAATAATGATAATAAATTTGATTGGCCAAGAAGTATGAACCAAATGAAGTTAAAAAAACATTGACAAATTACTTAACAAATCCAAATTAAGATTAATGTGCAAGAAAGGGGAAAAGACCATATAAAATATACATTGAAAATGTAAAAAAATTAAATAATTGAAAATGAATGAGAGAAAAATAATTTGAAAATGTGAATAAAACATTTAAATGTGAATCAAAATTGTGAGAAAAATACAATTAGAAAACATCAAACCTGTTTATAAACATGAATAAAAAAATTAAGTTGGTGTTCGTACGTCTTTTGAGGGTTAAGGATCTCACCTGACCTCATTTAGGTGACACACTGACCTATAAAAAAAAAACAACAACAAAAATGTACAACAAAGTAATTGACCTAGTTACTTCTGCCAAGAAGTTAAGACTTCATTTTGTTGGCGTGTATTGTTAATAATACATTCCCAGAAGTCTTTTAAAAAGTGAGGAGCCATTTAGTGAAATTTGAGACTAAGTGGTCACCTCACTGTAATAATTGTGATTTATCCCTGACACATAAATTATTAACAATTATTAAATTATTTTATAGAATAAAGTCAGCGCAATGTATAAAATATCACATTTGAATGTAAAATGATATTAAAATGTAACAATTAAATTCATATTCGTATATGAATTAAATTAATTCAAAATTAAAGATTGTAACCTAGAATAAAAATGTTTAGCAATTATTAGTTTCTATTTCATTTTTTTAATAAATTTCTCTTGAACAAAAGTTGAAACAAAATCATTGTGAATCGTGATTAAGTTAAAATGATATCAAGATTAGAAAATATATACCTTAAATTTAAAATTACTTATTTTTAAGATATATTAAAAATGACATAGAATTCAAATTGAATACTTTTAATATTAAAAATTAAAATCTTACAATTTTTTTTAAAACATTTTCTGCTTGAATGTCATTTGAATGCAATTCATGGTACATTCAAATAAAGCCATTCAAATAAGATTACAATGGAAACTTAATTAACATTCTCTTGAACATATGACAATGTAATCTTGAATTTAGACTACCCTGACTTTTTCAAAGCAAACAATGTGCCACATGACTTACGGAATAAATACATAATATTAATATGCAAAATATGGATGACGTAAATCTGGAAAAATGTCAGCATACTCACAGAGTGTGCTGGCCGCAGCGAGCAATAAGGCGAGGGCACGCAGCCAAGTCATTCCTACTTTCTCCACACCTCTTAAACAAACACAATCAGCGAGGCCAGTGAGAAGTGGCGACGCTACAACAGAAGGAAAACACACACAAAAAAATCCTAGGACACACAAGTATCTATTGAGAGAAAGACACCGAACATACACACATGCAAGGCTTTGCTTCATAAAACACTGCTGACTATTCTTCACTCACATCTGCATATAACACATTTATTACATATATCTGCCATTAACAATAACCAAATGTGCCCTTTATTTGCAGGTACCAGTAGAGAGTTGTCGAATACTGTATTAAGGTTGCTGACTAATCTTGCTGCCTTTGGTTTACGTTTCGAATGGTTTGTTATTATTCAGTGCTGAAAAAGAAATTGAATTGACCTGATAGCTGATGTACGAAGCGAGAACTTACCGGCGAGATATTGCTGCGACTTCTATTCGCCCGTCACTCGCACATCCTACTTTCACATTCTTCTTCACAAACATACTCATTATGACACGCTGGGTTTTTCCATCAAATACTTTCCGCCGGTGTAAAAGGAACACATACGCCACAAAAATAGGCCAAAAAACCTCATTAGGGTTTTCTATGCATCTGCTGACAAAAAAAAAAAAAAAAAGAATTTCCTCCATACATACATTGAATCAATTTAATGAGTTTCCCTTTGGGTTTTCAAATGGGTCTACAAACATTAACAAAAAAATACATGAAGAATTAAGTTAATTCTGTCTTTTATTTGTTCTACAACGAAGGCTTGGCTCACCTGTCAACTTTGAACGACAGCTGATAAGGGCGAGTCAAAAGTCACCATCGAGTGACAGGCTGAACAAGACCAAAGACTGCCGCCGAAACAGATCAGATAACCTAAAACTCCTTACCTGACATAAAAGAACTTTACATTCAAATTCATTTAAAGTACGCAAGTATGAAATGCTGTAAAAATGTTAAATTATGTTCAAAATTATGTCATATAAAAATTCTATCTATGAAAAAAAAAAAAAATGACATCTTTAAGGCAAAAAAAAAAAAAAATCTGTGTTTTGAATTTAGTTTTATTAGTTACACTTGACAACACTGAATTAATCCCCCACTAGGGTTCACTGTGGTTCAGCAAACACTTTCCAGTTCTGCTCCAGTCAGTCAGTTCATTATTCACAGCCAACGTGCCCCGCCATCATTCCGGTGGTCTTTCCAAAGAAAAAAAGCATCCATTTTTGTTGCGAGTTGCTACACCTTCACCAGAGCGGTCCTTTGGAGGGGCGCTGCCCTTTTGCCCCTCACTGGCATCTGATAGCGAATCTCCTTCCAGAACCTGGATGTCGGAGACAGACAGGATGGCGAATTAACTTCCTCTTGATCTCGCGTGCCAGTCCTGGACGGCGAGGACTTCCTGGTGTAGGTAGTCCAGCTCCTCTGGTTCAGCCGCTGGTTCTTCCACCAGCACACGGCGCCCTGTTTCCTCCGCAGGTGACGCAGCGATTCCGGGAAGAGCGCCAGCTGTGCCGCGCTCACCTCCTCCAGCTCCACCAGCACCACCTGCAAAACAAACACAGTCTAACTAATTGACTCACACGGGAACTAAGTCAATACCAAAAAAATAAAGAGCTGACCCTGAGGGTTCCCGCCATTAGCGCTTGATGCATGGCCACCGCGCACTCGTGTTGACGTAGCGGGTCCAAACAGACCTCCTCGCCCAGGTTGTTGTTAGTGTTGTTGTAATTGTTGGTAGTGTGTTGCTTGCTGAGGTGGTGGCGGCAATGCGTGCGGGGGAAGGACGAGGCGCCGTAGAGCAGGAGGAGTCTGCGGCTGGCCAGCATGTTGTCGTGCACAGAGTCCACCATGGCTGCAGGGGGCAGCGTTGCAGCAAACGCACAACAGAGCAAGATCAGGAAAGCACCCACGTTCTAACTCATTGATTCACCCAATTGATCAATGACAAACTAATAAAATGCACCTCCTAAAAATGCTGATTTGATAACCAACTCACGAATTAAACCTCACTAACCAATCCACATACCCATGATAAAAAATAAAAAAGATACTATTACGACTTAATTATAACAATCATTAACAATAAAATGTTAATTACTGCTCGCTTGCTCACCTGCCAACTGTCATGCAAAAACTCACTCAACAACAGATTAACTAACACAACTGGACAAACTCACTCATTCACAACAAAGTCAGTCAGTCACTCACTAAGAAACCTAAAAATGATTTTATGAACGAACAAACATATGACCAAACTAACCCACTTACAAACTAACTAATTAAATCCATTTACCTTGTCCTGGCAGGCAGTCTCGTCCGGCTATGAACAGTTTGTAGCCACACGCTTTTTCCAACACTTGTGGCAGAACGTCAAGCGTAAACGTTAGCACTTGGTGACTAACATCCATCTGGCAGCTGAGCGGGTAGTAGGACGTCACGTATGCGTCAAACTGCTTGCCGTCATTTTCTGACAATAACAAAGGGAACAAATGTTGACGCTTAGCGTAATCCTCAGCTGGATCACTTGGCGTGTTAAGTGCGAGTCACATTTGTCAGCTTTTAGCCACATCAATTAGCATACTCGTTTTAGCCACAATTGGGAGTCTGATTGCGTTAGCCGCATTATTGTAACTATATCACTGAAGATGCTTAGCGTGTCACAGAACACACTTGTGTTCGCCGCATCATTTGGCGTCACACCCGAGTATCAATTAGCATGCTAGCGTTAACATCACTTAGGGTGTTTGTGTTAGCATTGCGGGTACATGTTATTACCTTCATTTGCATAGAAGACTGGAAAGGAGCTGCGGAAGAACAGCACTATGTCAATCTTGAAACGGAAGTACACAACCACGGCGATCACCGCGAGTGCCACCACGCCGCTGAGCGCACAGCCGACGGCAATCAGATCGCCCTGCTCTGCAACACAGGAAGTCAAGGCATCGGAACAAGATGGCGGCCGTCAGACGGTTACGAGAATTACCTTGAGGCAGCACGGAAAAGTGAGCTTGAGGAAATCCTCGCGCGCTGTACACGCGACACGTGTAGTTGACCAGGAAGTCGGCCTCCTCCAGGGAGGAAATGGTCAGCACGCTCTCCATCCAAATACCTTTCGGGGGGACGCTCGCACGCCACACGCTGGAAAGCGGGAAGTTGAAACAACAATGGCAGACAAGGCAGGGTACCCATCACTTTTGTGAAGCTTCCACAAATATTCAACTGTAAAGTTAGAAAATGACGAAGAATTTATACTGAGAAATATTGGGTTCATCAGCGAAGAGAATTTTAATTCTTATATTTTAGTCTCATTATTAGTAGTCTAACTGGGAAGGGTGGGAAGACAAGTGGTTGCCAAAATTTGGCACCCCACCCTTCCTAAAAAAAAAAAAAAAAAGTAGGCACCGTGGTTCTGAGGTAAATATCCTTTCAGAGTTGTTGTTGGGGATGATGCCGATGTCATCCAACCAAAAAAGGTCCACCATAGGATCGTCTGGAACGGTGCCGATGCACGGCACGAACACTCGACACGTTCGTGTCAAACGAGACCCTGAACACAAACGTTAGCCACGTTAGCAGCTAACATCTTTTGACATTTTTGAAAGACTTGACCGAGTTACCTGTGGCAACTTTCATGATATCATTGGCTGGCTGCATCACTTGCGGTAGGAAGCAGTAATCCTCTGCAACACAACAAACAAACATTAGCAACATTTTGGCGAACCTTTTGGTACCCTAAAAAAAAAAAATTGTAGGCCATAATGTTCTCTAATAAAACGTACCAAAAAGTGGTATGCGCTATTTTTGGTACTGCGGTTGTGCAAAAAAAATTGAGTCCGATATTTTGGACAACTTTTTCAGAACCCTATGAATGATCTCTGCTGCCCCCTGGTGACAGTGTGAAGGAGTGTCCATGTTGCCCACCTTGCACAGAAGCCTGGATGGTCTCGGACATGGACGCCGCGACGCCGCCCAGGTTGAAGTTGAGGGTGCACGTATACGGCTGGTTGTTGCGACTGTCCACGTCTTTAATTTTCAGCCGTGCTCGTTCGCGGTACACGTGTCCGTCCAAGCCGTCCTCAATCGCGTCACAGCCCTGACATCCATGACGACACGTGGACATGCATTAGGACACACACGTGAGTTAACAGTTTTAGATCTCGTTACTTTGCTCATTTTCTTTTTTTCTTCATTCATTGTTTTTTTTGGTTTCTTTGCTAATCAATCTGTCCACAGTTAGATTGTTGTATGCTTTTATTTTTTAATAATATGTACATTCATTTGTTACATGATTAATTGGTTTTCTAGTAATTAATTATTTGGTTTTTTTTTTGGGAGAGTTGGTTCAAGGTGCGGCTTCGGGAATTTATTTTACATTTTAATGTTAATTTCTGCCACCGAAAATATACTGTTGTTTCCATGGCAACAAGACAAACGCATGACTCACTCTGTACCATGTGACGGTGGCGGGGATGCCGTAGCTGCGAAGCGCGTTGAGGACGTCCCTGATTGGACAGGAAAGCGTGTCGGTCACGCCTACGGTGAGGACCTGAGAGGCTTTGCGCGGACGGCCGCACTCGCCTTGCAGCGGATGCTCCACCACCAACCTGGTGGACTGCTTAAAGCAACCCAACTCGCTGGTCCTGGAAGAGGAGTGAACCAATCAGCAAGCACAGGACAGCGAGGGGGCGGGGCTTACATGCACCAAAAAATGAATTAATGAATTAAAATGAATGTCAATGAATTCATCATAATAGAAAATGGAGTTATTCAATTTGAATGAATTCAACTGGATTCTAATGATTAGATAATATATTCAATCATCCGATTTAATTCTAGTTTAGTTCAAATTAATAAAAAAAAATGTAGAAATAGAAATTGCGCGAGTTTCACATTTACAACGGTATTTTCCTGCTTGGATGGCGAGGCGTTACCTGAGCACACACTGGTAATGTCCGTCATGCTGCATGGTGACGTTGAGCAACCACAGCGTCTCTCCTCGGATGAAGACGTGACGGCTGAGGGTACGGACGGCTCGTCCCGTCTCCACGCGATACCAGTCCACCTCGTAAGACGCAGCCGACAAGTTGAAGACGTCGGGAGACGCCAGCGTGCAATTGATCATGGCTACGTCGCCCGGCACTGAGAACACGCGCTCAAATTGAACGTCGTAGTCCTTGCACTCGTCTGACCAAAAACAAACACCTGCAGTTAGAATTGTCACTAAAGCGCGTCAGTCAGTTTTTTTATTTGGAACAAAGTTTGTTTTATATTTATTCGTTACAAGGTAGTTTATGCTAGCTCGTGCGATTTGTTGGCCATCCAACCTCATGAGAAATCTTTCGGGATTTTAGCCAAGTGTCTCCATTTCCCACAACGTTAATCTATTTTTCCCACCACTGCAAGTGACCACTTTCTCTCCTAACGCCACTACTTTGTACTGACACGCGTATGCTTCAAAATCGATAGTTTTCAAGGACATGACAACACCAACATGAAGGTTTAGTGAGTAAACATTTGGTTCACTTTGACCCATTCAGGACTTTCCCACCGCCCAGCCAGTGTGACCAACCCCCACTCGTCAGCGTCCCGGCACCGGTACTCACCCGGAGTTGCACGAGTCCAGCAAACACGTCGCACCACCAACAACAGCAGGAGGGTCCGCACATGGACACACATGGCTGAAACGCACATACAACGTACATGCGTTAAGGATTGACAGCGACGGTATGAATTGTAAAATGATGGCAAACGGTAGCGGACCAGAGGACAACGTGTGCCTTCCTGCTCTGGCGCCTCCCGAATGAGCAATCGCCCAGGGAAGCTTCAGACTCACTGATTTAATGCAACAACCCCCCCAAAAAAATATTACGCAAGTCGACTGTGTAATCACATGGAAGATGGCCAGATCCGCAGTCTTGTATGCTGGTTGAGAAAGTGCGGCTGTTATTTAAAAAAAAAAAAAAGTTACTAAAACTGTACTTCTTGAATTAGTAAATCTGGTAGTTTGTGCTTTTGTGAGTTTGTTTGTTCATTGGTTGGTTACTTCAGATGTTTATTATTTTTTTTATGCTTGTGAGTTAGTGAGTTAGCTTAGCTTGTTAGTTTACCTACGTACTCTGCTTAGTCAATTGGTATGTCTGGTAGTTAGTTGGTTAGTTAGTTAGCTCCATCACTTTGTGTAGGTTATGCATTAGTGACTTTGTTTGCTAGTTCAGTCTTTAATTGGGTTGTTCATTCGCTATTTAGTTAGCTAGATTTTCATTTGTTCATTTTTTGTGTGACTGACTGTATTGGATCTTAAGTTTTTTTTTTTTTTTTTTAACTACTTGAGAGTTTGCTAGTTCGGTTATCTACTTACTGTGCTTCGTCACTTGGTAAGGCTGAAAGTTAATTGGTAACTTAGTTGGTTAGTTTGTCACCAAGTCAGTCACGTTAAGAGGTTTGTGCAGGATGTGCATTAGTGAGTTAGTTAATGACCTTGTTAATTAGACAGTTAGTTAGCTGTTTTGTTTGTGAAAAGATATGAGTGAGCACTTTGTCCACAAAAGTCTAACATGACTCAGTTTCTTTAATCGGCAGCAATTATCGTCAACAATTTTAATTATTGCCATGATCAGGCCTCACCTGTTTTCCCTCTTTTCTTGCAAATCATAAAGCAATAAAAGAAGCAGCGTTAGCTGCATGAGCACACCCATTTTGAGCAAATCACAAGTAATGGATGTCGACAATTACAGTCTCGATGGCTTTATTTTGAGATCCAACGTCACACTACAACTTCCTGGTTGAATAGTCCTAAAAAATCACCTTTGTTCTGTCATTTTAAAATTTAAAACAACATTTGCCAACAATTAAAAAGCCGAGGCAACAAAAGGCATTATGTTTCAAGTAAAACTTACATTTGAATTATAATCTTGTCAACATTTTGATTTTACTAGACTTATTTTGAAAAGACACAAAACAATGGCATGACACTTCCGGGGTGACACCTAGGGGTGTGTGTACTATTTTTCAAACAAATTTGTATTTGACAATAAATGATGACAATAAAGGAATCCTCTGCAATAAATGTATTTTGTTTTAATTATTATAACTTTGAAATGCTACAACCGATTTCAGTGAGACTTCCTGTTTGATAGACGGTCAATGACAAGTGTAAGAACTTGCCTATGTTTAAAAAAAAAAAAATCAAATAAAAAACGTATGTGAAAGCCCTGGCAACATGCACTCGCCCTCCAACTTCCGAGATGACACCAAGACCACGTTCGGGTTGGATAAAACTCACCCGCGTGGTGGCGATGATGACAAGGTGGTGGTGGTCACATGACAGCCTCCTCGTGTACTTCATCTGGTAGCAGAGGAAACGAACGCGCGTCTTCTTCGTCGCCAGCCGCTTCGTCGTCTGAGCAAAGACACATGTTGCAACTTCTTGTGAGTTGAGCAATCGCTTTTGGGAGGCGCGCGAAAAAAACATACAGGCCCTGGCACGTGTTTGCATTCCACAGCGCTGCTTCAGTTTACGGGGGCGTCTTCCTGTGACGCCACCTTGTGGCCAATTTACTAAAGATTTGTTGCAGGTTGACAAAAGCAAAAGAAAATGCTAATGGGGAATTTTTTACATTTTGGGCGCTAATTGTAATTATTAAAATTTGTTAATTCAAGTATTTATTTATTGCTGACTTCATTATATTTTTATGTGTATATTTAGTGAACGTTTTTTGAGTTTTTGTGTTATTCTGGTAAAGTTTTTAAAACTCTGGTTTCTTCCAGCACATGATTTGTTTTTGTGCGTCTTCAGATTTATATTAATAATTTTTTTCCCCATTGCGCATATTCATCAAACTTGTTTTCATCCACATTTCCATGTCTTCAATATTATGTTGAATTGACAAATAAATCTGACTTTGAATCCGTTTGTGTACATGTTTTATTCAGCCCTTAAACATGAAAAATTATGAAATCCTTCTAAATATTGGCGAGTGAGTGAGGGGCGCTCGAGAGAGAGAGAGAGAGAGAGAGAAAGAGAGAGAGAGAGAATTGTTTTGTTCAAGTCATCACAATAGAGAGGAGTCACAGTTGCTGGTGCTATTTGTTGCGCAAGGCAGGTAGTGCAGCGTCCACTAGAAGGCGCTGTCCTGGCGCGTCAGGAAGTAGTTGGCATTCTTGTTCTTCTTCAAGTTCTTCTTGAGTCGGAGCTTGATGAGCAAAACGTAGAGGAAGACGGAGAGCACCACCAGGAAACAGGAAGTGGACACACAGGCCACCACAAGCCATGTCATGCTCGAGTCTGCTTCGGAGGGGACAAACCTTTCTTAGTTCACGCCTTATCCTTATTTGGAAAATGATTTGAAAGCCTGACAATGACTTCAAACCATCATTTGAAATGTCCTAACCTTGATTGAAACCATGAAACAGGCATGAACATAATTGAACTCCTCACTCGGACTTTTGACAATCTAACCTAGTCTTGAAACCTTACATTTGACACCTTACTTTAAACCTGACAACCTAACCCAAGCATAAAACCCTCAAACCCATGCTTGAAACACAAATCTTGACTACAAACCCTACTTTGAACACCCTAATTTGAAACTCTCACAATTGTTTGAAAACTTAACCCTGTCTTCAAACCCTAACCCGTAATTTGACTCTTGTTTGAAACCTTACCTAGACTTAAAACCCGCATTTAAACCCTTTGTTGAAACTCTAAACCAGGCTTGAAACTTTAATTTGAAGCCCTATTGGTTAGTGTACATGTTCCCGTGTCATGTGACTCACCCTCCACGTGGAGTGTGACCGTCACTTCCTGCCTCCCATCCTGGTTTTGAGCAACGCACGTTAACACCGCCGCTTCCTCTTCTTCTGTCATCGCCATGATGACCAGCGTAACCTCCACCTGGCAACTTGATGCCACCCAGATTTCCCTGCAGGGACGGCGGCGGCGGCCATTTTGTAACAAAAAGCCCATTTTCCAAGTCAAGGCTGAGGTGAGGAAACGAGCGCCTACCTTCTCCCGGCCTGCATTACTCGCCCATTCATGTGCGACGCGTCTACCCGGACGCCGTCTGCCGTCCACCACACGGCCGTCTGCCGACTGGACTGGCATGCTGTCAGCACTGTGCACTTGACCTCCAGTTCAGAACCTACAACAGGTTATATTGAGCTACATTCAACTTGCACATTTTATTTGTATCTTGCTTGTGAAAATTTGTGACTCATTGAAGATTTTTTTTTTCTGAATTCTGTGTCGATTATCCTCTGGACAAAGTTGATGGCTCACCGTGAGAGGCCTCGTGGACGCTACCGTTCAACGGCGTGATGATCAGAGGTGGTCTTAGCGTCGTAGGTAACTCCGTCTCTGAAAGATTGACAAAATCGACTTTTTACATCATTAAAAAAAATTTTTTTTTTTGAAGATGCTGTTCACTGGACAGCAATTTAAAAAAAATAAGGCTTTTAGTATCGATCAGATTTTGAGGGAAACTTTGTTGTTGTTGGGTTTGAATTGTTGTCCGAGCAACAAGGCACCTTTGACGAGGAGTCGGATGGTGCGAGTGAGTGGGAACTCGCTGCGCTCCACCAGGACACTCAGCCGGCAAGTGTACAAACCGCCGTCGGAATGCTGCACTGCCAGGATTTGCAGTTTTCCGGCATCGTGCTGGAAGGAGCGCCACCTGTGGCCCTGGAGGTCAACAGCACCCAAGTCCTCCTGTCAACAAAATCAACATTTAACACTTAGGAGGGTGTTCATTGGTTGTTTTGAACATTTGCCAGGCGCTACTTTTGCTCTCACCTTGAACCACTGGACATGCGTGTGGGAGAAGTGTTTCTTAACGGGACATTTGAGCGTGACGTTTTCTCCCGGCGTGGCGTCGTACTCGTAGGACAGCTTGTCCACGTCTGCCGCCGACACAGCGTACACCTGCAGCGTCACACTGCCTTGGATGCAGTACGTAGCGTTTCTGCATCGCCACGGCAACAGCAACAATGACAACACCAACAAAAACAAGTATGGCCAACACGTTAAAGGCTTTTATTTTATTTTTTACATCTAGAATTGCAACAATTTGGAGTGATTTTATTCTATTTTTATTTTTAACATTGAATATTTTTAACATTTAGTAGTATTCCTAACATTTTGGTGTGATTGTTCTTTTTTTTATATTTTAAATTTATATTTAAAACTGTATTTTTTTCAAAGGTGACTAAATGTCATTTTTATCATTTCAATTGTTTTCAATGTAGTATTTTTTTTAACATTTAATAAAAAAATTATTAGTATTAAGAATTGTTTAAATAAATATTCATTTATTTTGGTTAGTAATGGTTACTTTTTCACATTTAGTAATGTTTTCAGTTTTTTATTGAACATGTAATAGTGTTTTATGAACATTTAGTCTTTAGAAGTATTTTGAACATTTACTTTTTTCTGATGTTCAACATTTCTTCCTAGTAATTAGTTTTAACATTGGCATTTTTTCAGCAATTTTAAAACAATATGTCGGCAATATTTTGAAAAGCTTTTTGTTACCTGAAAGTACAAGTGTACTCGCCCGAGTCGGAGGGCCGAGCCGGAAGGAGCCACAAGTCCGGGCCTAGGCGGCGGACTCGGCCCTCTCCGCCGTCGTGGGTGTGGTTGTCCTTGGCAATGCGGAAGGCGGCGTCGGGCGGGGCGATGTGGCGTACTTTGAGGGCCTTCCGGAAGGCGGGAAAAGACACAGTGACTGCTTCGCGCTCCAGACTGAAGAGCTCCAACTCGGGCGACACCGTGAAGCAGCCGTCTGGCGGAAAGAAGCAGCGCCACAAACACATTCAGGAAAACAATATTGAGTCATGATGCTGTAATTCCTACACGCTATGTTTGTGAACACAAAAGATGTATTTAATAATTTTTATTTAAAAAAAAAAATCAGTTGAATGCAAACAAAACAGGCATTTTCATTTGGGACGTAGCTCACCCTTCACAGGCATCGGTGGAAGCGCGAATCTCCGTCCGTGAGCTAACTCTACAGCTAGCATCATCAACACCAAGATGGTTGACATGGCCCTGGGTTGCAGAAGCGTCCAACACGGTGGAACAGCCAACGTCTTTCAAGCCACCGTGCCGACCCCGCCGCACCTGCCAGTGTGGGGGTCCGAGGCGCAGTCGGACTCTTAAGTAGAGGGAGATGACCTCATCAGTCGTCATGAAACCACTGCAACCGCACGATGGACCAATTCTGGTCTGACCCACACATACGTTAGAAAAAAAATAAATAGTTTAAATTGATTTTTAAAAAAAGCACATTTATATCAATATACAATTATAATAAATATGCATCTAATTATGATTTGACATGGTGACAACTTTAAATACTAATTTTCCTTTATAGCAAGACAAAGTTCACTTCTGCTTCCAGTTCCTCAGGAGATTACACAAACACACAAGTGCATGCATTTGTTTTTAACACTGCTTAACCCTCCCAGTTAAAATGGATCTTTGATTTTTCTAGCCGTCAATGGCAGTGAATGAATTAATATTTAGTCGAAAAGTTAACATTCAGGAGTAGTTTAACATTGAATAGCATTCAAAGTAGAAAATAACACACACACGCGCACACACACCCGCACACACACATACACACACACATACACGGACTCACTGGACGGGTGTGGCTGTGCAATCCAATCAATGAGTGTTTGTGTCATTGAGGAAGACCCCAGCCATGAAATGATTTCAGCCCAAATGAGTATTAAAAAAAAAAAAAAAACAATACAAGAACAAGAAAAACACTGTTACCCACGCGATTAAAAAATATATATACATACAATTATAGCAAGGAACAATCCTGTTATTAATAAGATTAGTGAATGAAACTAATAACCTACAGAACAAGTACTATTATTTCCATAGACAATTTGTACTCACATTCCGCAGGTGTGTGTTCAGTTTCCTGTCAGAGTTTTTGCTTTAGGCCCCATAAGATAAACTCCAAGGTTTCCCAACCAAACACTTTGTACTCCACAACACACACAGCACAAGTGAGGCGGGGTGGCGGGGCATTTCTAGAAGGACACATTTGTCACGTTACAAGAAAATACAGTAAGTCAGGATGTTTCAAAAAAATAATTAAAATATTAATATTAGCACCGTTAGCGCGGGAGCTAACAGGAAGTGAGCGCATATTCAAATAAACGCACGATTGAACAAAATGTCGACGATGACATTTACGAAAAATCACAGTAACAAAAAACAACGGAAAAACTAGTGTCAGGTTAGCGATGTCTTTGTCAACAACTCTTCAAGTGACTCCCAACATGGATAGTACACACGCTTTTACATGGACGATGCTACCAACATTGATGACCAGGGCACAGCCCACTGGATGAAAAAAAAAACGGTCATTCCTGAACGTTTGAAACGTCGTGGTGGAATGACGAGTGGCTGAGGCGGGCCCAAGTACCTGCTCCGGAACAGATTCAGTATTTCACAACCAGATAAATTAACCGTCATCCAAACTAAAACCATTTGTGCTTGGATCTGTGAAATTAATGATTCATGAAAAAGGTTTAAGAGTAGTATTTTTTTTTCACTAAATAGTAACTGACACGTGGCAAGAACCTTGAACTGGGCTGGAAATTTGTTCAGTACCTGTTACAGTTTGTCCCGGAATATTTATGTGAATATTTGGCTGACCAACGCAGTCCTAGCAATCGGAATATTTAGCCAGCAAGTGCCTCGACTGTTGGCGGGCTAATGCCTTGCTAGCAAGAAATGAAAGGAGATTTCGAACTTGAACGCGGTACCTGAGAGACAAACTAGATTAGCACTAGCTAGGATGAGGCTAGTAGCAACGAAGAGGGATTCAAAATGTGACCAAAGAGTTAAAATATCCTTACTTTTGCAGATGACCAGATCCCAACTGGGGTCCAGGAGGTTGAAGTAAGTCATTTTCAACCGGGATCGACAGTGTTCGAACGTGAAGAATTATTTCAAGAACCTGAACTAATCCTCAATTGGATCTTGAGAATCATTTGGGGAAAAAAAGTCGAAAAATGGTCTTCCGTGGTTTCCATGGAGACAGCAAAAAGAGTTACTTTTTCTCAACTTCTTGTTTTCATTTGTGATCCACTTCAGGGTTCTCCAGAAAATCCGCCATCCCTGCTTGCTGACTCCTGTACCAAACACACAACGGCCAACAAAATGTAAGGTGGTTGAGCCACCATTTTGTCTCTTCCAAGGTTGTCATGGTAAGAGAAGTCTCAGGAGGACTTCCTGCCGTTGTGACCTGGCGACAGCTTCTTAAGCATCTGGAACATTGCCATGACAGCCACATCATTGTTGCCAAGGTAACTGTTGTCCCAAACAAAAAATTGTGTTCAGGTGTGTAAGGGGTTGTCACCATTTTTGTCAGTCTTCCACAGTTGCCATGGTAACATGAATGCAGGGAGGACTTCCCGCTTCGCAAACATCGGGAAATTCGTTGTGACATCGTTTGGCTGTTCCAAGTTGACCCAAGCACAAAATGGTGCCCCTGTGTCCAAATGTTTTTTTTTGTCTTCCATGGATGCTATAGTAACAGGATTCCAGGAGGACTCCCCATCTTCTGAAACATCCTCATCATTGCTGCTATGGTAAACAACACGGCGTCCATGTGTTGGTTGAGACACCGTTTTGTCTTCTAAGGTCTTTCACGTTGCCATGGTAACAGGAGTCAATTTGAGTTTTCACCCCCAAATTTCCTGTCATTCTGATCCAGCTTGGGCTGCTTGCCGCAACATTGTGACGAGCCTGTGGATTTTTTTTCCCCTTCTCAATTTCTGGCTCCAACTGCAAAAATCCAGAACACTATCATCATCATCTCATGCTTCACAAACACACCCACGTTTTCACCAACAAATGATTTCTTTCTATTCACAGATATTAGTATTATATATATTTTTTTGTACATACACAACTTTATTGACTTCTTTTTTTTGGTACGCACACATTCTATGCAGACAGCATGTCGCCCTCTGTGGGTGGAAGCAAGCAAGACAGTGGGGTAAGAGGATGTGCATTGGAAAATAATCATATTAATATTATTATTAATAATAAAAACAAATAAAATAAGGTAGAACACAAATATGCACGGTCATGTGGGAGGAATAAGAAAAAAAAAATACACTTTGTCCTTTTTTTTTGCCCTCACTTCCTGCCCAAAATGAGTCCGAGCCTACTTAGCGTATGACCGTGACAACATACTTCATCATCATCATCATCTTCTTCATCATCCATCATCCCTGTCACACGAGAACACTGACACACATTTACGGACTGGTTAAAACTTTTCCGCGGTTAGAAGACGCTCAAAGTCCGGGCGGGAGAAACCACGAGGACGACGATGACGAGCACCAGGAAATTTCTCAGGGATTTCCTTCTCCGGGAATTCACATTTGATCCCTTCCTCCTGTCACGGAAGGGTACGTGGAGTCCTCGTCCGCGGGTCCGCTCGGGGCCCGTTAGGGTTGCGGTTGTAGAGGTGGTTGGCTTCTGAGATCCAGTGTTAGCGAAGGCCAGGCGGAGGAGCAGGAGGAAGAGGAAGTGGAGGAGGACGTAGAGGAAGACGTCTACCAGCTGAGCAGGTTGCTTCGACCCAGCGTCATGAAGTAGACCTGACTGGACCCTCCTGACCGCACTGAAGCAAAGAACACCTGAGGGCAAACGCACACATACTTACACATACGTAGTGGTCCCAGGTGCACGGGGGGATGTGGCTGTGGGGTGATTGAAAGATTTAAGCCAGGCTCACCTTGTCGTTCCTCTCGCACAGGAACTTGAGTCTCTGGGCCCTCTTGTGCATGAAGACGCCGTCCAGGTGGCCCGTCTCCACCGAGCGGATCTCGATGGCCTTCTCGCCCCAGCCCATTATCTGGTTGGAGCGGATGTATGCTGGGAAGAAAATGATTGATTTTTTTTAATCAAACAACACGTTCAGGCACAAAAATTAAAGTATGTGTCGAAATGTCAAGGCTGGTGACCTATTGGAAGAATTTTATCAAAACAAAGTAACAATGATCGGTTATGACATCTTTTTCAAAGGTGACAACTCAAAAGTTAAGAAACCAATGTATGTTTTCAGTTTGAAGACTACCGAAATTCATATTCCACCATGATTAGAAAACTTGCCATTAAATGAGCAATTTCAAGTGACAATATGGCGATCTGATGTTGGTCTATCGTTAACGTGCCGTGAACAATAACGCTGTCATGTATCCATCCTTTGTCCCACACAAGAAAACGTTAAAAATTGAAGAAAAAACAAAAATGGAATGACAGACTGTGAGGTGAAGAGGCTCAGCTTATGCTGAAACATGCCTTGCATTGTGGAACTGCAGGTCAAATTCAAATTTGTAAAATATTGAGGAAAAGAAAATGTGAATTTTATCCTGAACATTACCAATTTCATGAGAAAAATCTCTAAAAATATGACGTTTGGAAAAAAAAAAAAGTCAGAAGTTTTGACTCTCACCGACAGATGTTGGCATCTCTCCCCACTGCAGCACCACGTCCTTGGTGATGCGTCCGTACGTGTTGACGTAGACGCCCTCGTCCTCGTAGCAAACCAGCAGCTCGATGCCGTCCGTGTTGGGCAGGATGATGATGGCGTGAGACTGGATGTGCGTTTGGATCTGCGCACAGCAAAGCGTCCACATCAGCCGCCTCGTTCATCAAGAAGGTCATTTACCTTTTCCTTACGTGCGTCGGCAGGTAGATGTCGTAGACCGCCCCGGAGTCCACGTCCACGGCGTGGAAGCCCGAGCACGAGCCGTAGATCACCTTCAACCTCTGGCCTTCCTCCACTGTCAAGTCCACCAGCAGCGGCTTGTGGACCAGCTCGCCGAAAGACTGGAGACCCCAAAAAAAAAATCAGGCTTAGAACAATGACCTCAAGCAAATACTACGCGGATGGTTAGTGTTCATATGAATTTAGGTGTGGGTCGGAGGTAGTTTTATGAGAAAACGTGAAATTAATCCTCAGCTGTAAACATGCAATGCAAAAGTTGCGCATTTACAATTAAAATGTTTGATTTAATGAAAATAAGTTTGCCATTTTACTGAGCTAGCGGTAATTTTATGAGAACATTTCATTTTAAAAGTTGTATTTATTTTCAATTTTGCACCAACAATTTCATAAATTTACGAGTAAAAAAAAATAAATTGGGAGGAAAACTCATGAAACTTCATTGGAAAAAGTTGGAGGGAAAAAGTTGTGATTAAAAAAAAAAAATTGTAGAATTTTCCTTACCTTGAAGGCCATAAACTTGTGGTAAGGTTTGGGCGCCCAAGCGTAGACCTCCACAGAGTTCTTCAGGGCCAGAACCAAGAACTTGATCCTCTCGTATTTGACTGCGGGTCAGAGTTAAAAGTCACTAACAGAGAAAAGGTGAACATGAGGACTTGGCGGAGGTGAGCGAGGCTTGTGGAACTGACCGACTTTGTAGTGGACGCAACCTTCCAGGTCGCCCACTGTGGTCCAGCCTTGTTTCTTCTCCACCTCGGGGTCGTTGTGCAGAATCTTGTTCCGCAGCCACGACAAGTAGTAAACGCGCAGCTTGTTCTTTTTACCTGAAGGCCATTCACAAGAAGACAGATACGTTATTGTCACGATGATGCAATGGCACGCCATTGCAAATGATCACACAACTGTTAGATTTCTAATTGGGAGTACAAAATATCCTGTGCCTGATGCAGCGGCCAATGATTGGATGGACACAGGGTAGCTGCAATTTTCACAGGAATTAGAAACATTGCAAGATTATTAAACAAAAAGTCCTTATTATAAGAGGGGAAACTGTTTTTTACGAGAAACAAATTTATGATCATAAAAGTGGCAACATTGCATTATTAACAGAAAAATCCTGTTACATGAATCTTTTCACAAAAAAATACCAAGTGCAGCAGCAGCTCTGGAAACATTTCGACAAAATGTGGCTGCGACGCGCCCACACGCGCATTACAACAACAACAACGCGAGTCATGCGACACGCTGCCGACACTGATGAAAGCTTCCTTGACGTGTGCACTTTTCTACCACAAAACATGTTGGTTCCTTGCATGATGGAAACACACACGCTACACAGTGTGACGCCATCCGCACGGAACGATATTTACCCAACATCCTTTGACAGGCAACCTGTGTGGACTCACACTACGCTCAATCTGCACGCAGTGGGTTTGTCAACACTTGTCAACACGGATGGATGTCAATGTGCATTAAGGCCATTTGTGTGTGTTGACACTAGTAAAAAATAAAAACATTATTTCTTGAAAAAGAAATAATCATAAAAACAGTCAATCTTGTAAGATAAAAGTAGTTAACTAGAGGAAGTTAAAAAAACGTACTTGGCATAATTCCTTAATTTCTCGAGAATAAAGTAGCTATTTAACGGAAAAAAAAAAAACATTACAAGGGGAAAAAAATTAAATAAAATGTTAATTTTCCTGAGAACAAGTCCAACTTTGTTTAAAAGTTGTATTTGTTTTTAAATACAAGACAACTTATTTTACAGAAAAATAACTAATTTTTATGGGGAAAAAAGTCAAAGTTGAAATTTTACAAATAAAAAAAAGTCCTCACTTTACAGAAACTACAATTTTACAAGACAAAAAGTATTCACTTAAGGAGAATATACAGAAGAAAAAAAAAAAGAAAAAGTTGGAATTTGACACCAAGAAAACAAGAAAATCCTACCTTTACTAGAAAAAAAGTCTTGATTGTAAAACAAATAGTAATTTTATAACAAAAAAAAAAAACTTACTACCAAATTCAATTGCATGTACATCTCCCATAAGTGCATTCCTGATTGCAAGAGTGTGCGTGTGTACCTGATATGGTGACGAGGACATTGAGTCCCTCCAGCACATCCATTTGCTGGAAACGCCTTCGGTTGATGAGCGGGTAAACTTTGCCCTGACCGCTACGGTCCAAAAGCATCAGGCCGCTCTCGGTGCCCACCAGCAAGTTCACCCCTGCAATTCCACAAAAATAACACAACTCGTATAAAATACATGACAACAAAGGAGGAATTTTACATACTGCAAATTGGCCCAAAAAAGATGCAATAGTACGAGAAACTGTTACTTCATTACAATAATGTTGTAACCTTAACACAAGTACAAGTTGCAACTCAGTGTTTTTCATAATAATTTTACAAAAAAAGATTTTTTGTAGTAAGAAAAATTTTTCTGACTAGAGTAAAATTGACAATTTCTCACCCCAGAGTGCCGCGCACAGGATCTCAGAGTTGAACCTCTTCTTGTACTTGCGGATCTCAGGCGTGTCGCTCTGCGGGCGCGTGTTGACTGGGTTCACGTTGACCACGGAACCTTTACGCGATGGGTCCGCCCTCAGCGCCTCCGCCAGACGAGCGTCGTTGCCGTAACCTAAAAAAAAAAAAGAATTGATGCATAGGACAATTTAAATAACACTTATAAAACACGGGTGGGAAAAAAGACAGTATAAAGATGTAATACTAAGGGAATAACATTTGAAAAAAAGGTAACTTCTGCACCAAAAAATGTTTGTAAGATGTTGATTTCTGAATTTTCACCACATGTAAGTAGAAAGAAGGGTGCGGGCAAACTCACCGACGTTGTTGGGGGCGCTGCCCGCGGAGGGCGACACTTGCAGCAGACGCGGGTCGATGAACGGCGTGAACGACGACGACGACTTGTGTTTCTGCATGTTGTTGCTCGACTGACTCTGAAGGGGGCGCACACACGAGCACAAAAATCAAACAAATTAAAAAAAAAAATCAACTTAATTAAAATAAATTTAAAAAAAAGAAACAGGAAAATGATCAGGCTGAAGATACATGCATACACAAACACTTTGGTTCATTCCGGGGAGTACAAACAAAATGGTGGATAATATTACCCGTGCTTCCGTAGACCGTGACAATATTTGGACATCAATTAAATGTTGATTGAAACTCACCTGAAATCTGCCCCCCGTGTCTCATATTGATGGCTATGAGGGATATTGTATACGAGTCACTTTATTAAGTACACCTACATCAAGGGAATATAGACAGAACTTCAGTGTCCCATGGCGAATTTTAATGGAATAAAATTGCAAAATTGTTGATTTAAAAAAAAAAAAAGGTTGTAGTTTTATATTAAGTGGTATTATTATGAAAATGAAGTTTTACAGGAATAAAAATTCAAATAAAAAAAAAAAGCACTTTTATGGGAACAAAGAGAAAGTTATAATTTTTACGAGAAGCAATTTTTACAGGAAAAAAATTAATTGATCATTTTTTTAAGAAACAAAACATGATAATAAAGTCGAATAACTAGAATAAAGTGTTACAGTACTATTTACGATAAATGTACTGGAATTGTAATTTTATTCAAAGTGGTGACTAATAGAAGTAGGAATAAAAGTGAACCATTTTGAGACGATCAATTTCCCCCGCATGCTTTTTCATGACAATATGGTTAGCATGACCAAATGCTATTGCAGGTTAACTACGTAGACAAAATTTTATCCGAGGCTTAAGCGAGCCACTTCCATACCTCGATGAGGAGGGCCAGCTTGTCCAGGGGGCTTTGGGGGGACGTGATGGGACTGGCCAGACTGGAGGAGGAGGAGGAGGAGGACGGGGAGGACGGGGTTGAGGAAGGGGAGGAATGATGGCTCTGCTGGATCAGGTCCGGCAGAAGGTGGATGCGGCCGGCAAAGCCGTTGCGTTCGGCCTGCTGATGATGATGATGATGATGTTGGTGGGGATGGTGTTGATGTTGGGGGTGGGGGTGTTGGTGATGAAGTGGGGTGGGGGTGTGCTGGGCGAGGCCCGGGCTGGACGCCGAGCCGGCGGGCCTCTTTTTGTGATCGCTCTGGAAGTAGAAAGAGGGGTACACCACTTTGCCGCTACATGCGTTACGGAGCAGCTCGGGGGGAGGGAAGGTGTTAGCTAAGCTATGGTGGCTAGCCTACAGGCGGGACACAACGTTAAGTTAGATTGTTAGTTTAAAAAAAAAAAAAAAAAAAACCCCGCTTGTAAGAATTCAACACTTGATGAGTACTCACTGGGAGAATACGATCAGAATTTGACAATAAAAGCTGCCATCAATTTATTAGACAAATCCTTAACCCTACAAGAAATGTTTTCCAAACTTTTTGAGATCTGAGAAGAATTGAGAAAAGTTTCTCATTTACAATTTTGACCTGGAGCCAATTTAGGGTTCAGTGTCTTGCCCGAGGACACTTCAACAGTTGGAACAGGAACTCGAACAACAAAAAAGTAGAGATAAAATAAAATCGGAATTTTATTCTAAAAATTGCATTTGTGTCTTATCGTGAGCTTGTAGCTTCAGCACCACTCAGGGTTTAACATGCAGCAAGACAACAATCAACATAGCATGCAAAAAAAAAAAAAAGGAGATCAGGCCACGTGCGCTATGAACAAATGTTTAAAAAATAAATAAATATACTAAATGAGGGATGCAAACATGCCAGTGCCGAACGGTTTTGGGCATGGGTACCTGTCGGACTACCAGGGTGCTGTCTTTGCAGGGGGTGGAGCCCGCGTCGTTTTCGCCCTCGTCATGGACGATCATCGTCTTCACTGACTCCGTCTCGCCGTTGCTCAGCCGGGACGACCTGCCAAGGAGACGATAATAAAACATTTTGAAATTGAAATGCACAATATCAGATGACCAGTTTCGGAATGGCATAAATTGTTAGAAATCAGATGTTATAAATCATTCAAAATAGAGCAGATTTTTGACATTGTACACATCTTGTACAAGCAAAAAAAAAAAATCCGGTTTCATGGTTTCAGGTCTAAAATATGTAGCACACGTACACAGCTCTGGAGTCCTCCGGCCCCGAGGTGGATTCCTCGCCACCCTCCTGGTCTACCTCCTCGTCGTCGTCCTCGTCCGTGGTATCCGAATCGTCGCTGGAAGACGAGTAATCTGTCACCTTGTTGGGGGGACGGACTTCATCTGCCGCACGGAGTTCCTTAGCGAGCGCAGTCAGGTCCTGCTAGGTACAAAAAAAAAAAACAAAAAAAAAAGGTTAAAAATTCACGCTCAACTTGCTGGAAACAGGAAGCTGGTAGAAAGGAAGCGTGGTGACGTCAAGGCAGGTCAGCCAATAAGAAGCCAGGAAATGTGCAACTGCGAGAGGCAAAGTTAGTGAGTTATTCCGAACACGGAAAAGAATGTTAAAAGTTGACACGTTAAAAATCAGCAAAAGTTGAGACAAGGTAACAAACAAAACAAGGAGCTCACAGAAAGTTACCTGAAGTGCACAGGTGGAAGAGGGAAAATTCTCTCAGTTCATTTATGGTAAACTGTCTAAAAGTTGACACATGGTAAAAATCACTTGGAGATATTGTGAAAAAATCAAATCAAATCTTCAAAAAGCAATAAAATTGGGTAAAAAAAATTACAAAGTTGAACCATAGTGAAAGAATTTCCAGCAAAGTGCCAACTTCGAACAAACAATGGTAAAAAATTGCTAGAATTTGAACAATTTGAAATGGCTAAGAAATGACACATGGTTAAAAAAAAAAAACCCGACAGTAAAAACTGCTAGAAGTTGACGTGTTAAAATGAGCAAATATATGTTTCAAGCAATTTCTACCATATTTCAACTTTGAAAAAAAATCCTAAAGATCACTTGAAGAAAAACCCCTAGCAGGCGAGGGTAAAAAAAAAAAGTTAGCGAAGACATGAGTCAAACTCAGGACAGTCCAATGAGTTTATTTTTATTAGTGGTGAAGAAAAGAGTGCCGATCTACGTGCTCTAGGTCTAGGCTGGCTAGCCGGCTAATCCCTCGCTCACCACTGGTCTGCCTGGCCTCGGCCTCTCCTCGGGTTTTTTCCCGGCGTTCTCCGGCCTTTGGAGGGGCGAGCCCTCGGATTTCGAGGAGGCTGGTACGGAGGACCGAGCCGCGGCGGAGAGAAAAAAAGTCAGCGTTGACTTTTTATTTGCTTTTGTGGCATTGGCACATGCGTGTTGTTAGCACTCACAGCGGGCCCTGAACCTTTCTCCAGAGCCAGCCTGCGAGCTGGAGTTGCTGGACGAGCTACTGGAGGAACCGGAGCCTCCGCTGGAGCCGCCGCTGCTGCCGCTTCCGCTTCCAGCAGACCTGGGAAGCATCTTCTCCACGCGCTCCCACAGGAGCCGAGGCTCGGCCGCACTGTACATCCAGGACACAACGCATACTCACAGTCAGTCTTCCGGTATGCATTTGCCTTTGTATGGTGTGAATTTTTGGGGACTCTGTGGATTATTTTGAGAACTTTTCTTTCATTTCTATTGTGTGAGTTTTGTGAAGATCCATCAATTACCTGCCAGCGTTGCGATTGACAACAGGGCCGGCGTGCGGTGCGTTGCCGTGGCGATGAGGCGAGTCTCGCCTCGGCAACACCGGCGAGCGAGACGTCGTCCTAACGGGGACCTTTTTTTGGGGGATGAAAGCATCCACCGGTTCATACACAAATACAGACAAGAGGAAGCAACATGATCGATCCCATTGGTGGTTGCATAAGTGGCTCGCCGCCATGTTTGTAGTCCACATGGTTTGTGGTCTACATGTTTGACAATTAAAGCATAACGCAAGAAAAGCCGTGCACGAGAAAATTCAGGCCAGTTTGTGCAGCCCCTGCCAAACAGGACAAGTCATTATTATGTGCTGTTTGTTTTTTTATTTTGTTGGAAAGCTTGGGCCTTGATGAAATGACTTGGATATGATTTTTTTTTTTTTTTTTACTGTACAAATGCTATTGACTTAATGGTATGTGTCAATTTCTTGATTTTTTTTTTAAATGATTGTTTTTTTTTTGTTTTTTTTAGCCAAATCTAATTAATTAAATGTGATTATAAGATATATAAAATATTAATTATACAGTATTGAACATATTAAATAATAATTGGCTGCAATATTTCAGGACCTTTTTAATTATTTCATGTCATCCGATTTAAGGTCAATTTAATTTCTCTATTTTTTATTATTTGTTGAATTTTGTATAATGCATGCATTGTGTATTGTTATTAAATTGTACTTAAATGCACTTATTTGTATTGTGTTTGTTTTTTTTTTAATTTATGCCAAGTGTGAAATAAATATAATTGGAGTTTTCATTTTTGTGTTTTCTGTATCATTTAAAAAAAAAAAACACTACTTTTTCCGCTTTGAAAGTAACTTTAGGTAAAACTGCATCGACAAGCGGTCCTTAAGCTTACCCTGGGTGGTACTTCTGCAGAAGGGGGGGTTACCGCTTGATGGGGTCTAGTCTGAGGGTGGGCTTGTGCGTCAGTGCGTGCGCGGTGTGACGATGATGATGAAGGTGAGGATGATGAAGATGGAGGGTGATGTTGAGGCTCGCTGAAGGAGTGCGAGCGACATACGGGTGGCGGTGGCGGGTTGCCGCCGCTTTTTAGGGCCCGCACCTTGACACAAACAAAACATTTCAAGGGGAAGGGTGAGCATGCAGAAGCGTCCAGAATAGTTGTCCTTTGATCTTGTTGGAGAAAAGAACGTGTCAGTTCAGAAAAAGCAACAAACGCGCAAGTTAGGATGAGATAGTATCTCCTGAAGCATCGAGAACATCAAGAAGAAGGAGAGGAAGCTGGAAGAAAGGAGGTTAGGATGACAGTTGAAAGTGATGAAAAGCCAAATAAAAAGAAACTCGGCTTGGAGACAAAATTGGTTTTTGGCTGTCTTTTTAAGCATAACCACAAACTTTTGTGTTAAAAAGTGAAACTCGCTTCAGGAACAGAATTTTCCAAAACATTCTGTGAATCCTGGGAAAAACCATAAAATGCCCGCTTCAACTAAAAATGTCACGCTCCCTTCGTCTGTTTGGAACTTTTTTGTGTGTCTACTCACTCAATGTATGATCTTGAGTGAAATTAACAAACACTGAGGTGTCTTTTTTTCCCCTGTTTTTACCTGCGCCTCCACAGGTCGGTGCACGGCCTCTGCGTTCCCGTTGGGGTAAGAGGACTCGGACCGTGGCGGCACTGGCGGTTGCGGAGGTTTGGTCTGCGCCGACTGAGGAGAACCTTGGATGTTCTTCCGATAGCGCTCGTCCGCCTGGAGAAGACACAAACAGGAATTATCTTGGAAGGGGTTGTGAATCATTTGGCAGTCCACCCCTATCCCAAGAGTCTGTTCCACCACACCATCAGGTACCAATCCAGAAAGTACCGCAGGAAAATGCCAGAAGAACCTTCAACAGCACCCCAAAACCTCAACACCGCAACAAGTAAAAATGTTTCTTCTATGGTAGCGTGATGTCATAATAATAGACATGTTTGTTTTGAAGTGGACAGCCGTGTTTTCTTAAAAGGTGTGGTCATACTCAAATGTTAATACCGAAAGTTGTCATAAAGTGGACATGCATGTTTGACACTGGGAGTTCCGCTGTAAGTACATGTCAGACTTTCACCTACTTTATAGCACTCAAGAAAAGTCAATCACACGGTTAGGTGATTGATTAATTGATTAGCCTTGTTAATAGTTAGTGTTCACGCCCACACCAGTAGCAGAAGCAGCAGCAGCAGCAGCACACCCCAAGCTAAAAAAAAAAAATTCAAAATTGCCTCATCCAGACGTCACTTTTCGAGCGTTTTCACCTCTGCGATCGGCTCACATTCAGTCACCGTTGTTATCTTTTCCGCTTCCGTGTTGTGGTCCAGATTTTTGGGGGCAAGTTTGAGACTACTAGGGTCCAGATTCTGCTGGTGCTGCAGGGACAGCAGGTAGGCCTGCTGCTGCTGAAGCTGCTTCTGGAGCTTTTGGGCTTGCCGCTGCTCCTCCAGCTCTCGCCATTTGTACTCCTGAGTGGCAACATCAAGCCAAAGAATGTTCCGCAACATTACTCCACACTCGTCAAGAGGAGAAATTAAGGTACGCTTTTTTCACTGTTCACGGTGAGGTGCTAATCCTCCGCTGAAATTGTCTGAGACAGGACATGTTTAATTGAACTTGAATAATATGCAGCATATTAATTAAATAAAATAAACACAATTAATCAATGTGACTTTCAAAGGACCCAAGGACACAATACTGGCTTTAGAATTATTTAATTTGTCACTTATTTTTAAAAATCCTGTCAATTAATAAAATTAGGATGAGTTAATATTTCTAAATTTAAGCGAATTACAAATGAATTAAATTCAACTAGAATTAGAATTAGAATTAGAAATCCCTTTATTGTCATTGTACTCAAGTGTGCAACGAGATTAGAAAGAATTAAAAACACAATGAAGGAAATTAATCAAGGAATTAAGTACTAACCACATTTGTGGCCAACAGCACATTAAAAAAAGCTAACTAACTTTAAGTTAAATAAAATAACTTTTTTTTGCCTGGCTTTTAAATCTTTATTGATTTATTTCATTTCTAATTAGTTTTTTTAATACACAGAGTTAAAAAATTTAAATTACATATTGCAACTAAATTAACTAATTACTATTTGAATTTAACATTTTAATATTACAAGACATGACTTTTCTTTGGTAATTATTAATAAACCACATTATAATTTAGCTCTCTAAATGTATTGTGCCCCAAAAATTCAAATGAAATACAAGCAGTTAAACTCAACTAATGAATAGGGATAAATAATAATAAAAAAACTAACAAAAAAAAACACAAGCTACAAAAGCATGGAGCTAATGTAAAACGACAAGCTGCGACTAACTTTCACTTCCTTCCATTATTTGCATGTCCTCCGTACCACTGATTCACATGACGACGACATCAAAACACATCATGACCAGGTTCCTCTTAAGTCATTCTACTCCGACTAAGACGATTCAACCACGGCAACATCTGGAATGAACACGTGGGAAAGCCTGATTTCCTTTCCTGCGGGATGACTGACTTCCTGGTGACATCATCGCTGAGGGCCTCTCAACCGAGCCTGGGAATGCCCTCGCCGACCTCCACCGGTAACGGCTCCCCTGACGTCTCCAAAAATATCAAAGCCAACCCGGGAGGAAATAAGTCACTGCACGTAGACATGTTTTTTCCTGTGTTACACTGACGCTCTCACGTTAAAATGAATTTGTCATAAAGTGAGCAGAAATGTTTAAAAAGTCATCATAAAGTGGATATGTATGTTTTATCTTTGTTAAAGCACCATTTGAACCATTAAAAAAATGAAAATGTAAAATGTTTTCATTATAGGTCACAATGGAGTTTTCTGTGGCAAAAATGTTCTAAAAAAGTGGATCTGCTTAAAAGCCCATTAAGTGGATACACATGGTTTTAAAAGTCATGAAGTGGAGACGCCCGGTATAAAAAGAATAAGATCATAAAGTGGGCACGGTTTGAAAAGAGGTCAAAAGTGGTCAAACGTTTTAAAAAGGGGGGAGACAATTTTAAAAACGTGCGACTCACCAGCAGCATGGCCTGTTCGTGTAACAGCTGCTGCTGCAAGATCTCCAGGTGCCTCTGTTCCTCTTCCAGCTGTCGTCTGATGTACTCCTGCCCGCCCACAGGAGGCGCCAGCGTTAGTATGACGACTAAAAACATGGCGTGCCTCAGCCATTCTGCATCGGTCTTCGTACCTGCTCTCTGTCAGCCCGCCGTTTTTCCTCCTCGGCTCGCCGCCGCTCATCCTCCTCTTTGCGGCGACGTTCCAATTCGTCGGCCCGCCGTTTGTCGTCCTGCTCGCGTCGCCTCTGTTCACGCTCCTGCTGGCGACGCATCTCGCGCTCTCGCCGTTGTTGCTGTGAGAAGCAAAATTGGAGAAGAAACCATGGAAAAATTTCATTAGGTTCAGCTATTCAGCAACTATGCCAAAAATATGAAATTATGACCATAAAAATGGTAGTTCATTAATCCCCGCTAGTTTTACAAGGGCTCCCTCTAGTGGTAAGTGAAAGAATAGCTGTATAAATTCAGCTGTTCTTTTTTTTTCTCCAAAGTTCAATATTTTTAATTAACATATTTGTATGTTTGCCAAGTTATGTGTACATTCAGCTGACATTTTTTTCCCACCAAAACAAAGTATAATGTTAATGTCAGTTGAAAAACCGCAAGCGGGCACGGCGAGAACATGCAAACTCCACACAGGAAGGCCGCAGCAGGAATCAAACCCTGCACCTCTGCGCTGTGAGGCCATCGTGCTAACCAAAACTAAAACGCAAATGTGTAAATTGGATGCAAAAATGACTCAACAAAAAGGCATATAGAATTATTACTAGTTAAATGCCAAAATGACTCCGCAAAAGCATAACTAAAAGCAAAAATGACTCAACAGAAACTGAAATATATGACATGAACGCATGCATTGATGAAACTCTATTAGTTGATTGCCAAAATGATACAGCAAAAATAGAAATTATGTTAGTTAGCAAGAAAATGACAACACAAAATACAGTAAATTATTGAGCGCAAAATGCAAACATTGCCGAACAAAAATAAGAAGCCCGAAAAATGATACAGCAAAATCAGCAATACATGATGTTAATTTAACACTGGTCCTTGACGGCGCCAACCAACAAAATGTCGCGTGCTGACCTCCTCTAGCCGCCGCCGCTGCTCCTTCTGCTGCTCGATGCGCTTCTGTCGCTCGGCCAGCAGCTGGCGCTTGTACTCCTCCTGCTCTCGGAGCTGTTGCTCCTGCAGGAGCTGTTGGCGGCGCAGCGCCTCCGAGCGCTCCTTGTTCTCCTGCTGCAGACGGATGAAGTCCCGACGCAGCGTCGACTCTCCCGGCACGTTCACGATGGAGCTGCCAAGCCACGACAATGATGAGAGAATGTTTTTAATTGACAACCAGTCCTCCAACTTTGCTGACATGCGCCAAACTGGACAAAATCTCTAGGACAAGTTCATCTCTGTGGGAACTCTGAAATGGCAAAAATGACGCTAAAATGGCCACTACAAACCAAAATGGCAAACTCCCTGAGTGTTACCAGACATGGATTTTTTGGACTTTTTTTGTAGATCTAATCATGTTAGACAATTCTACCAAATGTCACGATTCTAAATTAAACTAGTATCAGAGGCTTTATTTTCAAAATATTGCTAGGACCCCTGGAAGAACGCTTATAACCAAGATGGCAGAATTCTTATGTCTTTTCAAGTATGGCTTCTTGAGACGATTTTGAGGATTTATTCGTGATGGACATGCCGACCAAATGTCATGTTCCGGAAAATAAAAAATACACTTAAATGGCAGTTGCAAGTCTAAATGCTACCTCACCTCACCTGCTATGTCTTTTCAAGTAGAGCTTCTTTTCTTTTTTTTTTGTGTGTTTGCAAATGAGAGACATGTCTACTAACGTTCATGTTGCAAGGTGAAACTGGCTTCAGGGGCTGAATATTGAAAACATTCATGAGCCGAGTTATTTGAGTTTCGAGTTTTATGACAAGTCATCAAACTTGGCTGCGTCTCTTCGCCCATATGCGCTCCTATTCATGCTTCAGATTTGGTGGCCTTCCGACAAAAAGCCAAGCGGTAGTTTGTGGACATGACCAAAATGAGCCTAAAATATCCGCTTTGGCGGAATTCGCGTGAGTTTGTTCTCACCTTGGTTCTCCTTCTTGCTCCGATGCTTCCTCCTCCTCTTCTTCACTGCCACTATATTCATACTCAGTCTCATCTGTGGGGGGAACACGATGCGTCTTTGAAGTTTGACCCATTATTTAAGTAATAGTTCTTTGGACAATATTCCTAAAATCTATGTCAATGGTGTGGATGTGTCTTTGATGACATGCCTTGGATGTGATAGCACGTCTTTGCAACATATCGTGTTTTTACAAAGTGTCTTTGAAAATGTGTCTGTCTTTAACATTGACGGAGTGTCACTACAAAGACGTGTCTGACTTTGTCTGATGGTGTTTCTCAATTTGTGTGTCTTTGACAGCATTATATTACCAGGGTCTTTGATGGAATCTCTTTTATGGAGTGTCTTGATGATGTGTCTTTGACAATGTATTTGACAGTGTGTGTGCCTCGACAACGAGTCTTTGATGGTGTATGCGTGTAAAATGTGTATTCGTTGTGCCTCGATGAATGTGCCTTTGAGGTCAATGTATCATTGACAATGAGTCTCAGATAAGGTTCCTGAGATGATGTGTGTCTTTGACAGTGTGATGCCTCTCCTCACTCACCCTTCTCGCCTCGCTTCTTCTTCGTGCGATCAATGTGGTCCTTGAGTTGGATGCGCACCTGCCGCTCGTTGGGCTGGTCCCTGATGAAAGGATGTTTGAGCAGCTGCTCGGTGGGCGGCCGCTGGGTGTAATTCTTTACCAGGCAGCCCTCGATGAAGCTGAAGAACTTCTTGGACCTGCAAGCAGAGGCGTCCGGTCACATTTTCGCACTTCAGAAAACCAGTGCAAAAACTGAAAAGAAGCGCACCATTTTTTGGACTTGAGTCTTGGAGGAGGGTTTCTGGGGATGAGGAAGAGCGCCCTCATGGGATGCATGTCACACAACGCTGTGGGAAAACACAACATAAAATGATACAAATTTTGACATTTTTTTAACAGGAGTCGTACCATTACCGATTCAGGGTGGACAGAGGCCACCTGAGAATTTGGTTTCCAATATAGTATCAGAAAGGGGACAGTCATGATGACCCCTATCATACTGTCCCATCAAGGTCAGAATGGGGTGTGAATCCACCAATAAAGTTGTCAGTTTTGCAACATAAAATGTCAGAGACATATCAGTAAATCTGTCTACTGTTACACTTGGGATGTACCAGCCCGCCGGGACGGTAGCGTGAAAGGGGCTAGGTGCCTTTTATGACTTACGTGGAGCTCCTTCAGCCATCTCAATGGCCGTAATTCCACAAGACCACAAGTCGCTCTGGTAGAAGGTAGAAAAAAAAAAAATCATGGAAAATTGTGGCGGTCTGCGTTAAAGGGGGTCTACAAGTGGGGTATGTACCCGGTAGTCGTAAGTTGCATCCGGGTTTTCGTCGCAGGCAATGACTTCTGGAGCCATCCAATAAGGCGTCCCGATGAAGGTGTTCCGGCGACCCACCGTTCGGTCCAGCTGAGCACTAACACCAAAGTCCACTGAGGAGGTGGGAAAAACGCAAGTTAGCATCTTAGCATCACGAGATGTTCCCAAATTAACTCGGCGGGGTCCATGCGGATTTTTAGCCTACTAGCTGTTAGAACAGGAGGCCAATTTCTAGCATACCCAGCTTGACTTCGGCATTTTCTGTCAGCAGCACATTTTGGCCTTTGATGTCGCGATGGATGACGTGATGCGCGTGAAGGTGAGCTAAGCCCTGGAGAAAAGAATAAAATAGGACAGGGAAAAAAAAAAAGAGGCAATAGTGATTGAAAATGAAGTTGTGAGAATTATGGGAAGGATTTCCTGACCCTGAGGATCTCCCTTGAGATATATGCGATCCAGTCCTCCTTCAGCGTGTTGCCTTTGGTGTTCTTCACCAGGTCCGTGATGGACCCGGCCCCACAGAACTCCATCACCAGCTGGAACAGACAACAGCGAAAACTCGTGAGAAGGTAGACGCCATGAGTGCCAGGGGACGGCGCCAAAGCCGGGACCGATTTGTTGGAATCTCAAGTGTTAAAGGGGAACTTTGTTCTCTCGGCTCCGTCATGTCACGTCCAGTTGCGCGAGTGTGTCCAAAGAGTAACACGTGCATTGACAGTTTAGTGGGAGGCTCGTAAACGAGGTCGCCACTACAACAGCTGGAGAAAGGCAACAAAACACGAGACTGCTTTTCAGAGTGAGAGTGAGACCACTCTAGGAACTTGTAAAACAAAGACGTCAGCGTCTATAAATAAAAACGACATGGCTTATTATTATTATTATTATTAATAGAAACATACCCAGAGCTGGTCATCGTGTCCCGGCGGACTTTTCTTGATGAAGGCGCCGTAGTAGGTGGCAATGTTGCGGTGGTGCGAGTACTTCTTGAGCATGTTGATCTCCAGCTTGATCTCTTCCTCTTCGTCCTGTGTTTAAGGAAAATATTGGGCTCAAACTTCAATGGATCGCAAATATATCATGATTAGTTCTGTTTAAATTTTGTTGTATTTAATTGCATAAATAATGGAATAACATTTAAAATAAAACAAGTATTTTTTATATTTAAATTACATTTCAAATGTTGAATGTGGAATTTAATTTAAATGTAATTACAATTAAAAAATGTATTCATTTTAATTAAAAATGTAAATGTATACTCAAATTATTTCAAATTGCATTAAATTCAAGCTATTGGGAATGGACAAACAGCCCTGTATCAATTAAATAAATAAATAAATAAATTGAATTACATTTTAAATTAAAAACCAGATTACAAATTGGATAGACCGGGAGGTCAAAAATCTTTTCATTGCAGTTTTATAGCCACTTTTTTATGTACGTATATGACAATCTGTGTCATTTCTGTGCGCTACAAACTGATTTGGTACCCTTCACAATTCTCCCCCGCAAAAATTTACACTCAATGTTGTTTTATTTTCTAATCTGTACAGAATGATTCAACATCAGAATTTGGCTACATCGCCAACTAGTGACCTGGCATGCAGTCTGCACTCAGTCATTTTTGAGGGAAAAAGTCTATTTCTATTCCGTCTGTTGTCATGTTAACGTATAAAGTGCATGTTTTGATGTGTGGCTAGAAGCCACAGCGTTCCCCAGAAGGACAACATTCCCGTTAGGCATTTCATTCCCGTCCTAGGAGGCCTCAACGTCCGACATTCTCGGTTGTCCTTTTTTCTTTTTGGGGTACACGTTTTAACCTCCGTCGGCCTCCATTTTTGCGGTGTGAAGACAGCACGTGACTTGGCTCGTTAAATAAAAGGCTATCGTCCAAGGACACCAGACACATTGAAGTCAAGTCGCGATGATGTCATGTGGTGAGTGTGTGCGGTGACTCATACACACGCGCACGCACATGCACACCAACTCAGTCACTCATGCCATTGTGATCCCCGTTTGGCTCCCTTTGACTTGAGTGCTCTTTTGAGCAACAGTACAGTGGTCAGGTATAATTTTTACCCCAAACTATGTGTATTTTGAAATATCGTTTGGAGAGCTGGGCAGTCCGTCACGTGGGCGGAACAGTCTGGCCGGATGTCCATTTTTGTGGCGGGGGGGGTGACAAAGGTGTGATGTGGCCGCGGCCAAATGACAAAAATTGCCTCAGAACGCGTCAAAAGCGCCACTATCAACTCCGCGAACCTACTTGCATTGGGTAATAGTCTTTGAATTTGTTTGGTCCCTGAAGTGCACATGAAGGTGATTGGCTCATGTTACGGGTGTGAAATGTTATGTTGATCTATGTGAGATTCGGAGTCGTTGCGACAGAGTAGTTGCGGACGTTTTATTATGAATAAGGTCGGAGGGTCGAGGCCGGAAGGCTATCGAGATTGTGGCCTGAGGTCGAGGGACTGACTGGCAAAAAAGGGTCATGTGCCCAGCTCTGATCGTTCGGATGATTTTTGCTTTGCATTGAGACCCGAGTACAACGAAAACAATTACAGTTGCCCCTCACTCACAGCGAGTTTAGTGCATTATTGTACGGTACAGTTATGTAACTTAACATCTCTGGAAAAATTGACAACATTAGCTTAATGAATATAGCCTACCACTGCTAGTTAGAATGAAATGTAATCTACTGTATAACAGGTGATATAGCGCAAGAGAAGATGGAAACAGCTGCTGGTGCTCTTTCAATCGCATTATTCCACAAACTGTAACAAAATACAGAAATCAATAGCACATTCCAAGCACACCTGCTGGTAGCTTCAGCTGACAGCGTCACTGTACACCGGAGTGGCTAATGCTATAGCTAATTAGCTGGCCAATAGTATCTTCTTGTACGTTAACATCCACGCCACGTCACTCAACAGAACAGACCCATCTTTTCATTCACAGTCAGTTACTATACTGAAGAATGTTTGGCTGGTAACTCCAAGCGGACTAAAATGACGAGCTGGTCATCCTCAGAGGAATAAATACTTTTACTTTTGTACTACATTCGGATTTTATTTTGAAAAATACATTTTTTTTCCTATTTTTTGTAATGTACCTATGTAGCAGGTCTAATGGGAAAACAATATGCAAACATTTCAAAATATTTCACAGCTGCAAGTGCAATTCTGAGATAAGCTGATACATCAAGATCTCTGCTTACGGTTATCGTATCGTCAGAATCTGATTCTGGCAGATGGCTTGTTGACAGCTACCAAAAGTGTCCCACTGGTAGAAACCTGGGTGCACCCCTCTATTTGTTTTTTTTTGCCATTGCACAAAATGCATTCTTCTTGCCCCCATGAAGTAAAACAAAGAGAGTTGGCAGGAACATCTCGCATGATTCCACTGTGCTTCTCGTCAACTTTTCTAATAAAGTAAAAAAAAAAAAAGGTTAACAAGATAAGCGCTACTTTCTTTGTTGTTTTTTAGCCCTCGTGACGACTAAAACAAAAACGCGACACAGCTGGAAACTGCATACGACCAGAAGTGTGTTTTATTC